>NW_022987973.1:5177310-5219810 GCF_902827165.1 Trematomus bernacchii
ATTATCTGTCTATTTAGTAAATAACTGAAACACAATGTATGCATTATTTATGTTGCAGTCATTTCTTTCTGTACTGGATATTTGTACATTTTTGAAAGTCAGAGTTTGGCTGGGTTGCACAAGAGCAACACCTACACACTGATTGTTATTAAGAAGTACCTTCAGTAGTGATGGTGTGGCTGGAAGACACTCCCATGGTGCTGGTGACAGAAACAGAGTACGTCCCAAAGTCCTCTTTATCCGCGTTCTTAAAGATCAGCTTAGAACTGCAATGAAGGGGAGTGACACAGAAACACACATGAAGCACGGTAAAGGCACTTTTTCTACAGTATCCAAATGTTCACGTGTAAATACAAATGTGTGTGTGTGTGTGTGTGTGTGTGTGGTCTTACTGGCTGCCTTCGGTCTTAATCACTATTCCTTTGGAGAAATCTGTAACTTCTTTATAATCTTTCTTCCAGGCAAACTGAGAGCCCTCGTTCAACTGGCAGGACTCAAAGGAGAGAACAATGTCGCCGGACTTCTCGTCCACAACACAGGACACCTCCTGGGAGCCTGGAGACACGGAGACACACAGAATCAGAATCAGAATCAGAAACTGGTTTATTGCCAGGTAGGTTCACACGTACGAGGAATTTGACTTGACGTCATGGTGCATACATCAAATATAAAACAATTTTTTTTTTTAAAGTACACAGATAGCGAACTATATTAAGAACACTGTAATACAAATATAGTAAGATAGCAATAAAATAAAGCAGTAATTTACAACGAAATAGAATGCAGTGAATTATAAATAAAATGAAATATAAAATATGTACAGTAAGCAAATTATACATTGTGTGCATTAATGTAATGCGTATAGAGTCTGCGTTGTGGCTGAGGTAAAGTGTCAGTGGGGGGGCCGGGCCTTGTTTAAGAGAGTTATCTTTATAAACCACACAAATCAGGCTCAGAAGGAAATGTCTGTTGATTTTATATTTCAGAATTTCTCTAAAAACCGTCTCCTCCACTCCTCACTTTCATCTCGCCTGCAGCGCTTTGAAAGAGTGCATGATTCCAACAGAGCCGTGTTGACTCTGTTGTTTGTGTTCAAAGAGAGGCCTTTTTCAAACATTGATGATCTCCCACTGTTGCTGAATGAAAGTTACCTTCCACAGCCTGGGCAGTGACGGGATCAGAGGCCATTGACGCCATTCCCACTCCTGCAGCGTTGACCGCACGCACTCTCAACACGTAGCTAGTGCCCGCCTCCAGACCTGTTACCTAGGAAACGAAGAGACAAGAAAAAAAGCAAGTGTTGGTGAAAAGAGTTAAGCTTTGATTTTCTTCACTTTGGGCACATTTGACAGGTACAATAACTGACATATATCAATCAAAGTTTATTTATATAGCCCGATATCACAAATTGACATTTGTCTCAGTGGAATTTACAGTTTGTACAGAATATGAATACGACGAGGTAGGATAAAAGTTAGGCAATTGTTTAGGTTACACTCAATGGGTATTAGGGTAGATGTTTATGACTTGTTTATATGACAAATATTTAGTTAAATTAGTTATAGAGAAGGGTAGGACCATATTAATACACTATTTATATTGGTTGTGTTCAAGAACCTGTATATTCAAAATTTGGTGTGTGTCAACATTTCAATTGTTATAAATTATTTGTTTTATTAATTGTTTGTTAATAATCAATTAAATCAATCAAAACTAAAACATTTACGCTCTTGCAGCATGTTTTTTCATATAATCAGAAACTGTTGTATATATGTAACGTGATTTATTTAGCAGCACATTCTGAGATTCATCAGCTACAGCAGCTTTTTATTTAGGCTGGTTAATATTCTTTGTTCGTTCTTTGACCAACAAAATCCATCTATCTTCTTAACTCAGCTACTTACTTTAGCCACTAGATGTCAGTGTCACACAGTTTAATGTAGGTGCATTACAGCATTGACCAATAGGAGAATAAAACACTAAGAGCTGGAACACAAGGCATAATGTGTGGAAGTTTGAAAATAATATCACGGCAAACAATAGGAAACTAGCAGAGGCAAACAAAAGTGTAGGTTTAGGGATTATAGATATACGAGTATTTTCTTTAAAGAATCTGTCATTATCACATTTAAATTAATAATAAATAATTAATTGTTCTACTGTTTTCATCTCTAGATAACTTTAGTGTCAAATTGCAATGTTCTGACATACTATAAGAAAAATATTTCAGATAAATAATCATACTGGTAAATACCTCAAATATATACCAATGGATCATTTCTAAAGATGCTCTCACCTTGAGGAAGCGGTGACTGGCAGCCGTCTCATTGGCTGTGGTCCAATCAGAAGTGCCCTTCTTGGCGTACTCAACATGATATCCTGTGATTGATCCAGAGCCAGTATAGACAGGCTTTTTCCACTCAACCAACATTGAACTATCTCTCACTTCACTGAAGGTCAGGTCATAGCCAGGGCCTAAAGGACACAGAATGAGAGACAGAGTCAAATCCACATTTACATTTCTGATTGTGTGGACATTTTATTAACAACTTACACTCTCTCCATCTTATTCTCAAGGATATATGGAAGACATGAGCATGGTTTCAACAAACTTGGATATGCTTCGTGTTTTTTCTGGTTTTACAGTTTGCCAGTGACCATGCGATCAGAGGATGGCACTCACCAGGCTCCGGCATGGTCCAGGCCTCACAGCTGATGTCGGCTGAGTGTTTGGACGCTGGTCCCAGGCCAGCCAGATTGGCTGCATAAACTTGGAACTGGTAGACGGCTCCCTCCGTCAGGCCCTCAGCCTGTCAAGCAGAGTACCATGGTTACCAACATGCCAATCATCATTATCACAAATAAAATGACTAAAGTCACTTTCCAGATTCACACAAGTCCATCCAGGTATTTCAATTACTGTTTAAACATGTTGTTCCCTCTTCAGGTCATTGGCGTTTTGAGACACTTAATGCCCAACCTGGGGATTTGGGACCACCATGGGGGGGTCGCCAAAGTTTCTGGAGGGTTAACGAGGCAGTTTGATTCTAAGGAGTTTAATGCAACTTTTTCTGGCCTTCATAGTAGTTTTAGAATGTCTGTGAAGAAAACTAAATTACATTTATAAAGTTTGGAATAATATTAAATATTACATTTAATTAAAGTAAACTCTGATTCCCAGAGCTGTCACTCTTTGTCACACAAGCTCTTCCTACATTAGAAAAGTCTGCAGTTAAAATAAGGAAAAAGGTTGGGAACCACTGCTTTCAGAACAGATAGATGCAAACATGTACCTTATAAAGTCTTTCTGTGACTGGTGGGATGTGAACCTCTCTCCACACGGTGGCTCCACTGCGTCTTTTGTCCACATAATACTCCTTGATGCTTGATCCTCCATTGTGAGTGGGTTTCTTCCAGTTCAGAACCACTGAGTGGCCGTCACAGTTCAGCAATGCGATGTCGTAAGGAGCAGAGGGGGCGGCTGAAAAAAGGTAGTGCTGAATTAGTGCTAATAATTACGATAACAATTCTTCACAACTTTCAATTATCCTTATCATTACAGTGCAGCAACAAGTAGATTATTATCATTTTCATTCATCATTAATAGTGATTAAAAATAGGCGGATACTCACTGAGGGCAGCCTTAACAGTCAGAGGAGCGGACTCCTGGGATTCGTCACTGAGGCCCAGCTCATTGATGGCCTGCACGCGGAACACGTAGGTCTGTCCTTTAGTCAGGCCACTGACCACGAACCTGCAACAGAAACACGGGCATGAGAAGTGCTTTCCTACACTTTAACAATTAAAGAAAGACAATCTTTTATTAGAAACATACTTGGTGCTCTTGTGAGGTTTGTGATTGGCCGAAGTCCAGTCTGCGGACCCTTTTACACACTGGTCGATGTAGTAGCCAATCAGATTGTTGGGTTCTTTGGGAGGAGCCCACTGAATGAGGACAGAGGTGTCGGTTTCCCTGGTAGAAATCACCTGACCGGGAGCAGATGGCACACCTGAGAACAACAAAATATTGTTTAAAATATAACCATTGATGATGAAAAATATAATTGATTAATAAACACAAGAGCAGGTTATTTGTGATTTACTCAACTGCTTTCAACATCTGCGTAATAGTCAAAAGAAACAAACCTTTGAGTTCCTGAGTCTGGATGGGGCCGGTGGGCTCTGACGGCGCACTGGCTCCATAGATATTAGCAGACACAACTCTGAATTGATAGAGTTTGCCCTCTGCGAGGTCAAAGACGGCGTAACGGGGAGATCTGATAGGAACCTGAGTGTTGACGCGCTGCCACGCACCGCTGTCTGCCAGGCTCTGGGGGGAGAGGGAGAGATTAGACCTGCTGTTAGTAGAGCTTCACACATTAATCATGACATGTTTTGCTTCATTTTAGCCTGGCTTTATTTGAGATCTTTAATAATTGTTTAGATGAATACAGTCAGTTCCCAATAGTCTGTCCTAGTGCAGTTGATCATAAGTGTTTTATTGCACTTGGAACTCAATGTATTCCACAGTATTAGAAGCTTATATTAACTTATACATGTACAGCATTGGATATATGTTTGTTTCTTTGACAGCGATGTGAATGTGTTTAACACAAAAGTCAGCTCTAACATTTTATTTAAATTGTTGGATAGATAGATAGATAGATAGATAGATAGTACTTTATTGATCCCAAATTGGGAAATTGTTATAGATGTTTACAGAATTCATTGTCATACACACATACAATCCACCAATTCAAACTATTTTAATTTGAATAGGTAATGAATAAACTATTAGGTAATCCTGGTTTTTATTCTACCACTAGAGAAAGGGGCCAAAACAAATGTGCAAACGAGGTGAAATGCCTGAATTCCAACTTCATCGCTTTATTTAGTAGGTAAGGGCTATCACACACAGAAGAACATGCAGTACTGGCAAGGTAGTATGTTAGTACTCCAAGCAGCAGTGGTGTCACATTGTTTGTTACCTTTTCTATGTAGTACCACATGGGAGCCTTGCTGGAATACACAGGTGCCTTCCAGCTCAAAACAACATAAGTCCTGTCGGTTTCTGAGGCGTACATCCCTGAAGCAGCACCCGGAGGCTTCCCTTCAGCTATACAGAAACACAACACACACACGGATGGTTCACATCCACAGTGAGACACAGAATGTTTCACCTACTCAAAACAATACTTGAAGGAAATTATAGAAATAATTGTAACAGATAGAGCTACGTGTCAGTTTCAGATAAAACTCACCTTCAACTTCATCATGGTAAGACACAACATCCAGGTTTCCTCCAAGTCTTTTGGCTAAAGGATAACAAAAACATTGTTACCTATCTGCTTTAAATGTCTTTTAAAGTTAAACTGATAACTCATTGTTCATCTTGACAGTTACATACTGTAAGGCAAAAATGACTGTTCATCACATATCATTTTTTTTAGTTAGTTTTCGATCAGTGGTGACAGATGGACCAGTCATGTTTAGGACTGCATTGACCATTAAAGAGCATATCTTTAAAACACAATCATTTAAACACAATGTTAAACCTTTTATACTTCAGAGATCCAGTCTTCAAGTATCATCATAACTATACTACAGCTGCTTTACGCCGACATACAAAGCAACTTAACTTCAGCCCATCCAAACTTACCAGAACAGCAGTGACATTTTTCACGACAGGACACATATTTCTTTACATGATGAAATATAAAAAACAGGGATGAAATGTCTCTTTTTAATCCAGCTACACCCACCATGCAGCCTCTCAAACTCAGTGGGGTCCAGCGCGGCGATGGGCTCAGAGATGCGGCAGGCTTTGCTGACTCCTTTAGAGTTGACGGTTCGGACTCTGAAGTAGTACGAGTGCCCCTCAAACAGCCCGGGCACGGGGTATTTGCAGATCTTTATGGGGTGATCATTGCACTGGGTCCAGTTTTCAGTTCCAACCTCACATCTACAAAAGGAAAATGTAAAAAGACAGGTCAAATCAAAAAAGGAGTTTAAAAATAAAGCTGAAAATTGACAGAGAAGTACAGAAAAAGTATTCGGTATAGAGAAAAAGAAAAGACTCTCTGTACCTAAGGACAGAAACCCTTCCATTGTACAGACAGTCAAGCAAACTATGTGATTACTTCCAGGAATCACGCTTTATGTCAGTCAGTTTATCTTTTATTGATGCTTCAAAATAGTAACTCCTACTTGTCCACAAAGTATCCCAGGATTGGTCCCTCTGTGGTGGTATTTGGGGGCTTCCATGACGTAATGACATAGTCCCTGTTGGCATCGTGGATCTTAATATCCATAGGAGCACCGGGTGCACCGGCGATTGGGGGAGGCCCATCTACACAGGAAGTGACACAGTTACATTTTAGTAATCATATTATAAGTAAGCAATATATATTTAAACAAGTAAAAGGGTTCAATTCAATAAAACCACAGTGTAGGTTTTGGTTACCTGAGACAGAGACGAATGCTCCATGTTCGGCGGTGCCTCCTTTAGTGACCATGCGTATTGTGTAGAGGCCTTCGTCGTCTTTGAACAGGTTGGGATAGTCAGGGAGGTGATGCCTCTGCCGGTGACGATCTTCACCCACTTAGAGTCAGACAGACGCGTGTCTGGAAAGCAGACAGGATCATACATTCAGCGTCCCTTTACGCATACTTCTTAGAAACCTCCATTCCACAGTAGAAATATGTTTATGAATTAAACATGAGGTCTGACTGCATATCATGATTTTTAATATAAAAAGGTTAACTTATTAAGAATTTGTATCCCTCATGGTACCTTTTTAAGTAATGTCTATGGACACAGCAAATTAAATTAAGTTGCTAGTCTATTTAACTACTTTACTATAATGAATTAGCAATGAAAATCTCTCCGTAACATATTCCGTTTTTCCACTGATGGGCCTCCGGCTGTCCACTAGATTGGGTCTGGTAGTCGCGTTGGCAGACAGTATATATTACCAGCAATTAAAGGGTAATTAGGTTTTCATAAATTGCTTTTTTATAATAATTACCATCTCTATACCACTGTGCATCGGGCTGCAGGTTGGCCAGGTTGGGGCTCAGGGTCATGGTGGCAGTCAGAGTGACAGAATCTCCCTCGGTGGCAAACACTGGCCCAAACTTCTCCAGGAAAGTGATGTTGATTTTAGTGTACTGGATCTTGGGAAGCATGGCAGCTGATGGATGGGGAAAATGAAGAAAAGAGTTGCGATGAGTGGGGCTGGTGCTATCTTTTTATTTTTGTACACACCACTTTTAATAGAGAAACCTTTTACAGCCTAGTAATCATCTTCAGTAATTTCTGGACATATTAAGAGGGAGCTGGAGGTAATTATGATGCTTACCTGTGTAAGGCAACCAAGCGTATGAGCTGATCTCCTCCTCCACCTTGAACCCTACATGATTAAAAAAGTCATCATAATTAACAGTAGCAATTTGTAAAAATAAAGAATAAGAAAATTGGTGAATAAGCAGACAAATGGTAAGTAAGGGCAGTAAAGGAAGAATAACAGCCTGAAGTAGCCAATCTAATTGAAGTAAATATATGTGTACATATGTATGTGTATGTATATATACAATTGTGTTTATCTGTGTGAGTATTTAATTACGGAATTATCTTTTTTTACTTTATCCTGCAACTGGATGACTAACGGGAGGGCTACTCCTGTATAAGCTATGCCCTCCCACTTCTACTAAGTTTGTTTGTTTTTTGGATGTATAAACTCTCTAATTGTTGAAAATAGTAGAATAAATTATAAATGATCAAATAAATAATAAATAAATGGGTTGTTTATGAAATTCCAGTTATTGTGAATTGAACAATCACTAGATGATGTTAGAAAGTTCAGCCGTGTCAAATTGAGTCCTGCAACAAGTGCAACATAAACGGTATCGTGTCCAAAAAATAAATGCATGTTAGTTTAAGGTGACATGTTTGTAAAAGCTTCCTTTTTCAGTGCTTGAACAAAAACATTTGGGAATGTGGAGTGCCTATTAAACCACAAACTGAAATAAAACAACCCAGACAAATATGTTCAGGCTGCCTAGGTCAGAAAACATGGGATTCAACACGCCTATGTATCTATGTCACATCCAGGCTCATTAAAATATATACTGTACCTCCCCACATCTGAGTATCTCCACCCCAAAATAACTACATTTGCAAATAAAAGTAGACATAGCTTTTAGGGACATACACTAAAACAGAGCATTTTAAGACAGAGGTTGAATACAGGTATACTCAGAAATAAAATACGAGACAATTATTTGTTTGTTTTTTTTACATTCAGAATTAGCTCAAGCGTGAACTTTACACATCTGACATAAATGCATTCAGTGTCACTAGCATGTTCTGGCGTGACTGTATGATAAACATCACAACATATCAGATACAGGGTGATCAGAAAGAAGGACTTACTCTTGACGATGACGGAGGCCAGACTAGAAGCCTGTCCATGGCTGTTACAGGCCACAGCGGTGTACTGGGCCGTATCATCAGTGGAGCATCTATGAATGCACAATAACACACAAGTTTCCAAGTTTGCATAGACTACATGTATTTTTAGAACAGCCTACAGATGTAAATAACACCATCCATGAGTCAGGGTTTTATCCTAGCACAGCCTTAGGTGTGTATGTGAGTCTTTAGTAATGTTTATAATCATCTGTAAAAACATGGGAAATGCCTTCATGGCAGATGTACTGTATTCCCACAAGGATCTGCTCCTACAGGACTTACTGTAAACCACTGAGCTAGTGCCAGGGGGGATTAGCTTTTACTGGGTGTATGAAACTAATACATCAAATGAGCAATCATTTCCCACATGAGTGCATTATGTTGCCGGGGATAATCAGCAGCTGAGTGGGCACAGTCAATAGAGAGTAAAGCCCTGCTCTCACATACAGTAGGACAGAATAGATGACAGGTTTTTTTTTTAAAGACAATTGTTTACATTTCTAAAACATTTTCACATAGGGTTTATTTTACAAGTTGCAGGATGAGTTACATCACCTTCTCTGTCTCTTATGAATGCTTCCTCTGAATCATATTTACATGACATTTTGCTGCCTTTGTTCCCTCCAGAGCTAAAGGCCATGGATGTTTTACAATCCTAGCAAGCCCGAAACAAATAGCAGAAGCTTCTGATCTAGAGAATCAAGTTCTGTACTCAGATGGTGCCGAAATTGAAAACTTGTTGGGGAGATGCAGAGAAAATAGGGCTGCTACAGGGGTCAAAGCCATGTTTTGGTCTCATTGCAGCCATGCATTACTGCATTGAAGGCCAGTCTGAACCACTCTGTTCCTTTTCCCTTCCTGATGCTCTTCTCACCAACTTCTACAGAACCTCATATTACATTAGTATCAGCTAACATTGGAATTCCAGCCTGGCAGAATGCGTAGGCTGCTGGAGTCATAAGGAGAGGACTCCACATTATTGGAGGAAGTGAATACTGTGTAGCAGCAGGTAGCCGAGTGAAGGCACCAAATGTATTCTATTTTGAATCAAAATAACATTCAGAAAATCCTTTTAGAATTACAGAATACTTTGCACCGGTGAAACTGTGTGTTTAGGGGAATTTAGAAGGTTAGGCTTGTTAGAGAAGAGTTACAGAATGGCATCTTGTAATAACTGAGAAGTTGGGGGGTTGGGATTCTGCATTTTGCTGACTGTCATGAGCCAGGCTTAAAATGACGACAAGCTGCTGGGAATTTGTCATTCAAAAGAGATGTATCCCCTTACATATTCCAGCCTATTTCTAAAACTGTTTCTTTTAAATTAACAGAGCATTCAGTGATAATGTAATTTATCTAACTAACACTCTTTGAGTTTAAGACAACTCAGGAGGGAGTTATTTTTCTCAGAGGAGTAATTGCTGTTGGCTGAACTGTGTGTTAGTAACAGACAGAAGGAGCTTAAGGTGACTGGATCCAAGCAGAGAGTGATGACTGGAAGAATCCCGCAGGATCACGTAGCACTAAGGTCAGCACTGGGAACAGCTGAGCTTCCTAGACTGGGGCGAGTCGGTCAGCTGACTCTGACGTAACTACTCTAGTTTGAATATGTGTGGTGACCCTAATGGGACTGACAGGAAAGATTTTCTGATGATTCAATACACAGTCCTGGTGATAAGCTAGTCACTGGCCAAAGTGGGCAAGTGTCATGAATAGTTAGGTTTAGCAGTGAGCCATAATTACAAACCATGTGAAGAGATGAGATTACTTAATAACAGTCATTTGGATTATTGAAGTTACCAAACAGTTTCTCACAAAATAAACTAAAATATGAAATGGATTTCCTTTCATAAAAAGCATTGAACAAACAGTTAAAATAGTTTGACACCTGCATTGTTAATCAGTTGCATTACTATTGTTATAACATGAAGCTGGGAGATTTGCAAAAGTAATGTAAAAAAATAATATTTGTAGTTTGTCATGCAGGTTGTCTTTTAAATGTTTGAATATTGAATTGGAGGAGTGACACTCTAAATTGGGAACAAGCTCATCAAATGTTCACTACCTCTACGACCTTTCAAATAATCTTTAAGTCTTTCATTAATGCACCTTGGGATTTCCAGAGTATGGATTCCACCTTTAGCTTCAATGAGGAACTGCCCCGAGGACATGCCCAGGATCGAGCCGTCTTTATACCTGAAATAGAGAGAAATCACTGCTCACCAGCATAGAGACGTGTGGGACCATAGAAGACATTTTCAGCAGCAATTTCTGTAACATTTCCTGACAACAAAAATTAGCACCATATCTAGAAGAAGAAAAAAATATGCAAGGCAACCCATTCTCATGAAATAAAAAATATATATATTTACAATTTTTGTTTCTTTTTAAGTTTAAAGTTTTTGTTTTAGATGTTAAATTGTTACTCACCATTGTACAGAAGGCAAGGGGAAGCCAGCAACAGTGCAGCAGAGTTTGGCAGGAGTTTTCTCAAACACGGTGTGGGATCTGAGTCGGACTAGGAACGTCGGTCCCCTGATCATCGGCTCCTCACGCACATATTTGTCCCCCATCTTTGAGGTTACCTACACAGGGAAATGACAATTACAAGAGACGGATGAATATAAATGTCTTACTCATGCTATACTGTACCATGACACAACAAAATAACATTAATTACATCAAAAAACAGATTAGACAGATAATTACACACATTTTCCCAAACAAAGCAATATTGGACGGGAAAAGATTCTTACCACTTCTTGGATGCGAGACTGTGTTTTGTGCTCATATCTTTCCTCCATCGCCGTAGAACTAAATACAAACAGTAAGTCAGTTTTGTTTGCAATCAGTGTTTTCTTTGTAAAGTCTGTTCATTCAGTAAACTCCTAAATATATGATGTGATTTTTAACATGTACCTACTGTTAAAGATATATAAAACGTGACATTAGAAAGAATAACTGATGTCCAGTGTATGGGGCGTGGTAACTGTTTAGGCTTTTCACTTATTCAGTTGCCTACCAGATACAATAACCAGCCTCCAAAGAGGTGCTGTGCTGAGTGTTAGCTTTCATGTGCAACAGTCTGTATCCAATGCTTGAAAGGGCTTGTAATCTGATTCCAAAATCGTCCTTGCTGTTTTCATAATTGTGAAAATACTGAAGCCTAAGACTTTCTTTTAGATGAAAGTTATCCATGAGCAAAGATGGGGCCCACTGGCATCTCTGAGGCTGTCTCACTTTTCTCTGCTGAGCAGTAAATCAAAATCAGTAAAGTCAATCAGCATTGATTTACCAATCCCTCCTAGTACTTGCTGGAACATGGACAGTTGTGCCTGTGGATATTATATTATTGTAGGCCAGAGTCCCAAATTAAATTTGTAATTTTTAACACAGGTTTTTCTTCCGTTTGAAAAACATTAAAATCTTAAGGGACAGAAGCCTGATGCTTTTACAAAATGACAAAATGGTGTGAACCTGCTCCATGGAAAGAATGCAGGATGCCAGACAAGACCTTTCCACAGTAGAGACAGAGAAGTAAAGCCTCTCTGACTGACCTTTGACTCTTCTGTGAGCAGTGGAGGCGACACCAACTTAACAAAAATGTCTGAGGTAAGCTCACCGGGTAGACATCAGAGAACCATTGAGTACCAAACAGCTTTTTTAAGTGCGTGCATTACAGGATTTCACTTGACTGTTCACAATCCATGTTAAAGTCATGTCAGTCTGAGCTTTGGACAGTCATTAGCTTTAGATGTGACTAATGTCTGACATGAATATTGCCTCCATTTGTGCGCTGAGCCTCCTTAACAAGGATAACTGCAATTTGTGTCATAAAACATGGTGACTGAGTCTTTCAAAAAGGAGGACACTGATTAATTGGAACATCATCAGCTGATATACACCATTTTTTTGTGTATAGCCAAATTCCATATTCAGCACTATGCCACTGAAGCTGGCAAATGGCCTGTTGCCTAAAGGGGCTGCGGATTGTCAGCAGGAGGGACGCAGCCAGCTGTGGGAAGCTCTCAAGTCTATGTGTTTCATCACTGTTGTCCATAAATCCTCCAGGCCAGATGTCATTCCACTACTGCCACTGTAACGTGGAGTGGAGTGCTCTCCAGAAAGTCAGAGGATCCTGAGAGCTGGCAGGAACAGACAAAGCAGTTGGAGTGGGGAATATTGTTATGGGACTGAGTCTGGAGGAGCCATGTTGCATTTTAAAAGAGACCAATAGTGTTACAAGTGGATGCCAGGTTGTGGTATGGCAGCCATTGAGGCAGCCTGAAGGATTTGTTGCTTCGTCCAAATTGGCCAAACAAGTGACGTGCAAATTTCAGTGTGCTGCTCTATAATAAGAGTTGGTAAACCTGTGTGAAAACATTCTTTGTCACACAGGAAAAATAATATTTGAAGTAAATAATATCCTTTCTTGTGGTAAAATGTGCTTGGAATTGTTATCGAGTCTGGCGAGAAATATTTTTAACATACAATAGTTACATAGTATATGTCATCAGTCGTTCAGAGTTCAGGGGACACAACACACAAAAACACAAGCATACTTACCTCAGTTTGAAATAAAAGACATAAGAATTGGTAAAGGACAATAAGCTGTGTAAAGGGAAATTCAACACCCATCACTCCACACTTTGTTAAATTAGAACTACTTCATATGGGGTCAGACTACTGTTTGCTGCTCAGCTGCTTCTTGGCAAAAAAGAAAAAAAGAAGAAGTGAGCAGCAGCAAAAATAAGATTTATTAAGTGGTAAGTATCACCCAAACACAGAACACAAACAAACACTAACACGACACATCCTGCAGTGGTTCCTCAAGCTAAATATTTGTGTCTACAGGCGTTTTTTTTAACTATTTCCACTTAATAAACATTTCACAAAGAGGCCTATGATTAAATTAGTAAAGCTAAGCCTTTCCTGCTGTGTTTTCTTTTGTATCTGTAGAAAAGACCATCTGACTTTTGCTGCTTGAAAGTTTTAAAAGCTTCTTGTGCATTCAAATAAACTATTAATCCTATGTCCATTTATATATACCAATATCCAACATTAAAATGTACTTTGATAAGCCCTCATAATGATGTCAAATATTGGCTTGGGGAAGTAATTGTGAAAACAATTATGCCTTTGTTTAACTTAGACAGCTTAGTGTTAGTTAGTATCTTGATGTTAGTTTAATGTTAAACAGGTTCAACTTACTATATTAACCTAGTCCACACTACTGTTACAATACTACTGTTATTTTTTTAGGTAGGATTAGCATTACAGTGTAACATGTACCTGCTGTACTCTTTAACCACATATTTGCTCTGTTTGTGGTGGTACTCGTGGTCGTAAGCCCCACGTTTCATCCTCGTTGACATGGTGACAAAGTAGATACTGACCTGTTGGACCAGCAACAAACAAACACTCACTGACATTGTAACAGAGTGGATCCACAATTACATATCGGACCAACAACGCAGTGACACAAACATATACAAACACAAGGGCTACCAACCCTGTCAAAGACACTTCTAGAAGGAGATGCTGTTTTAATGAAGAAAAATGCAAAGAAGGAAAGAGATGATTCGTTTTTCCACGGAGCATTTGGGGGATCTATTTCTCTCTTTTAATGACTGTAGCTTTGTAACAATATGAAAAACGATCAATAGACTACTTATTTAACTTACTGCCTTGTCCCCTGCAAAAAGAAAAGCTCTCTTGGAATGTGGACACATTGGACTTGGCAACACTATCTGCACTGATCTACATCTACTACTACTATCTATCACTATCATCAATCACTCACTCACTCACTCACTCACTCACTCACTCACACACTCACACACTCACTCACTCACTCACTCACTCACTCACTCACTCACTCACATCACTCACACTCACTCACTCACTCACCACACCACACCACTCACACACTCACACACTCACACACTCACACACACTCACACTCACACACCACACCACACACACACACACACACACACCACACACACACACACACACACACACACACACACACACACCACACACACACACACACACACACACACACACACACACACACACCACACACACACACACACCTTTTACTGTCAGTTTCAGGAATGACAAGGTGACACATTGATTTAAAACACTGTTCACAGACACATGTGTTCACCAAGAAAACAAAAGTTAATGAGTAACTGACAGTACAGCTGCACCAAAGACTGTCTAACAATTTGACAAATCCAAATTCAGAGCACATAATACTATATGTATTACAATTTTAGACACATTGGTGAACTGTGAATACCCATATTTTACATATAATAAACAATTGTGTCAAGAGATTGACACAATACTAAAATAAACATTAAAATGTTACTCAATGTGAGCGTAAAATAATAGGCATTATCATAAAAGCTTTTCTATTGGGCACATGTCATATCCTGTGATATAAAATGGCATAAATACTTTTTAAAACAAATAAATTAAGTAGGGGAAACACTGACACACATATCACGTGGCATAAACAATAACATCAGACATGGACACTTTTTACAGTACGCATACCAAAGCAGGAACATAACTTTGTCTTACATCACACGGCGGTGGAACATAATTTCCTTACGTCACTAAGTCCTCAGAGACTATAAATAAGGTCAGATGAAACATGAAGCGATTCTCCCTGCCCAACCTCACCCTGAAAGCTACTGAGACATGATCTACTGGCAAAGACTTTCCCTTCTGCTTTTTTCTGAAACACTTGCCTTGCATGTTTAAGTCACGTCTAGCTCAAAAACTGACAATCAAGCATCACGTCAATTAGATGGACACATGTCCCCTGAAGAAAATAAAAACAGTTAAATAATGTAGCTGTAGTAATGGATAAGCCACAAAGTTACTTAAGGGTCAGTGAACCAGCCTGCCAAACACTTTACCACTTTGCCAGCTTTTATGTCCAATCGGTGTTGATGGCAAATGTCAATAAAATCACCAGTGCATAATTATATTGACCAAGAAAAAGTGCCTTCATGTATCAGGAAGCATTGTTTCTGATGCCCAAAGTGTCACGGCCGCTCACTTCCTCTTGCACTGCTAATGCACCAGCTGACTTAGCCTCTTTCCTCAGCAATTTTTGACCATATCCACTAGCCCAAATAAATACAGCTGTGAAACCCTGTAAAATGTGTCCTCTCCCAAAAACAGACTCTGCACCCATATTTGGGGATTTGGTTGGAAATGTAGCTAGTTTGCAATACAAGCAAAAAGAAATAGGAAGTTCTGATTTTGAGCACCTGCACCCTCAGGCTATCCAGAGGTGGAGACTAAAATTCACCTTTTAACTATGCCACGTCAAATGACACTGCTTGATGCAAGAGGAACAACAGATTTTGCAGCTGCAAACTCAGCTTTAATTGGTCAATATGACACATATTGATTCATTGCTTAAAATGAATACATTTATCATTAACACAAACTGGACATTCACATATAAGATAGAGATGGTGGAATTTTCCCTTTAAGTAAAGTAAGTGAAGATCCCCTTCTAGAGCTTTACTCCAAATAATCTGATGAAATCAGCAGATTTAGGAAGACATTGTGTTTCCAAAGAAAATCAGCATTAAACTCAACTGTCCCCACATGAGTTTTCAAAGCAGGCAAGTCATGTTCTAGTCCGACATACTGAATCAGTACAAATGCCTGTGAAATGACACCTGAGTCTCTGCATCTGTAACAGGAAACCTCTAAAATTCTCAACCAAAACCATAAAACCTCTGATATTCTGCAGCTTGGTCATAAACGGTTGGTGTTTCGTTACAAATACTTGCTGTGTGCTCACTAGTGGCAATTGCAATACAATGAAACAATAATGGCTTGTTTGTATTTGAGTTCCTTCATTTTGAAATGATCAAAGTAATGTCCACATATTGAGTCCCAGAGCAACACACAAGCTATTTCTGCACTGAAGCAATGATCCCAAGTGTTCCCCCAAATTTGACTCTCCAGTGGGAGTCCATTTTAACCAATTAGGATTCCAACTATGATAACACACAGAGACCAGCTGTATAATTGTCCTGTCTCAAACTAGGCAACTATCGTCAAAACAGTGGGTCATTTATATATTAAGATTACATTTCAGCACCTAATTAACCTTCATTATTCATATGTTCTACCATGCATTACATTGTAAATCCTCAGCTCTTGTTAAGGGCCATGCAACATCTCTTGGTTGTACCCTTATCTGGTATTTCTATTCCTCCACCCAACTGATCCCACCTGCTCGATTGGGTTTCACACAAAATCAGATTTAAAGATGAAGATACAAGGGTGTTAGAAACAAAAGGAGCGTGAAATTATAGTTGTCTTACCCCTTGAGATTTTCTTTGCAGCGACTTCAGTTGTCAGCCTGAATCCACAGGGAGTCAGCCTAAACCAAGTACCAGGCCAAAGAAAACCATCAGCCGTCTCTAACCGACCCCCACCTGCCTCTGCCTGAGGCCTTATAAGGAAAGAGAGCTGCCTATATATAACCAGTATCCTTCAAGACTTAGGGCCACTAGAACCAGTCAACTATTAAATTAACAGAGTTTGCCCATTACAGTTTTAAGTGCTTTGCCCAATAGCTGTTTATTGACACACTAGCTCAACAACTGAGGCTTAACATTTGGTAATTCAGGTATACCAGCTCTTCTAGACAATGCAGAGAATCTGTAATCGGGGAAAGAATGATTTTTAGCTCTTCAGAATAGGCAGCGATATGTTGGACTTGGCTGTTCATTTTCATTCTTCCATACCAGAATGGTTATCTGTTAAAAGATAAAAACAACATAACAGGCACCTTTAAAAATTCTAAAAATAACATTTTCAATTCAGTTCAGTTTCAGCAATTCAGCAATTCAGCAGTTTCATACGAACATTAAAGTGTACTAGATAACTTCAAACAGTAGTTAAGTCCCTCTCTTAAGATCTTTCTCATCTGCAAAAGTCTCGAGACACTTTGCCGCATACTGAACTTTGGCCAGGGCCTATTTATAAAACTAGCTACAGTTACAGCAAGACTATTCCTGACACAGTGAAGGGGCTGTGAACACATTTCACATCTGAGGCAAAATCATATGATGGGACAACATGGGAGTTACATTTAAAGGGCAGAAAGGAGAGGGAGGGGGGCCGGATGGGGCTTTGACAACAGTGTGTATTGTTTGAGTGGTGTACCATGTGTTTTCATACTCACAGGGTCGAAACCTAACCATTTAATCAAATATTACATTTCAAATGCCCTATATGCAAATGATATGGTTTAAAAAGATATAAATATGAAGTAAATAGAAACAGTTTAAACTGTAGACAATACGTTTGGTCAGAAGTCAACAGGATCCTGCAGTAAGAAATCTATAGAGACACATGACTTAACTATACATGGTGTATATGCCCAAATACATTTTGTATGTGTTCCACAGACAAAATGTTTATAGCTTTCAGTCAGTCCATGTAGGATGTGTGGTGTTTCTGTAAGGTTTGTCTACTGCTTTGTTTGTGTGTGCTAAAAACAGGAAGGGTGCCTGTCTGTGGTCAGAAAGAGCCCTCTGTTGGCCATGTGGTATTACACTCTGACACCTAATCCCAGTGATAATTTGAGTGCATTATGTTGTTGGCTGACAGTAAGACATTAGTAAGCCAGGGGTTCAACCAAGTCAAATGATTAAGAAATAGCCTTAAATATATATACTTTAGATTGGTAAAATGTGTACCGTTTTGCTTGATCAGTCTCTCCTTCTCTCAGTAGGATATTTTATACGTTTTTATTATTCCTGGCGACACTTTTAAAATTAAACTCCCTGGAGTCACAGACATAAATATATTATGAATTATTCTCTCACTTTAAGTCTCCTGACGTACTTAATTTTACACATTGCCTTATAATGAGTCATTTAAAAATAAACCCCTGGGCATTATATTTAATAAATCAGGCCTGTCCAATTAACTCTAAATTATGAGTCGTTAGTGCAGAGCAATTTACAAAGGGAAATGTGACGTCCAAGTCAATATTTATGTATAAATGAAAACACATAAGGTTTATTTAAAGGCATATTGCATTTTGATCTTGGATTGACCAGGATCTGACCACCTGCCAGTCTGGGTCACATGATTTATGTTGTGTTTAGAGACATAGAAGGTGGCAGCTTGCCAAAAACCGAAGCAGCTGTAAAGACATTAATGCATAAATCGTATGATGTAAACGTAATCATTTGTCACATCCCTTCTATTAGGTCCCTGTTAAAAATTATATTATCCATTAAAAAATGTTGTGTGATTTGGTTTTTGAACACCTATTTATATAATAGGCCTACTGAGCACAGATTAATTAGGTCCTTTTTTTAAAGAATGGCCAAACTGACAGTACGTACACATATATCATGGACACTGCTTCCAAATGACCAAATGTTCACTGACGGCTTCCATCTGGTAGGCTATGTCAAATATTAACTTTATCATCATGCAGCTTTGCAGCTTTGTTAGATAGGCCTAACTAACATTTGCGTGATTATATTATTATTATAATATTTTCCCTCTGTAACACGTGACCAGAACACTCCTTAAACTATAATTATAAGTGTTTATATTGTACACTGCTGTGCTAGATGTCTTTAAAAAAGATTGTAAACTGTCACATCAGCGTACCTTGTTTCAAACATCACCGCAAGGGCTTTGGACAAGGAGCCGCCGGTGAGGGCCGGACAATAAATGAAGCCACTCACTCTAGCACGTGACGAGGCATGACGTTTACGGCGCTCCTGATTGGCTGAGCAGGCAGGTAGCGAAGCGGCTTCGGGACATAAACAACAGACTGTTCCCTTGTACTCTATTATGCTCCAACCTAGTCAAGTTTCCTGACTTATTAACAGGGCGGCGCAAAGTTAACTTCCATAAAAGTCTATTGCAACGTTACCGGCCCAAGGTGAGATCACATTTTAACATTACATGTGTTTAATCCTACGTGTTTCCGTTCAAACTGAAGATCGCTGTTAAAACTAAAGATCGCTGCTCAGGATGAGGATTATTTTTGACGTGAATTGACTAAAGTTGAACGTCCTATTGCCGAAATGTTTTCCTAGTTTAGGCTTGATTTAGTTGGTTTACACGTTAAGTTACGCATTGTAGTTTAAGACTAAGTTAATGTTAGTTATTTTTAACTATAGAGACATGTTTGAAGTTGTTGTGCCTGCTTGCAAATATACTTAAAAGTTGGCCCCATATTTTCATTCCGAGTGTGTATCCTGTTAATGTCACACAGTGTGCTGCTGTGTTGCAAGTCTCGTTTACATTGTTGCTGTCTTTGTTGCCTGAAGTGTGTCACGTTTCTCAGAAAACTCTTGGTGTTGTAATGTCTCAAGCTGGACTATTTTATCATAAGAGTGGGAACTTCAGCACAACAAAGATTTGAGCACAATTTTACGGATCCTGTTAGAAACGCTGCTGTTGGATCATTTCTCATATCATTTCATCTATTTGGCCAAATGTTTGCTAAACTGGCCCTGGACATATGCGTAGAGAATTATTCTTATAGTGTGTGTATCTGAGGGGGAAATGCGTAGTTAAAGATTCATTTTGATTGCTTAATTACCTTGCCACAAGTAGTCTTTATTACCACTCACTTCCCGCAGTTAAAACCACTACCTGTTTTTCTCCTCTGTCAGTAACTGTGAGCATGATGTTCCTGCAGAGTGTAATAATATTACACAGGTTCACTCTGGTTTAATCTACAATTGTTGCAATTGGATACAAGCTTTCACTCTTAATCTATATTATAGAAATGTTCTTTTTAATAATGCATCAATTGGGAATATTGCACAATTTTATTTATTTATTTATTTGTATGTCTTACTGTAAGTATGTTATTTGTTGCATCGTTGGTAGGGTCTCGAACTTGAGTTTTTATTGCCAAAACTACTCTGGAGCTATTGTGCATATAATCATAAAGCATTTGAATTTGACACAGTCACCATCATGTCTTTTTTTGTTTGTTTTACCAAATCAACACTGGTTTTTCGTTTCAATGTTGTATTAATGAAGTGTTATAGAAACCTGGGGATGTTCACATTTTCAATACTGCTGAGTTCTGCTTCAAAGCAGCAGTTAATTGACAAATGTATTTTCTTCCTTTAGGTCAGACATGAGGCTCTGCTCCCTTCTTCTGCTCTGCCTGGCAGCATACCTGTCATCCTCCTATGTGATTTCCCCTCCGTAAGTAAAGCAACACAAATTAGCTCTAATGAGACGGGAATCTTTGCTTTAATAACTACATATAATGATGATGTTTCCTTTTGGTTCTGTAAATAATAAACACAATCGACTTCACTAATAAATTAATGTATGTGTGTGTATTTCAGACATATGTGGACCAAACTGATCCTGACTCACCACTGGCCAAGCACCTTCTGTGGTGTGAGTTTCTTTTTGCCTTTATTTATTTATTATTTAGATTTCAACACTTAAAAAATATAACAGGGCTGTTGGAAACCACATTTTGGCATATCAAGTAAGAAAAAGCACAGGTGTAGTTATTACAATTGATGCTTACAGTAAGAGGCTCGAATAGCAAATAAAACATTTGCTTTTCTTGTTTAGACAAGTAAAAAGGGGGGTGAATAATTGGACCAGATTCAGATTTTACTCTTAACACACATTCTTATGTCATTCTGCAAAGCAACAAGGGGATGTTACCGACCTAAGTATGTGTGCATGAGAAAAGGGTTTTCAGTTCATCTTTAAAAGCATCTACACTGTCAGCAGTCTGTGGTTGATTAGTCCTACTTTGGTTGTCACTGTCCTCAAGTGCAAAATAACTAAACTTTAGTGTGTTTTCAAATATAGCGATTTTAGTCAACCAATAACTTTATCTTTTATTGATTTATAACATGGTATGCCATCTTAAGAAAATGTTGCACTCTTACATTGCCCTAGACTGTCAACATGTAATCCCTAAATATCATGTGATGTCTGAGTCATGAGACACTGTGTGTCAACAATCAGGTTGATTCGGCAATACACTGTTTAACACAGGAGGATGCAGTTCCCTTATTTTTGTGCTTTCTTTGCATTCGTTTACTTTCTTTTTCTGTTTTCTTAAGAAGCTCTCTGATTCAAACATGAGTCACATGTGGTTTTGTATCATATGCTTAGCTGTGAGCGTGTCTGCAAAGGTTTGCCAACGTGATTTTGGGAGTTTAGTTTTCCATTTATTTGCTCTGGGTGTCATTTTGCTTAATGACCTTGGTGTACATTTTTAGAAATGTAATCAAGATTAAACTGGGGAGATCTTAACTTCATCCTTGCTGCATTCCCCCTTTAAAATCAACAGTGTGACTTTGCTTAGTGGTTAAAGGAAGATCTTTTAATTTAATTTTGGGTGGTTGAAAATATAAATCTCATAAAAGTCTTGCTGTATCTTTTTACCAATGTTTATTTCATTAAGTGCTCAAAACTCCAAACAGTAAATAATTGCTTGTGATACTGACAAATAATGAACTAACTGTTTGATCTAAGAATGAAAAATTGTTTTAATTATATATAATCATTAGTGGCAGTCCTAGGAGCTACTTTCAATAATTATCTCTGCGTTTCTTTCAACCTTTTTTGCTTATTTATGGAGGTTGCGATGCTTAATGCTATTTGAGTATTACCTAATGGTTATTGTTAAAAATACAATTACGAGTTAAATGTATGTGTCTTGATGGAATAACAAAACCCCTTTTTTTTAATACATTTCAGATGGAACACCCAGTCTGTCATCCCAACATCAGCTACTGGACGCTACATGGACTCTGGTATGCATGTGTGTGGTTATTAATCAGAAAAGAAAAGTGTGTTCTTCATGTATCAGCATGTCAGATTTCTGATTAACTTGTTAGGAATACATTTCCTGTCTGCAAATGTTTGCTTTTACAACATATAAATATATACACTATACAAATTTGTGCTTGAAAAAGTAGTGAAGGAATGTATTACACATTTGCTACTGACCTATTTAGGAAAGTGGCAAGAGGAAGCACATCTAGTCGGGCAGTATTTTGGGGAAGAAATGCAACGCATGGGAAACAGCTCTTTGAAAAGTCATTGCTGCCATGTTGTAAAACCTGTTTTAACCGTCTCTCAATCTGTCTTTCTCTCTCTTCTTCCCTCTTTCTCTGTGTTTGTGAATCCTTCTATTTTCCAGGCCAGATAAAGGGATTGACTGCAATTCATCATGGCATTTCAACTCTTCTGAAATAGAGGTATAACATTGTTTAGGCTGACTGCGCCCTTAAAACTGCTGCAAAATTCATGAAAGCATTTAATATATTATTTTTGTAAACTATTAGTTACTGAGGTTGTATCAAGAAGAACAAACACAAAGGTATGCATCCAAGGTCAAAGAAGAAACAGGGGAATACTAGTTAGTGCCTCATAAAATAAAATAAAAACTCTAAAACACACAACAACAAAACAGTAAGATCTAGCTTAGCCAAATTTAGGAAGGGAAATAAAGGATTGTTTTGTCTTTCCTTTCTCTAGCTTGTGTATTAATATATACATAAATATGTTTGCTGTGTGTTATAGGACCTGCTTCCAGACATGAAGAAGAGTTGGCCAGACTTGTTGAGCCCCATGTCTACTGGATTCTGGTATTTCATCAATTAATCCTTCAATTATGTTTCTGTCAATCTGTCTGATACTTTTTAGTTGGGTGTATTCTCGTATAATAAACTATAGCACTGTACTTCTACCACATCAGTATTGGAGATGCATTGTTTGTCGGGTTGTCTAATTTTTCAATGCATCCTCAAATTAATTTGGATATGCAACTCATATGCTGTCAATACTCTCAAGTGTTGAATCTTAACGCAGTTTGTGATCATATTAGCTTATTTGCAGACAAACCAATTTAAAAATCGTATCCTGAATATTAACTTCAGAGGCTAAAAAAACTTCAGTTGGCTTCTAATTAGCTACATGCATCTTGTTTCTGTCAGTGTGTCCTGTGACAGCAATATATGGACATTTCCGTTATAGCATATTCAACTCTCTTTAAAGTTGGGAATAAACTATAAAATGCAGCTTAATGCATATATCACATAACGTTTATAGTTAACACTTGTTCAAAAACACACTGTGCTCACATTATATTTATTGTTTACTAACTGTGACTACAGGAAATATTTGTCTTAAAAATTAAGCATATTGAAATGATTATTATCAAGTACGATATTCCTTGCATCTCTTTGTACACGATCATTGGAAAACCTATTAATACTTGTTTGTTTGTTTGTCTGTTTCCACAGGAAGTATGAGTGGCACAAACATGGTACATGTGCAGCCAAGGCAGAGTCTCTGGATAGCCAACATAAATACTTCAGCAAGGCCCTGGAACTATACCATAAACTGGATTTGGACAGGTACAGCACATTCACACCCTCACATTTGCACATGCATACACACATACACATTTCTCTTCAGAAGCAAAGTCAACTGTTGCAATCTTATTTTAAGTCATTGTGGATCAAAGCATAAACCTCAAAGTTATAAATATATCTTTGTTTCTGTTATTGTAGCATCCTGACGAAGTTTGACATCATCCCTTCAGAAAATTACTACAAAGTAGGTCTATTTATATTTTAACCTCAAATAATGGTATATAAAAATCTCATGAAAATGCCTTATAGTCTGTAATAAGACTGTCTCTCACTTTTCCCTTTCCCTCTTCTTCTAATGTGTCTGTGCGTAGCTTTCACAAATTGAAGGAGTCATAGAGAACTTCTACAGCGTCAAGCCTAAGATCCAATGTGTCCATCCGTCAAAGGTATAACACATTATATTATTCAAATAATGCTATCAACTTTCTGTCTAGTTTTGCATGGTCCTTTTATAGGAATATTAATGTGCATCTTTTGTGTGTTTAAAATATGATTCAAATGCAGACTGAAAGTCTTTTAGATTGTCAAATTGTGTGTTTTTGTGTTTTGCAGAATGCAGGTTTTCAGATTTTGGGGCAGATTGAGATCTGCTTCCACTCTGACTTCACCCTCCTGGACTGTGAGAAACATTTAACAACAACACCTAAGGGACACTTGGACAATCACATCGCAGTCGACAAGACATCTGGGTTCAGTGTGTGTGACCAGGATGTGCCCGTTTACTACCCAACACCTTCATAAAAGAACATACGACCGAAACCGAACAGCACACTACAACCCTAAATACACACACACACACACGCGCACACACACAGACTCACATTAAACAAATCAACTGTACTGTGATTTGGCATTTGCGCACAACATTTTTTTACTGCATTTAAATGCTTGTGGGGACAGTTACTTTGCTCCAGGAAACTCACGCCGCTACCAAGTAGTGCTTTAATGGAATTAAGTGCCTTCCTGACAGCTGCTGGTAGATGAATCCGATATAGTGCACAGCATGTTTCTTTCCACGCCTCAACAGGGGGCATTGTGGTGAGTTTAGGTCAGGTGGGTGGGCAGATTGGACAGTTAATATATGACATCTTGTTGGCGAATGAATGGAGCCTTACATCAGATTTGCAGGTGACTCTTGGTCTATGTTATCGGTAGGTTATATGTCAATCTTTCGTACATAATCTTTTAAGGACTGGGAATATTTTATACCACATTTGTGTGTTTATGTGCCTCTTGATTATTGCTATGATAAGTGAATTCATCCAATGCATCATCCTGAAAATAGCTTGGTTTTCTTATTGTTAAATCACTACCCAAATATTATAGGGTCACGTGCACATTGTAAATGGCTTTGGGGGCAAAGGTGGTCGTTTTTTAGTCATTATAAACGTGTGGTAGTTATTGCTACCTTTTGAAGTTTGCCTAGTACATACATCATTATTCAGTGTTTTGTTATAGGCCTGTCTATTGATATTAAGGACTGCTACTCATATAGAGAACTTGAAAAAAATAGCCTAAACATTATGTATGGATTAAAAAGTACAAATAAAATGTGTTCAAAAAAGAATATATTATGTGTAAATTAAATGCTTTTGTTTCTTTTACATTGTTATTGTACGTTAATATGAGTTAACAACCTCAAAGTACACTATAAACAATAATTTAAATAAGATGTCATACAAGGTTATTATGCACCATTTGTGTCACACAAGCTCTAGGCCTGTAGAGATAAAATAGTTGTTGCAAATATTTAAGCTCTAGGCCTGTAGAGATAAAATAGTTGTTGCAAATATTTTTCTAAACACTTGAATCCCCCACATGTTTGTACAATGGCTTGTTTCTATTTTTCCTGTTTGGCTATGGCTACTCTTGTGCATGTATAAATCAATTCAGTGTAAGTTAAAAGGCAAAATAATGATTATAATTGACAGCTACAGTAGACAAATGCTGTGGTGCCAAGTAACTACTGAAATGAACATTTGTACTTCCATTGTTTTAATGTCAATAAAACATTCAATATCTAGTCAATGTCTCTCATTATATAACTTGCCATATTGATTAAAGTGCAGCTATTTGCATTTTGAACTAATGTGATTGATTGTAGAGCGACGTGAATGAATATACTCTAAAGGACCATCTGTTCGAAAAGAGTGGTGTCAGGATAGTTTGAAGTTAGCTTAATTTAGGGTCCAAATGTATTTCTGTCTGTGCATGTACAGTAGTATAATATAGTAAAGTAAAATACTATGTCTCTCCATCTCTGTCCACATCTACTCAGTGTGTATGAATATTAATGTTGTGATCTCCTTACAGAGCCTTAATCCTCCCGGACAAAGACACCAGTCCATAATCCTGGATCCCTCCCACAACACATCACAGCAGATTGACTGAACACATCTGATTACATATTCAATAGTGCCAAAATGTCCTCACACTATGTCCCAGCTATATTCTAAAAGTGGTCCAAATCCTGTCAAGCTCATGAAAAAAGCTCTATGAGCTCTGTTTTACTGGCGTTCCAAGTTTAGGGATCACAGTTTGAGCGCTCTATGCGAGTTACCATGGCTGGAGAATATAAAATCTTTTTTTAGGAATAAATAAATCCCACTTCAGCGACGGACACTTGATCCAGGTAGAACAGCAGTCCTGACTTTACCCCTTGCTTCTTAATCTAAAACCCCACCATGCCCCCCTTCACTTAACTTGGTCTCCATTTCCCTCCCTCTCCCTCCCTGCTTATATAACACTGCAGTTCTGCAAAGCTGCTGATGTGACAGATCCAAGTACCTACACATACACACACACACACACACACACACGCCAAGTGATCAACTGGACCACGATGTAATGTCCTGGAATTTGTCATCATTATTGACTGCAACATCGATTGCTGTCCTTACATTAAATTCCCATGTGATGTCACTGAATCTGAGCCACAGTATTCCCCACAAACCTCTGCTGCTTGCATTCTACTTTCACGTTGTCATCGTTTTTTAATTCTGTCTATGTGTCTTATTGGATGTCAGGCAGGAGCTAAAGAGAAGGAAGAGGAGAGAGAGAGACAGACAGAGAGAGTAGTAGCTGAGTAACACCATGTGACTTCACCAGCTGTTGCTGTATGCTGGTGGGAGAAACAGGGAGGGAGGTGAGGGGCAGGAATAGGGGAGGATAAGGGAGGGGGGGGTCAGGAGCTTGCCGGCACACAATGTGACTGGTGACAATCCCTTCTGCAGAGTGCGAGAGAGAGAGGGAGAGAGAGACAGGGAGGGAGGCAGCAGGGGATGAACACACACACACATGCACAAGCAGGGATGTGAAGAGGGAGCTCACACACACTTCTCGTGATTCACCGGAACAGATTTATTCGTCACCTCAGGCAGCCGGCTGCAAAACACAAGACAATCCCAAGCCCAGCCGCACCTGCCCCGGCCGTCAACCTGTCTGTCTCTCTGTCTGTCTGTCTGCGCAGATTAACGGCTCTGTTACAACTCTGTCTGCGTGCTTACTGGCGTACACTGCGTCTGAGAGACGGAGGGGGGGGACACGACATTCAGAGAGACGAACAGCAAGCGTGCATGATGGGAACACTAAAGAGGGACGACTGCATTGAGGACGCGCACATGGATGAACTGCGGGATAAATAGATAACTATAAGATATATATATATATATATTATATATATATAAAAGCTCTGTCCCTGCATCTCTACTTTAGGACCCCCCCCACCCTGCGGGGAGATGTTCATAATTATGGGATAGATGCAAAGGTTTGCCCGTTGCCATGGATACCAGCACGCGAAAATTCACAGTGCGGAGATGGTTTTCTATCTACCTGAAGAACAAGGCGAGAGGAACAAGAACAACACTGGCTTCTGTCAGCTAGAGGTGAGCCAAACAAGAGCAGCACAAACTTCCATCAACTACAGATCAGTGCATGTGTGCAAATCTGCGGGGGGGGGGATTGCGTCACAGTTGCACCGTGTGCGTTTGTGTGAATATTCGGGCCATAACAGCAGCCGTCTCATATCAACAGTAGATAAGGATGCGTGTGAAGGTTGTGAGCACATGGGAAAGGGTGTGGGAAGAATGTGTGTTATTTGGTTTGTTGTGGGGTGGTTCAGCCGTCATGCAGCATCGTTACAGCAGTTCCTCTGCCTGTCTGTCAGTAACCCAGAAAACAGATGGGCAGAGAGACACTGTGTTTTGACTGGCAGAGAGACAGGCTACACGGAAAGACAAAAACGCAAACAAGCAGTCGAGCAGGCAGGTTGATAGATAAATGGATAGAGACAGATTGATTCAGTGGTCTATTTATAGCCCAAACAAACCAGCAGGGAAGAGAGAGAGGCAGTATGCTGTTTGCAGCACATCTACCTGTTAGTCTGAGATATAAATAGAAGTCTTCCCCTCCATGGTCCTTGTAGTTGTGACCGAGTGCTGAAAAATCATCTTGACAGGCTATTTACTTGTGATGTGTGATTGTTAGTCTTTCTGGCTGGCAAATGTCTGTGTTTGTTACCTGTTTGTCTGCCTGTCCACATCTTTAACGTGATGCTCTGATGCTCCATGTGGGGAAGATCGCTTTCACTTTCCTCTCCTTCATGGGAAGGTCAGAGTTCAGGGTCAGCTACTGATCAGGATCTCAGGGGGCTGACGCCTTGAACCCGTTTCCTTCTGGTTGACAGGCATCACTCCTCCTATTTAAAGAATAAATAACAAATGAATCACAAAGGGGGAAATTGCTACTGGCTACAACGTGTTAAACTTCAAGCCAATTCCAATTCATTGATATTACAGCAGGTGATAGCAGTTGTTATACTATGCTTGACTTAAATGTATAATTTCATTGTACAAAGAACTTTTATGCATTATGTTGTGTTACACTTAAAGAAACTCACATGCTCGGTGGTTCGGACAGAACCATCTCATCATCTTTGAGCTCCAAAACACATAATAAACTGTAAGCATGTTGTATTGTCTCTCATAAAATACTCATAATTTGAGTTCCACATACTATAATAATATATGCTTCAGATTATAAGTGCAACAGGGCATTGAAACCAATTAATGTCAAGTCAAAGTGTGAGATATTGTGAAAGAAGAACCATTGATATCGCACTGTTGATATGCTGACAGGTTTGTTTTTTCCCTGTCACACTAAGAATGACTCCCTTAGGATTTAAAGTGCAACCCCTCTGTTTTATAAAATAATTGCCAAGAGGGCTGGAATGCTCGAACAATTTGAACTATCTCTCCTTCTGGACAGTTTCATCCCACAGGCCATAAGACTATTAAACACCTGAACTTTTGAAACAACATCCATAACATTAATCTGGCTGCAACTTAGAAATTATTTATCTAATATATCATATTCCAATCACTTGTATATAGACTCTTATTGCACTACTTGTTTTTCTGTTTTATTGTGTTGCACTGTTGGAGGAGCCTGTGACCTAACATTTTCATGTCATAACTACTGTACACTGTACATGTACGTATGACCAATAAAAGCCTTGAACCTTGATTGCGATATTGTTGTTATAACACAAATATCCAAAGGCTGAAGTTGAGACATAATAAAAAATATTTTTTGGCAAGCTTTCGATGTGGGTAAACTATAAACAAAGTGCTGTTTTACTCACAGACTATCACACTACAGAGAATTGTTAGATAATTATATTAGAAATGGCAATTTTACCAAAAGCACATCTTTACTGAACATGTTATCATATTTTAGCTTTTATATGGAATCTGAGATTCAGATATTAATTACTCTAATTCCAAATACAAACCTTCGTACTGATTTAATCCTCACAAAAAAGGCCTCATTGTGTTCTGGCACAGGAAGGCAACAATTCTACAAACCACAATAAATGTGTACATTTAGAGAAATAAGCTTTTGAAATATCCCATCATTTTACAAAGTATAAAACATGTACTTCATTAAAGCTTTGGCTAAACTACAAACCATATTTGATCATCTTAAAACTGATGTACTTCTGTGATTGTGTTAAAAAGATGGAACCGCATCAAAAACATCAGAATAGGGAACTCTTTATATCAACGTTTGCAGAAAGAAATCTGCCAGCCTTTTACATTTTTTAACCAAGTGCGTGTTAAGTTAAACAGACGTATCAAATGGGAAAGCACTAACCCCGGATTCAATAAAAACATTTTTTTAAAACGATCAACCCTGTCAAGCTGAGAGACAAAAACAATTTACTAACTTTAATCTTTCTAGTTCTACTAACTCCTGTTTGCATTTCAAACTTGATTGAAAGTGGGATATAAAGCTCTTAACTTCTAAATGACAACGTAAGAGAATTAGTTTATTGTCACACTGACAAGTCATGCCTCAGGTTGGAAGTTGATCATTTGCTTCACTGAGCAGAATGAATAGGATGAAAAAGGCAGCTTATACTATCGATCTCTACCAGTGACCTCAGCTGTACCATTCCAGCAATAACATAATGGCTTAATACTTTAATAACTGAATAACCATCGGTCTTTCATGTATTTATAAGAGGGATTTAAGTTATTTTTGGTGGTTGTTACATTGATACAGATGAAACATGATAGATATTGCTGTATTGCTGCAATTTTCTTTATTTTAAGTTACGTAAATAATGAACTAATAACGATGTCTGTCTCTCCTTTCCCCAGGATGACAGTATACTTAAGGAGATTGACATCAGCCACCATGTTAAGGAAGGCTGTGAGAAAGCAGACCCCTCCCAGTTCCAGCTGCTCAAAGTGCTTGGACAGGGTTCTTATGGAAAGGTAAAGTAAAAAATGTTTTAACCAAACTACTGAGACCTGAATACCTCCAAATGACAATACACGTGAAGGAAATGTTAAAGAAAACATCTACAAATCTATTGCATCAGACTCCTGACCTAGACAGTGCAAGTCAAAAGAAAACCAATGTTACTTAGAGCTCAATGCTGACTAAATACCAGATGAAGGCTCTCTGTACTTGTCTGACCCAGCAGGATATCACTTGGGTAAGCATTTCTTCAGCTATACTACATGTTTATAGTAATAATTGCACTACCAATATTAGAAAATCTGGGTCAGAATTTAGACTTTTTCCGCTTCTGACAAGTGGCCACTTTGTGTCCGTCTCTTCTGAAATGTTAGCCTATTTGGAATATGCTTAAAACCAGGAGTCCATTGTTACCAGACTGTGAAAATATGTAACACATCATGTAACCTTGGTCTTTGAATATTTTTAAGTTAGGAATTGTTCAGAACAAAAAAGATCTACCATGGGGGCACATGACCAAATTGTTTTTAGCTGACAACATTTAAACTACAGTATATTTGGCAGTTCACAGGTTGCTAATTGAATTCACTGATTCCACACACTAAATGGCCAAAAGTATGTGCACACTCATGTGTGATTGCTAAACATCTCATTCAAAACAAAGGGCATACCCTACTATGCTGCTTTAATAGCCTTTACTTCTCTGGGAAGTTGGAAAAGAGAATGCAGGGATTGCAGTCTCCTTGCTGCTCCCATTCAGACACAAGAGCAAGGTCAGACACTGATGTTGGGCCATGAGGACTCCAGTCTGTATTCATTCCATACGTGTTGGATGGGGTTGATGTCGGAGCTTTGTCTGTAACAAGTCAAGTTGTTCCTCACCAAACTGAGGAAACAATGTATTTATTTGGCTTGATTTGTGTATGGGGAATTGACAGCCGAAACAGGAATGCGGTTTCCAAAATTGAGAAGTATATCATTGTAGGCTATGCTGATGTATATAATTTCCCTTAATTCGGCTAGAACAAATGTGCCCTTTCCAAACTGTAAACATAAGCCTCAGAAGTACACAACACAAAAGTATGAGAGGGAATTTCCACTTATTTTAGCCCAGCCATAAAGGTCTTTGCTGAACCGGACTGTACTTTACCTGTTAGTAAACCGCCAATTCTTTTAAACTTTTTTTTAGATTAACAATATTGCAAGTCATGACACAATTCAATTTGTGAAAACCTCTTACTTTGTTACTCTATATGAGGTCCGAATGTGGCGGACACCACAAGCAAGATGCACACGAGATCAGGAGTAAGTCACTGCATGGTCCGGTTAGCATGTTAGCATAGCTAGCCTAAACGTGGCGTGGCTGAGTGTCTGGCAACCCTAAGCTAAATCATAGTTGTTGTACATCACAGTGAGACAGTGTTGATGCTTTATAAAAAGTGATGGGAGCTAACTTGCACTTACCTTAGCTTGGTGAAGGCGGGTATAATGGTATAATGTAGCATCTGACGCAAAACGTGATATTAACAACAGGTGTGTGTGCTGTTGTCAAGTAGGGGGATTCCTCTTGCATCACCTGTATGACATCAATGCATATACAAAATACTTCTGTTTTATGTTTCAACTAATGCTGACATAAATGTTAAACTCTTTTTTAAATTGTTAGCACTGTTGAAAAAAAATAGCATATTCCCAAGTGATGATAGTGATGATTTCAGGTGTTCTGGTGAGAAAGATCAGAGGACTGGACAGAGGACACCTGTATGCCATGAAGGTCCTGAAGAAAGCCACACTGAAAGGTAAACAAAAAACAATATAGAAATATTTTATGGATGGAACAACAAACCTTATCAAATCCCATGTAGGCTAATTATATGTTTGAGAGAAATGTACTAACAGAGACAATCGATATGTTTTGTCTTGTCTTGTGATACTTTTTTTTTTCAATGTGTATGCTCACTGAGCTCTCAAAGTGCCCTACATTCAGTAGAATTTGGGGTATAAAAGTTCTACTTTTGATGCATAAGAATTCTTTGGGATTATTGAAGTCCTAAATGAGGGTGTACTTTGAAAGCAGGGTATATATTTCATGTGCTAAATGAAAAGGTCTTTGTACAAGTGGTAATCCTCTTAACCTTCACCTCTTTGAATAGTTATGGTTCATCCTGTCAAGGTGACAGAAGCTGCAACGACAAAACATGTTATTATTATAGACTATAGACCAGCAGCACCATAAGATGGGTTTTAATTCAATTTATATGTTTCAATCACGTTAATGCAGTTTATCCTACACAAATCAATCTCATGGTATTAGAGGCGTAATGTGGATTTATCTGCACTCAACTATATAAAACGGAAAATTATGTAATCAAACAAATTATTTTTGCCCCAATCTCCTTCTTAGTTCGGGATCGAGTACGGTCAAAGATGGAAAGAGACATTCTGGCAGAAGTGAACCATCCTTTTATAGTTAAACTGCACTATGGTAAGTCTGGCTGTCTTTATTCAGGTTAAATGTAATCTCTGTCTCTCAGAAATCACAGTGTATCACCAAATATAAACAAGAGACAACAGAACATTTTGATCGCAAACATTTAATGTACTGTATGCTAGTTGGAATTACATTCTTTATTGAAAAGCTCTTGGTTAAATGCTGTTATTTTAATACAAATACACCTTTTTTTATAAATTAAATGTATTCTCAAATAACGCAGCATACAATACAGCCCGAGCAATTTAGCGTCATATAACTCAGTATAACTCTGTGTATGTGTGTGTTTTTGTACATAGCCTTCCAGGACAGAAGGAAAGCTCTATCTGATCCTGGACTTCCTCCGAGGGGGAGACCTTTTCACCCGTCTTTCAAAGGAGGTAAGTTTGCCACAAAGAATTGCAAGCCCTTACTTTTTAAGGTCTACCTTTGGCTGTACAATGCTTATCTCTTAATCACCAGCAGAAGTGAATAAACCTGCAAGAGTTGTCCTTGAGAGCTCTTTTTCTTGAAATGAGCTTGGTCTCTCTTATTTTCACGATGATGTATTATCAGGAAACAAAGACCACTCGAGTCTGGGAGTTCTCAACAAAAGAAAGTTAAAGATAATATTTAAAAACATCCATCTTTTTATAAGAGGTACATGCAATCATTTTTTAAATCATTTTGGAAGAGTTTGGTTTAAGTTCTTGAGACAAAGTGAAAAATGACCTTACTAATCATAAAAGCTAGAAGCAACATGAGCCATCCTGCTGCTTTTATTTGCCTCAGTTTTTTTCCCTGTTTTATTCTTTTTTAACCAGCACTTTTATTGTCCTTATTTGTTTAGGTTATGTTTACAGAAGAGGATGTGAAGTTCTACCTTGCCAGAGTTGGCCCTGGCGTTGGATCATCTACACCAGTTTGGGATCATCTACAGAGACCTCAAACCTGAAAAGTACTTTCTCATAAAGTCCCCCTATTTTGCATTCATTTATTTATAAACATAATCTTTTTTTTTAACTGCTTTAAATGTTCATTTTACCCAACAGTATTCTTCTGACGAAGAAGGAAACATTAAGATAACTGGTCAGTACATTCAACTCTAAACAATCTTCTGTCTTTTTATTCATCTTCTATGTCAGTATTTCTGCTTACCTTGTTCCCCCCCTCTTTGTCTCTCTGTGTTTCAGACTTTGGATGAGTAAGGAGGCCATCGACCATGATAAAAGAGCATACTCTTTTTGTGGAACAATAGAGTACATGGCTCCGGAGGTGGTGAACAGGAGAGGGCATACACAAAGTGCTGACTGGTGGTCATTTGGGGTACTTATGGTACGAATTTTTTAAATGTTATAACGATATGACATAATTAAATGTTATCAGTATTGTCTGATTGTAGTGTCAAAAGCAGCAGGCAGAAATGTACATTTTCATATTTGCCAAATAACATTATATAATGTGACATAATGTGCCAGTGTACTGGAATTTGGCTTTCTTCTGGCAGTAAAGCTGCTTAATTACCGTATCTGGCAGATTAGGTCCCATCCCTTTCTGTAATCGTGCATCTGTTGGATTCTGCTTGTTTTGTTTGCCTGCTTAATTTGCTAATACTGAAAATGAGGTTAACATTCACTGAAACACAGCTGGTCTAAGAGACAGCCTATTTTATAAAATATGACACAATTTGTGGAAAAATCTATATTGCTTATCTCATCATAATTTAGAACACTGTAGTCTTTGAGACAGATAAAGATGAATTGGTCAACACTAGATTGGAATATAATTCAAACATTTGTAAACAGTTTGAACAAGCAGTTTTTAATTTGATTATTTCTAAATGCATTATATTCTACATCTAGATCTACCACACGATTTAATATAATATTTACTGGATTTTTCTCTTTGATCATTATTACTGTGAATATATGACTTCCCTGCTCATAAGTGGAGGTTCGAGATAAAGGTCACAGATTATGCGGAGATTCACAACATCCCCACACTTGACGCCTTCAAAAGGGCCCTCAGCCCATCTGTCTGCCAAGGACTTTGGCCCCAAATCTATTTGTTGTTTTGTCTGTCTAACTGTTCGTCTGACTGCCTTTTGTTTTTGTTATGTTTGTTATGTTTGTTTATACTCCTGTTCTTCCTTGTAAAGCGACCTTGGGACTCATGAAAGGCGCTATAAAAATCCAAGTTATTAGTATTATTATTATTATTAATAATTGCCTGTTTGAAACATAATGTTATATACTGTATTTCTTGGCCAACTTACCTTATTTCATGTCAGTGTTATTTAAATGTGTCCATTAGCAACATTTATATTACAGAAACAGGCTGATGACGAGATGGAGCTCAAACCATAATGTAATCATTTCAAGGCACAACTTTTCAGCATAATCAATTAAAAGAAAGTATTATTCATATGCAGGGGAAGTACAAATAATTAATTAAGCTTGCATTGAACGCAACATTTAACATTACACCTCTATGTGCATTACCTTCACATGGTCAGCTGACATTTTCTCTGACATTTATCATCTGTTTTCCAGTTTGAGATGTTGACAGGAACGTTACCGTTCCAAGGAAAAGATCGGAAGGAACAATGGCGCTTATTTTAAAGTAAGTCCAATTCAAACTTTTAACATGTATTGTTCTTATTCTTAAAGCTTTTTATTGATGACAAACCTACTGATCTGGGTATCATTAAGATGCTGTTTTTGATTCTTAAATTCATGTGTCACTGAGGTTGTTACATATAATGTGTGTGCATCAAGCTGTTTCTTCTCTGTCCTGTACAGGGCAAAACTGGGAATGCCGCAGTTCCTCAGTCATGAAGTGCAGAGCTTATTAAGAGCACTCTTCAAGAGGAACCCTGCTAATCGACTAGGTAATTTACACATAAAACTTGGGAAATGTACGATAAGTATTCAGGTCAGTTCTTACCTGGAGGGCTTTGGCATACAGTTGGAGTACATGATAGCAGCGAACTTAAAGGAAATCAGTCATTTTAAACACTTTGCGAAACAGTGGACTTGGTTGACATGAGACACTTGGACCGAATGTTATTAGACCTAATTCTGATGTGTTAAATTATATTCTGCAAATCTTTTCATAGTAAGCAGTAACACTGATACATTGTCATTTAAATGTAGCTAAATTAAAGCTACAGCAAAATCTTCCAGCTTTAATAGTCCCAACAGACTCTTAGTATGCTGAAATGTAAGAGATAAGCTTTACGTCACAACTGTCCAAGGATTCAAGCCATCATTGAATGAACTGAATGAATAGGTGCCATTTTGTCTGGTTGCCTAATATTTGTCTGCATCTGTGTGACTGATAGGTGCAGGACCAGATGGAGTGGAGGAAATAAAAAGACATCGCTTCTTTGCATCGATAGACTGGATTGTAAGTACATTTCATCAGAAATGTTATGTTGTTTACATGATTTGAGCTCATTGGCATTATACATATTTTGTAAAAATAATACTTTAAAAAGAGTAATCAAAGACTCAATCAAACAAAATTAAATGTTAAAACTGCCATAGACATCTAGGGCTTTTTGTCAGCCACTAAAAGTCTGTAAGTAATATACCCGTCCAACTACCAACAGCTACACCTGGTTGCTCCTACGTACTGTGTATTGATTTTATGTTTCCACTTTCATGTAAGGGTGTTAGCCAGACATTTAAGGCCTTTTTCATAAATACAACTTTTTTTTTCTTCTGATCATGTGACGAAACCAGTACCGGTCTAAGCTTGTTGGCCTTGGTTAAATAAATAAAAAAACATTGAATCTATAAAGAAATCTTAATCACATGGTGACTACTTGTATGTTTTTTGTTATCCTGTTATGAAAACCCAGCAACTTCCTCAAGAGTTACCCACAATCGTGAATCATTAAACTTCCTCGTGACATTTTTGAAGTGGCGAAATCCCTGACTTCCCAATCTGCCTTTACTTTATTGTAACGTTATCCTTTCACAGAGGGTTTGCACATGCTCACATTTTCTGTCTGCAAACAATACCTATGCTATCATAATCTAACCTTGACATTCACTCCTTCAACATATGCTGCTTAAAGAGGTTATTTGTTGAACTGAACACACTCAAAACATATATTTACATTTGTGCTGCAGAAGCCTTGTGCTGCATACACAAACAACAGCAGTTAAAATAAACTCAACAAGCTTAAGTTGGTGACTTGGCAAATAACGTATGTGAAAGTATCCAATACAGGATGCTTTCCGTTTTCATTTAAACAACAATAACCATAAAAAGCGACAAGGCTTTAAAGAAGATCATCATACATGTACTTTGTATTCAGTGTGTTCCTTAATATAAGAGCCTTGCTCATGTTCACACTGGTGCATCCATCTCTTTTTTATCCAAGTTCAGAAGCTTTGATTTTGGTTCATCTGCTGTTGTGAATACTGCCGCTCTCATTTCTAACAAAATCCACTATTATCTGCTTTACATGCTCAGTAATCCCTGCCCTCACCACCGGCTCTCACTGTTCTCCTCGCTACATTACTACTTACTAGCCTCTGCCAAACACCACATTTCCCATTTACAGATGGTGTTGTTGGCTTGATGTGACAAGCTATCAATAAGAGGCTTACGTTCTTTCTTGTACTATGCTAATCAAATCTCTGTGCTGTATCAGCAGAGTGCTTTGCTCTCTTGTCCATCAGAATCTTACTTGACTTTTCCCTGTGATCATCCGCTATTTCATATATGTCTTGATCTTTGAGGAGCTTCTCTCATAAAGCTGCTTTAAAAAATCTGCTTCATGCTTCTCATTGGCCATGCATCACAGGGAATTACATTTTATCAAATAGCAAGTATACAGTAAAGATGAATGCTAAAAACATTTTTTCAAAGGCTGTTGGCCTCTATTATAGTTATTTAATGTGAGTTCTTATATAGAGGCCCTGCCAGAATGTTCCCAGCAGGCGATGAATGACAATACAATGGTGACATCTGCAGGCCATAGTCAGTAGTGCTTTTAGGAATACAAAAATACACTATGTGCATACTCTGTTTACCCTTATATAAGACATCCAAGAGTTTTCATCTGAGATCACAAAATATAATATACTATAGGTATTATTTTCCATTACAGTCTATACAATTAAGATTTTTCATTATGCATTTACTGTGAAAATGTAGAATGTGGGGCACATTTCTGTGATGCAAACAATAAAATATACAATATGTCATTGTTTATACTGAATCCATCAACTTTGAACATAGCAATTTAATGGACATTTCCAAAATGTGTTTGCACAACAATATTTACAAACTATAAGCATCACTTTTACTTAGTTGTCATATAAAAAATGTACACCTGATCAAGTGTTATATTGTGCTTAAACCAATGTTTGCTAATGAGTGCTGTTATTGATGATTGTGATTGTTTTCTGTAGAAGTTGTACAGGAAGGAAATGAGGCCGCCATTCAAACCAACAGTTGGAAGACCTGAAGACACTTTCCATTTTGACCCTGAGTTCACCTCCAGAACGCCCACTGGTAACTGAAACAAACAAAACATATTTATATATGCAAACAAGAAAAAATAATTATGAAGTATTGTGAACCCATGTGTGTATCTGTGTGTCTTTGCCTTACTAGATTCTCCAGGCCTTCCTCCAAGTGCAAACACACACCAGCTGTTTCGTGGCTTCAGCTTCGTTGCAACGAATCCAAGTCAGGAGCCCAGTGTTGCCACGGTAGCGCCTTCTCGTCAGGAGGTGAACAGCATCATCCCCATAACAAAGGTATGTTTAAGAAAGCAGCGCATGTCCTATCTCCACATTTAATTAAATGACAAACTTGCATATTGATTGGATAACAAATGAACCATGTAGATAAATCACTGGATTGATCATTGCTTTATTAGGACCTTTCTAAATATTACCCTCATAAATCACGCTTAGCCATGTTATTACAGCAACTGACTGCTGAAGTTAAGCGATTATTCTCTTATCTAATATATGACTATGATAGATATATGAAATGTGTGTGTGTGTGTGTGTGTGTGTGTGTGTGTGTGTGTGTGTGTGTGTGTGTGTTGTGTGTGTTGTGTGTGTGTGTGTGTGTGTGTGGGTGTGTGTGTGGTGTGTGTGTGTGTGTGTGTGTGTGTGTGTGTGTGGTGTGTGTGTGTGTTGTGTGTGTGTGTGTGTGTGTGTGTGTGTGTGTGTGTGTGTGTGTGTGTGTGTGTGTGTGTGTGTGTGTGTGTGTGTGTGTGTGTGTGTGTGTGTTCCCTGCAGCATCTCAAAGGTGATGTGGCCTTAAGTGATGTTTATGAGCTGAAGGAGGAAATTGGACCGACAGGGACTTCTGTCGTCAAAAGATGTCTTCACAGAGTTACTGCTGTGGAGTATTCAGTGAAGGTACTGGACACTAACATTTATTTGGATTTTTGTGTTTATATATATATATATATATATATATATATATATATATATGTGCAACAACATTGTTATTTAACATTGTCATATAATGAAAGTATTTCTGATACATTTAATAGCACAGCCTGATTCCAATGAACAAAATGTAGTAAATAAAATATGTTGAGCTGGTAATGCATTGTGGGAAAAGCTGGGATAATTAATAAAACCACCCTAAGAAAATGCTTTCGGGCATCCTGCAATGTTGATGATTCATAGGTTTTAAAAGCTTAACTTTTGCACATTTTTGCACAATAAACTACACATATTTGTTCACTGTTTGTCAAATACTTATTGATTTTTTTCCTTTTTCTTGTACACATGTTATAGTTGTTACGATTGACAACTAATCCAATGTGTTTCTGTTTTTATTTCAGATTATTGAGAGGGCGAGGAAAGATCCATCTGAGGAGATTGAGATTCTGCTAAGATACGGACAGCATCCAAATATTATTACACTGAAGGATGTAAGTGAAGCATGCTTACACCAGACACAGTAAATGTTTTTATTATGAAAAGCAATATCAGAAAAGCTTCTTTATCTTCTATATAGCAGTTTTGAATAAGCTGTACCGTATGTGCATGTTTCATGATCATCATGTGTGTGCCCTTTTACCATTAGGTGTTTGACGACGGCCAGTGTGTGTCCATGGTTCAGGATTTACTGAGAGGAGATGAAGTCCTGGATAGAGCTTTGACGGTGTCAAATTTTACAGAGAGAGACGCGTCACACATTATCTGCACACTGACCAAGACTGTGGAATATTTACACTCACAGGGGGTAAAAACCCATTTGTTATAACCTTCAACATAAGACTTCTTGACATCATTATTGTTGTTTACACTTACTTGAAAAATAATGTTGAATTTCAAGATTCGGTATCAGTTACAGCAATCATTGTATTATTTCTTAACTTGCAAATGTATGTGTTTTTTTGTCTTTTTGTCTTCCCCCTTTTTAGGTTGTGCATCGAGACCTGAAGCCCAGTAATGTTCGCTATGCTGATGACAGTGGACTCCCAGAAAGCATCAGGATATGTGATTTTGGTTTTGCCAAACAGCTCAGGGCTGAGAATGGCTTGCTGATGACCCCCTGTTACACGGCTACCTTCATGGCTCCTGAGGTACATCAACAGTCATATTAAGACACATTTTGAATCTCACCAACACAAACCATGAATTGGATATAATTAAATGTATACATTATGAGTCACATAGATAAATCCCAAAAGGCAATCCATTGAAAATGACAACTGGGTGTGTGTTTGTGTGTTTGTGTGTGTGCAGGTCCTGAAGAAGCAGGGTTATGATGCCAGCCTGTGACATCTGGAGCATGGGGATCATGCTCTACAACACCATGATAGCTGGGTCAGTTAAAAGTTAAAAAACTGAAAGTAATGATGACATTTTCACCCTACTGCTGTGCAATATCAGAATATGCTAGGTTTTGTCAAAAGTGTTTTTTTCATGAGTTGAAGATCCTCGAGGGCTCCCTTTGGTCTGACCCCCATCGCAGTTATTGTAATTCAACCCACCTTTGGACTCACCCTGTACATTTTTATTGTTATTGGCACAGTTTCAGTCCGTTTGCCAGCAGTTCTGAGGACAGCGCAGAGGAAATTCTGGCTCAAATCGGCTGCGGAAATTCATTATCACAGGAGGGAACTGGGAACTTGTATCAGACTCTGCCAAGGTTAGATTGTTTTGTATGTCTTCAATGATAGACACACATAACATGTTTTTTCTTCCTGACCTCATGGACCTGGTCCTGACCAAATATAATGATATGTTTAACAGGACATTGTGATAAAGATGCTCCATGTGGACCCTCACCAGCGCCTGACTGCTCCCCAGGTACATTTTTAAGATAATATAACTTTGTATGCTTTATTGTATAGTAGTATTGATTATTTACAAACTGTTGAGTGGAAAGATTATCAAGTATATTACAGATATCAGTACTAAAGTTTTCAAATGTATTTCTTTATATCTGTAGCTTTTGAGTAATGCATAAAGAAAACATTTGTGCTTTTATATCCATCAGGTTCTTCGTCACCCCTGGATTGTAGACAGAGGCCAGCTCTCTGACAAAGCTCTCAGCAGACAGGACGCTCTTACTGTCAAGGTCAGTGTGAATACAGTGAATATCATCAGAACATCAGACATAATACTTGTTGTTCTCAGGCTTTCTGTGAGAAGCCATGTTACATCCTAATTTTAAGAGAATGATTGTTTCTCAGCATAATGTACAACAAATGAAAACACTGTAATATGTTTCTCTGTTTGTCCATCAGGTGGCACTGTCTGCCACTTATATAGTTTGAAAGATTTGACCAGTATTCATTTGATATGCTCTCTTGTTGTCCCACCAGGGGGCGCTGTCTGCCACCTACTCTGCTCTGAAGCGCTGCGCTCCTGCTCCGGTCCTGGAGCCGGTTCAGTCCTCCAGCCTGGCTCAGCGGCGAGAAAGGAAGAAACTAGAGAGTCCCAAAGTTAAAGCAGACCTTAAAGAAAGGGAGTAGCCTCAACAATCTGAATGAAAATGTTCTCTTTTTTAAAAGATTAACCTTTTTACAAAGAGCTCCTAGGCAAGACAAATGATATCCCAAAGGGACTGAAGGTATAATCAACTATAACAATTAAGGAATCCACTATCACTTCCGTTTACTCTACTCAAGGTGTACAGTTTTAACCTTTTACATTTTAAACTAATCTGATACTGTGCAATATGATTTGTATCATGTGGACCTGCACATAAAATGTGTGATTCCAATTGGAACAAAACCTAATGGCTTGAAGAAATTGAAAATGATTAGCCTAACATGAATAAATCCTGGAGACAGAGGGTTTCATTCAGTCTTTGAGAAGCCTTGCCCAATCCCTCTGTTGTC
>NW_022987973.1:5824810-6207310 GCF_902827165.1 Trematomus bernacchii
CCCAATAGTTGTAAGCTTCCAAATACTTTCGACCAGTGTCAGAGAGGCCATCCAAAATCCACCTCAGACTACAGAACTGCTCTCTTCCTGACCTTGCTTTGTCTGCTCTGTCCTCTGTAGCACCCTTCGCAGCCTCACCCTCCTTCTGACTAATGGATTAAGGTAATTATGACATGGCTGTGCCCACATTCTGTTGGTGGGGTGAAAATTGGTATTCCAGCTTTGTTGTTCTCACTAAACTGTTGATGAAATTGCACTGCCCCCGAGCATTCCAGAGCTCTACACGTTAGAAGAGATTTAAAGCACAGGTATTGTTTATTTTTTGTTCATCTAAAAGTTGAAAGTAGTGCTCAAATCATGTTTTTTTCATATTTACAATATGTAACTCAATTATTTGACCTGCATTCCCAATGCAGACATGAATACAGTAAAAAAAAAAGGCTCAGGTTAAGGGCTGTTTACAAAAGTGTAGGTATGTAAAAACGCTGATTAGATGGCCTTATCTAGCCCTGACTGGGACTAAGCAACACCCACTACCACCACACACTGACACACTTTCACACAAACAGAGAGAGTCTAACAGACATACAGCAAACAACGTCCTGACCTCTGCTCTTTCCACTCAGTTGCCTCTATCACTCACCAGAATGAGACGAGTTAAGACTGATACAACAACTAAGAGCCTAATCTAAAAGTCAAACTTCTTGTTATTGCTGAGTTTAGGTTAAAGGATTACATTTGTTTATGTTTTAAAGTATTTTCTGGGAAGATAACTGAAAGCTAAGGACATCAAAAGTGTACATAAAAAGAAAAGTGAGTTGATCAAAACACTTGCAGATTTCAGAGTGGGACAACCAACGACTGTTAAGACTCAAAGATTTATCAGAAGTATTTGTCAAAGAAAGTGAAAGATTTACAGTCCTTACAATACTGTATACGTGAATGAGCTGACAAGAGGCTGGTTATGAATCTATGGCTAAACTAACCCTGTTGACTGACACTGCACCACTCCAAAACTAAACCAGAAGTAATCTTGTAAAGCATTATGGCAAAAACGATTATAAAACACATTATGTAGTCTATTCAAAATAACATATTATTTTGTCATTTCAACAAAACATTGAAGGGCCCCTAACATAATCAGCAATCACAACGAGAACACCATGTGTGCTACAGTACTCAAACATATTCTTCTGTTTTCCAAAAAATATTCTAGTTTTACTAAACCTTCATAACAATGAGATTGACCTTTTAAATAAAATATATTTTTTAAGTTTCCAGTCTCAAACAACCTGTGTTGATCTTCAAGCACATCACTTCTTACTTATGGTTTGAGAGGTTCTCTTCACAGTGCCCCGGTTCCTCTCCATGTAGATCTCTCATCTCTGCATCATCAATAACTTCAAAGGTACAAAAGCAGCTAAATTAGGTTTGCCACTTTCTTCTGTCATGACTAATGAGCTCTCCCTTCGTTTGTGTATTAGTCTCGCTCTGCTGTGGCTGTACCCCAGGGAACGGGCCACTGCTGTGCCTTCCCCTGAACAGGTAGGCCCAAACAGATGACAAGGCAACAGAATGGAAATAGAAACAATAGGGCTCCATTTGAGTTCTGTTGGAGCCACACACATAGTGTTGTGTTAACTTGCAAGTAGATAAATCCATGTACCCCTTTACTGGAAGATGCAGTGACTGGCAATACAACTGAGTGTTTCGTTGATTTCATTTGTATGTCTTTTATAAACAGTCAACCTTCCTTAAGCAGTAGAAAAATATATCATTCCGTATTTCAAAATTGTGTCATTATTATGATTTTGATGTTAACATAATTATTTACAGCATTTTTGCCCTTATTATAGTATATGACATCACATATCCACATGAAACAGGAAGACTGTCAGAAAGATTTTTTCCATGAAATTTGAAACAGTGGAAACTCCTATATAGCTACAGTTTGGACAAACATAGAGAAAGTGTTTAACTCCCTATGGTTATGAAAATAACTGAAAGAATGGCACGATCATCTTTGAAAGTGTTTGGCAGCAGGGACGTAACTGATTTGGCCTATCATTAAATTGTGTGTACCCAGGAATCTAAAAATACACAAAGTCACATCGCTATGAGATCATACACGTGGAGGGAGAGAGAGACAGACTATGATTATAGGCTTTGGTCACAGGAAATAAATGGTAATTTGTCAGCACCATGTCAAAAGAGGCCACACAAGAAATCAGCACTAACTGGCCAGTGAGACCAAGCCGTAGCTTACATCACTCTTTTCCCAAACAAATGTATTGCATTATTGAATTATTAAACTGCCATGTGTCATCACTTGATCAGCAAATACAGTAAGGAACTCAAACCTAAGGGTATGAATCCCAAACTAAAATTATATCATACTTGATGATGGATCTTGGCTAATGGACACAAATTAAATGCAAATCTAAATCAAGCTAAATGAATTAACATTCAATAGTTTTATATCAAAAACTCAATCACAAGTCATACACAGCCATCGCCAGACTGTATGTGTAAGTATCACTTCACACTAGTGTTGAACTGAACTTAGTTTGTTCTACAAATGTATGAGAACATAATATATAACAAGCATCATAAGGGCTCCTGTATCCCCTAGATACAATAATACAAATCTACAAAAAAAGATAATGAAGATTTGGATCCATTAAAGCCCATTATGACCCACTTACTATACAGAACTTACAGTGACATGGAAACTATGGAAACACCCATACAGCCTTATGTTAATGTTGTACATGAGTCAATTAAAACTAGAAGACCTCTGAACTGAGATAAAGTGCAATGTACAAGAGTGGTTTATATGACTCCACAGCAACGCCCGGGCTAGTGGTTAGATAAAGTGATTTTTATGGGTGTGGGACGTAATATCAGTTTGGATAGAACACCAGGTTCACTGGCATTCACTGCCACTGACATTAATTTATTTGTATGTGTGAGTCTTATGCAAACATTATGTTAGTAATCCCTTTTTTTACACCTGTATTCTTTTTTTTATATGTTTGGACTAGTACAGTGATTTAAAGGGGAATCCCATGCACTGGCATGCCCAAAAGGTGGCAGTGTTGAGTTTTATAATGGTGCGCAGAGGAATGGTAAATCTCTTCAATCCACGTTTTATATTTTTGCTCAACTCAACTCAAAATCATCATCCATATATGGCACTCGTGTTTAATACATTTTGTTGGTTCTAGTTTTTTTCATTTGGTTATTTATTGTCATTAATACAATAATGAACGTGTTTTTCTAGGAGACTAAAAATACTGTTAATGCTGGATTACAAATGAAAATAATATACAATATAAATGCAGCTTAAACAGGCAAACAGTTAAATGTACCCTTCTTGAATAAACACTGTGTACATAAAAGGCAGATTATAGATATATAAAATATTTGCATGCATGTCTATCTGTCCTTATATCTATCTATCTATCTCTATTTCTATCTCTATCTATCTATCTATCTATCTATCTATCTATCTATCTATCTATCTACCTATCTATCTATCTATCTATCTATCTATCTATCTATCTCTCTCCTTGTGTTCTCTCCTCTCTTTGTGCACATTGGGAATCCTATGTGAATGGTTTTAAAGCATGCAAGGTCCACTTAGTTTCGCTTATCATAAACTATGATAAATTGTTGTTCCGTATAAAAACTAACTTAAAATTAAAGCAAATGTAGTCAAAGAGTTAAAGTCTGTCCCAGCTGACAGTCAGCTGATGGCTTTTGACAGTTGCGAGAAGTTTTGTTTCTGTAGGCTCCCAATATGTTAATTAGCTCGCGGAGTGTGCGACCCTATTGGCTCTTCGTCCGAGTCAATTTCCTATTTCAAGCCTGACGTCAGGGCGGCTACAATGCTTAAACTCATCTGCTGTGTGATCCCTCTAAAAATCGCCCCACCAGTCTGCGCCTTGTAACGTGCGAGGCTGCATTCACTCCCCAACTCTCGGCTCGTCTCCCTCTCCGCCTGCGCAATGTATTAATGAAGAGCCCGTAAAGTGTTAAATGTTTGAAATACAAAACCGCCGAATTTCACATGCTGAAAAAGGACTCCGCTACTCGTGCGCGCGGCACTGGTGTGTCTGTGCAATAGACTGCAAAGAAAAACTACTCTCACACGCCTGCAAGTCCGCGGCTGCAAAAAGGACTCTGAAAAGCTATTTTTCAGTTTCAAGACAAACGCTTAAAAATCAAACTGGCTCACGTTCTTCCAAACCAACCCAGTTTGACAGCTGCTCTTCACCCCACTTGGAGGACTGTCAGCAGCAGCAAGAGGATGGCATCAGAGCTGGCAATGAGCAACTCCGACCTGCCCACCAGTCCCCTGGCCATGGAATATGTTAATGACTTCGATCTGATGAAGTTTGAAGTGAAAAAGGAGCCGGTGGAGCCCGATCGCAACATCAGCCAGTGCAGTCGCCTTATCGCCGGGGGATCCTTGTCTTCCACCCCGATGAGCACGCCGTGCAGCTCGGTGCCCCCTTCCCCAAGCTTCTCGGCGCCCAGTCCGGGCTCGGGGAGCGAACAGAAGGCACACATAGAGGATTTCTACTGGATGTCCGGTTATCAACAGCAGTTGAATCCAGAGGCGCTGGGCTTCAGCCCCGAAGACGCAGTCGAGGCGCTGATCAACAGCAGTCACCAGCTCCAGTCTTTCGATGGCTATGCCAGGGGCCAGCAGTTTGCTGGCGGAGCCGGAGCAGGAGGCACCATGGCCGGGGAAGAGATGGGGTCCGCCGCAGCGGTGGTTTCGGCAGTTATCGCTGCGGCAGCTGCTCAGAACGGAGTTCCACACCACCACCACCACCATCACCACCACAGCAACAACCATCACCAGTCACCTGGCTCCCAGTCCAACGGCACTTCTGGGTCACTTCACCCACACATGCGCTTGGATGACCGGTTTTCAGACGACCAGCTGGTCAACATGTCAGTGCGAGAGCTCAACCGGCAGCTACGGGGGGTCAGCAAGGAAGAAGTGATCAGATTGAAACAGAAGAGGAGGACTCTAAAGAACAGAGGCTACGCGCAGTCCTGCCGGTACAAGCGGGTCCAGCAGCGGCACGTCCTGGAGGGGGAGAAGTCGCATCTCGTCCAGCAGGTCGATCACCTAAAGCAGGAGATCTCCAGGCTGGTCCGGGAGAGGGACGCGTACAAAGAAAAGTATGAAAAGCTTATCAGCAACGGCTTCAGAGAAAATGGATCCAGCAGCGACAACAACCCTTCATCCCCAGAATTTTTCATGTGAGTCTCGACATTATCGTGAAAAAAAGAATATCAGTTGAGTTACTCACCCCGCTAACAAAAGTTTTCAATATGAAACTTTTTTTTTTGTTGGCGAAAATGCCTAGACCAAGAACTAATTTGTCAACTTTTTATTTTTATTATTTTAAACATACTTTTTTTTTAGGGCTTTGTCACCCATGTTTTTTTTATTTTGGAGAAGCATAGAAAACGTTGATCTACTTTTTGCTATCATACTCAAAATATTATGCATAGCCTGTCTGTCAAGATTTTTTTCATCGTTGTTCATAAGATTTTCATTGTTTGAGTAAAATATGATTTTTGAAAGTTGATCCAACTTTATGCTGCAGTATACAAAGTGTGCATGCAGGCACTAAGTATACTCCTTCGAAGTTCATCAACCTACACTTTTTCATAATTTTACTTTGAATTCAATGTACAGAAAACTGTATCCATCGACAATATGTTTTCGGTCTTTTTTTACCTTTCTTTTTTTCGTCTGCCAAACTTGGAGGATTGCGAGCCTGCCGTTTGACGCCACCTCATCTCATGCATTTGCTTGCTTTTGTGTTGAGCAACAAAAGACTATATTCATTACAAACTATTCATTGTTTTTTTTTATTTTTATTTTTTTAAGAAAATGTAAATTGGACTTTCCTGCATGCTGGACATGTATGGTTTTTTTTTTCTTTATGTGCTTGAATATGTCATTTTTGTCAGATGAGCATGGCATTCATACATTCATTTATGGCCTCCTCACTTTTTTGGGACAGCAACAAAAAAGTGACAGGACTTCCCACCCCCCCTTACACAAGTGCATTTCAGCTGTGTTGAAGTGCACCACCAGCGGCTGTCATTAGGCTGCAGTGAATGCGCTATGCATTCCAGATGGAAGTTGATCGGCGGGGATCCTGGTGCGAGGGTAAAAAGAAAATACTCCACGATCCCTTTCCTGAAAGTTTAGTCTGTTGGCTAAAGCCTATATTGCTATTTAAATATATTCCACTCTGCTTATGACACACTTCGAATAATTTTAATGCGTAATTTAAGTACAGAGTTTTATAGGTTGCAAAAGATAACGTGCTACAGGTTAAAGCACATATATAATAGGATAATAAGGTTGCTGCACAAAAGTATTTTTAACGATGGTTGAGAAAAGTTGGCTCGGCTCCAATTTATAGGCTACAATGAGCAGTATTGTGCAGTGCATAAACAGCGCTTTTGCAGCATGTGTTTGAATCAGAGATGTCAAAATTATATTGGTCACCGGCACACATTTCACTACTGTATTTCAAAAAGCCTTGTGGGGAAAAGTAAAAGTAAATTGCCATGCTTTTTGGAAATGAGTGTTTTCACGATCTGACGTATTTTTGACTGAAATGCACACATCATTCTCGCCTGTCATCATGTGGGAGTCAAGAAGAAAGTTAGTAGCTATTGTCCACATCTGAACATATACGTTTGGCATTCTATTACGATTTACTCGTAACATTTTGATACTTTATTATCAGATCAGGAGATATTTGTTTTGTCTCTAACGAACTCAATATTTGCAAAGCAATAACAATTATTATATTCAATAATGTCTGGACATTGTTTAGATCGTCAGGGATTGACACCCTGCATGTGCAAAATGAGGGAGTACCATTCGCCAATAAATCTTGAAAATATGTTAATTAATCTTTCCTCTTATAAATAGTATATATATATATATATTTTGCTGTGCAAAATTATTTCACTCACTAACCATATGTGATGTTCATATGTGCTCGTTTTTTTCATTTCATACAATTAAATGATATGCAATAAATGTATGTAATTGACTTCAATAAGTTTCTCACTTTTCTTTTTACTTGTCCTGAAAATCTTCTGCTTTTGTGTTTGAAACATAATGAAAAACTAATCAAGACGTAACGTGATAGAAATTACTGCACTACATATTATCATTGTTCATATTGGGTGTTTATTTTTTCAATTTAATAACAAGTCACCCTGAACGAATCAGAAACATATTTGTTTAATTGGAAAAATGGTTATTAATAAATGTTCTCAAACTGATAAAGCACAACATCGAAAGTAATTCAGGTCAAGGCACTTTTTTCATTTTGACCCGGATGCTGCATTTGAAAACTCTGTTGTTACAGATAACTTGATCAAAACCACAACACAATAGATTAACATATGCAGTGACCTAGATGTGACTGCATATTTGTTCTGACACGTTATTGTCTTAAACAGGTTCCATATTTATTTTTTTCAAAAGTCCAAATTAACTGGGTGAAAAGTCCTTTTGAGAACATAATGATCCCAAAAACGTTTTTTGTGTTACACTCAATGTAAATTATCTTTACAAACCACTTTTTTTATGGTAAATTAAGTATTACCTTATTGGTTGGTACATGAATTACATCCTCATCTGTGAATCATTATGGGTTTGTATAATATAATTACATTATGTTAATTTTATTGCAGAATGTGACCTGTGATTATTGTGTGTGTGTGTGTGTGTGTGTGTGTGTGTGTGTGTGTGTGTGTGTGTGGTGTGTGTGTGTGTGTGTGTGTGTGTGTGTGTGTGGTGTGTGTGTGTGTGTGTGTGTGTGTGTGTGTGTGTGTGTGTGTGTGTGTGTGTGTGTGTGTGTGTGTGTGTGTGTGCGCGCGTGCGTGCGTATATACACAGTATATATCTATATCTCTCTGTGTGTGACCGTGTGTGCATGCATGTGATCCTAAATATGTGTGATTGTGAATTGAGTTTGTTTTTTCTTCAAGGACAGTATGTGAGGATGACATCTCTGTGTGAATTTATTGTGGCTCTGCATTTTCTATATTTGCACCCTGCATTTGCACATTTTCATTTTGCTCGCTTCCTGATCTGTGTATGTGTTGTGTGCCCGCTGTCTGTGTTTTTTGGACGCTGTGTGCTCACTGTCATTAGCCTGTCATCGTTTGGCTTTGCCAATTTCACCCTGCTTTATCCTGTTTGTCAGTGGGCCTTGGGCAGACATGCTCTCAGAGAGGAAGGTGCAGTGAGGGCAGAAGCCATGTCAGGCATGTGAGGGGGTGCCAATGTAAGTCAGCCGCTGCGGTGGGGAGAAAGAGGCTAAGCGCCGCTGTAACCAATCCGGCATTACAGATGTTTTTTAGACCTTTCGTCTTCTTCAACCTAGCTTTTGCACTGCATTGGTGCACTAACTGAAAAGGCCACTTTTCTGAAACACAAGAGGAAAGTTCTTCTGTAAGTTCTGGGACAAGGAATAGCCTTGTGGGCATCTTGTTTCACTGTTCCAGAACAATTTGTTTGTTGAAACAGGAAGACCTATGCGCCAAAATCCACTTTTAAAGAGGGAATAAGGTTTCTGTGAACAGCTTCAGTCTGGATTTCCCAGCTTTTTGAAACGGCTGTGAGTAAAGCTTGTGAGCAAAGGATAAACACAAATGGCACCTTGAGAATAACCACATTGTCAAAGCACTGAGTGATCAACAGTTATCCTACACTGAGAAGTCTTACAGTGCATTTCATACTTGTTAAATTTGTTTTAAAAAAAGGCCATCATATGCGCCATCTGCCAGGGATGATGTGCTGCAAAGCTTGTCAAAAAAAGAAAGGAAAACAAGAAAAGCCCGTTTTAACCCAACACTTGTATCCCACTCTGTTTTGTGTGATTTCCTCTGAGGTGTGTGCTGCTGCTGTGGTGGCTGATTTGCCCAGAGTGAGGGGAGAGAATGAGACAATAGTCGGGCTTGGGCTGAATTAAATGATTTTGCTGATGATTAATAGTGGTGTGGGCCACTGGCTCCTGCGATGTAGAGATGATAAATCGTGAGTGCAGCTCCGTGCAGCTGTGCCAGTGTTGGGTCTTAGCATGCACACACCATGCAATTTACAGCCAAGCCGTTCTCCTTCTTCCTCAATTTATCTAATTACATCTATTTGATCTAAGCAGTAGCACTGCTATATTTTGTTATTTAACATTAGCCACACAAACATATTGAATGACTTCAGAGAGAATAATTGCTTTTCTTTCCCCCTATAAAGAACATGTCTCGGTAGTTGCCATTTCAAAGAGAGAACATTTTTGTTTTTATTTAGGAGTTAGGCTCCGCTGTCTTCAAGGCTGTGCATTTGTGTGTTGGGCTTTTTGATGTGTTTAGGGTGGCATGTAACAAATGAAAATGTGTTTTCTGTTTAAAGCTGCCCTATAAGAATCTTAAGCCAGTTTATTTTTATAGTTTCATTATTGGGGTATATCAGTTAGACTTCCAATGCCTTTGCACTAGAACTGAAAAGTATTTTTGTATTCTGGAATTGTATATGTTTAAAATCCATAAATGACATTTGCTTGAAAACAGTTCTGAATTCTAAAAGATGTTTCCTGTAATATCCGTGGTACCGGTGCGTAATGGTTATGTAAGCAATAAATCTATCGATTTTCCAATGATGCATTCATATGGAACGCTAGCGCTTTGCGGGCTGACGGCATAAGAGGCAGCATGATGTTCAAGTAGCAGTACGCCCATTGACAGACCCAAAATTAAGAGCAGGTTGGGGGTCTGAATTCTTTAGATAGTGCCGGGTTGTAGAGGATCTGCTGTGTTGTTGTTTGTGTGTGATTCCGCATCACTTAACTCACGCCGGCCCGTGTGTGAGGTCGATGAGTGTATGTGTGAATAATATGTGTGCTTGCTTGTGTATGTGTGTGTGTTTGTGTCTAAGAAAACATGTGTGTGTCTCTTGTCTTCTTTTGGAGAAGAGGATGAGCAGAGGTCAGAAGTTAGAGCGCACAAGGCTGCTCTCAAAGTCATTAGAGTAATCCCTGCCCTGGGGAGCTCAAGCTCATTTCCTCTGCCCAGAACCCACTGAATAATATGTACATGCACATCCGTCATGGTACAGTACACAGTCAATTCAAGACTTGTCACTGCCACTTTTTTTTAACCCATTTCCTGTATTTCAACACTGTGTTTGAGAGTAACACTCTCGCAGCATACTTTGATTTTATAAGTGAAGTAGGTTTCTGAGGATATTAACAAAGTCCAAAACACAATTTAAACATAAGTATAACTTTGCATGAAACTGTTTCTTGTTTTGAGGTAATCTGTTAAAGTAACTTAGTTAACAGTTGATTACTCATACATGTATACAGGAGGTTTAAATAAAGAAAACTCACAATACAAAGCAGCACAAGTGTTACCTACAAATATGTAGAACAGGGCAGACACTTGGCCGAGGCCTGCAGGTTTAGTTTCATGCAGCCAACTTTTTCTGTTTTCATTTAACGTAGCTGAACTGAAAACTCGAGTAACTGTCAAGTGGAAATAGGGATGATAAAAGTAAAGCAGTCTTTGAAGTGGTTTAACTAATCATAGTGGTATGAAGAGCATTGTCCTTTAATGTTTGTGGCAGCCATGATGATCAGGGACAGCGGTTCACTGATTTTCTCACACCCTCATCATTTGAGGATTGTTTTGTGGGTGTTGCAGAGAAACAACAAAACAACCAGTGGTACTAAATCAAAACACATGTTCCTCTTATTTGTATCAACTGAGTCAGACTGGCCGTGCTAAACTGGATTCTCACACTCAATATGGACTTTAATCTGTTATTCAAATTGAACACATGTATTCTTTTGTATTTTAATCATCTAAAATACCCTGTTTAGTATAACTCAGTAGTGTGAATTTATGATAAAACATATTTTGCATGGTTTTGACCCCATTCTATCATTTGAAATTGTTTAATTTCTAAACATGTACTGGTAATATTCACAAACATGTATCAAGCCTGTCATAAGGCCACGTTGCCTTGTATAACAAATTAGAACACGCATTGATATCATCACATTTTAGTATTTCATAAAGTCATGATTTTGTAGAACAATTTTTCACAGTGAAACTCTGACATTTTTGCTGATTTATGACTTTGGTTCTGAAAAACAGCAATGCAGAAAAAGGGCATGCTGTATGTATACGCAGGTATTTAACAGTAAGAGTAGTCAGGTGTCTTAGCACATCCAGGTGCAGCCACATCTGCGAATGTGACCAGATTCAATGTAGATACAGGGATAAAATACACCAGAGTGTATGTGAGGCAGCGTAAGGAAACACTCACTCACATCTTCAATATTAAACAGACATCGGGGATCAATTAAGCTTCTTATTTTATCAGAGTGCGCTTTGCTCTTTCTATTCATTTCTTCCCTTCTTTGTAGCAGAAAGTCTCACCGTGCTTTAAAAAGTCATTAAGCGGAGACGTGCAGTGTCATTAGAGAGTTGTCCTTGAAAGACTGGCTGCAGGTTATGTTGGTAATGAGGTGGTCGGGACTTATTGGGGTAATTTTATATGTCTGTAAATGGACCCAAACAGAGAGCCTGTGACTTAAATAAATGCAACACCGTCTTTCAGCAGTCTCATTTCACAAAAGGTGACAGAATTCAAACATAACAAAAGGTCTTTCAAAGTAGCATACCTTTTTTAAATGTATACAAAAGCCAGCTTTAAGGAAAGCACCTTCAATCCATGAGAGCATTACAATTTTAAGTATTAGTATTTGCAAAGTGAGCTTTTACTGAAATGTAGAGCTGCAATAGAGCACATACAAACACATCAGATGAGGGTTTACCCATTTACAGAGGAACAATTATCAAAATGTAGCAATTTGTTGTTGCATGAAGAATTAACTGTATTTTGCTCCTCAGATGTTGTTAGTTCAAAGGCCTTTTTTCCTTTTCCAAAAAAATGTTTCTGCCTTGTCAGCACTGTTTACATAATGTGTTTAAACTGTCACTATAATGACAGTTTAGGGTTAGATGTGATTGTGATTTAGATGCAATGCCTTTCCCCCTGCTGCAGTACTCATATCATCATGCTGCATTGCTGCCGTTTTCCTGCAGGTCCTATATACTACAGAACCGAGTTATATGGCATTTATTTGAAAATCCAATGATTTAAAATTTCCTTCACTGCAGTGTATTTCCACAACTGTCATTTCTACAGCTTTTTAAAGGGACCGTTCTTGGCATCAGTGAACAGCGAGCTAAGAGCCAAGCTAATGTTTTGGCTTGTGTAGAAACATTTATAGGGAATATGAAAAACAATATTTGGACCTGCCTAGAGCAACGTGCTTACTTGTAGGTGTTTTGTGAGGGGTGCTTATGAAAGTGTCCGTCTTCAAGCAGTAGCAAAGGCATGCATTCACATCCTCCTCTGTTTATTTGTCTGCACGATAAATGTCCTCCCTTTTAGAACAATTAATGATGTAATTTAATAAGATGAGCGGGGTTAAAGGCCTTGGCATAAGACACCTTTTTCCTGTTTTGCAACGGCAAACAGTATGCTTAGATATGTTAGTTTTGTCTCTTGTGGTTACAGTGTTTTGATGCATGGTTTCTGCCTGTAGAATCTATTTGCATGCAAATTTTTACATTTCCCTCCGCATCAAACGCTTACCATGATCCATGTACTGTGTTTCACCATTCAGACAAGGTGAGAGTGAATCTCGCTTTGAATGGATCTACTTGTTTCTTTGTGATTGTGTGTGTGTGTGTGTGTGTGTGTGTGTGTGTGTGTGTGTGTGTGTGTGGTGTGTGTGTGTGTGTGTGTGTGTGTGTGTGTGTGTGTGTGTGTGTGTGTGTGTGTGTGTGTGTGTGTGTGTGTGTGTGTGTGTGTGTGTGTGTGTGTGTGTGTGTGTGTGTGTGTGTGTGTATGACAGAGTGCCAGAGGGTGAAAGACGCAGTAGAAAAAACCCAGGTAGAAAAGAAGACAAGAAAAGTGTATTTGCCTTGATTCATCTATTCTTACATGTTTTGTTCAATCTTATCTGCTCATTTAGGTCATCGAGAAAATTCCTCCATCTGTGATTTCAAGCCCCTGTCCCCCGTGCCCTTGGCTCTCTGAGGTAAAACACTTTTTTTACTTGATATCTTTCTCTTTGTTGTTCTTTACACTGTAAATGCATATCCATGACGGTGAATAAAGTCAGATTTATAAAACAAGCTTAAAAAGATAATCACAGCTGTGCAAATAATATCAAACATATTATAGTACAGACACTTATAACTAGTGTTGTTGCCTATTATACACCTACACAATATAATCAATATGAATTCTTAAATTATATTAGACTTTCATATTAAACAGATAAAGGATACAGGCATCACTTATGATATTGAGTGTGTTATAGCATATTGCACATGTCTGTAAGGCTCCCATAATGGATACATAATGTACCGTAGTTTGTCAATTACGATACATAGCTAAATGGTGCACACCTTATATGTTGCCAACATCTCTCTCTTTCACATCTCTGTCTAATGACCTAGTGCCATCACTTTTTTACAGCGTACTGCATGTATTTTACCAACTTATTTAAATATGCAAAGACACACACACTCACACACACACAAATTGTCCTGAATCAACAGCAAAACCACTACATAAAAGTCACTTATTCAAATGTAAATCCCATGTTCAGATTTTGAAAATGCCAGAGACAAAAATGTGTGTTGAACAGCAAAAGAGGGGAAGAGTGAAGAATACACTTTGAATCCTGGAATCATTTAACAGAGACAGAGAAGCACATGTATAACACACAATTGTTTCTGTAATGGCTTTGCTGATTCTTTTCTATATTACATGCTGTGATGTGCTTTTTCATGACACAAAAGGATGATAGCAGGTTTACGCACCTTGTTGAAGAATGTATATATGCACGTGTGTTTGTGTGTACTTGTACTTCTATCCAATGTTATTTACTTGATTGTGTCTAAGTGGGGCGTGGGATCAGTAGCTGGCCTTTATCCAGCTCCACTTAACTTCAGGAGGGGAAGCAGGACAAAAGCCATCAGGGAAGACAAGGACAAATCATCTTTAGATGAAGTGTTTTAAGTGCTCTGATTCTCCTCCCACGTCATCACTGTGAATTAGGTGCCCTCTGCTCACTGCTAAGGGGTGTCGAATATAAACAATGCCAAGGGAACGGATGTTAAACGAATGAAAGTGGAAAACCATGAGGGTGTCTATCTTAGTCAGCCTCGTAAATCTCAGTTCCCTCGCCACGCTGCTGCGCTATACTGATGTTGCGCTCTGACAACCTGCCAGCCGAGCTTAGAGGGGCTGCATGCGGTGTGGTCTGGTCGATCCTGTTCTTAGCAGTTTCAACCAAGGCAGACGTTGCAGGCAGAGCCATGTCTTTGTTTTATGCAAATCCATGCATATGAGGAGGGGGGGAAGGGCGATGAGCAGTCTGTCCACGTAGCTCCAGGAGGACAGGCTGAGTGATGGAGACGGAGAGCCAGGTCTCCGTGTCCTTGCCTGGGGAAAGAGTGTCCTGACTCCGGCCTGCACTGCCTAGCCACCACCAGGACATGGTGTCACTGCGCCTCTACCCCACCAATGCAAGAGAAAACCATTTTCCAGGCTCACCTGTATTTACAGTGTGAGATTTAAGGATGGCATGGAGTTAAAAGAGGTTAACGTTGGTGTGAGGCTGCCAGTGTGACTCACCTGCGAGTGGCATGTGTGTGAGTGTGTGTTATGAAGGCAGGCGCACCTCAGGGGTTCGCCATGCAAAGAGACACTGGAGTTCAGAGCCCAGCAGGGAGTTGAAGGACCCAGAATATGCTGACAAAGATAAAACACCAGGTGTGTGTATATGCACAGTAAGTGTGTGAAAGAGGCTGTGAGAAAGGAAGCTGAGTTCAAATATAGACTGGGGAAGCAGGCCTGTGTGTGTTTGTGTCTAACTGTGTGCATGTGTGTGTTCAAGCATTCTGTAACAGGTAGGCCAGTATGTATGGCGGGGTGGTTTAAGTCAAATTTGCTGAAACAGTGTTACCCAACTAGTCACAACTATCCATTCCCCATGTCTTTTGCTTCCTTATATCAGTGTAGTTCATCAGTGCAGTATCTCCTGTGAAGGTTTCCTAAATGGTTTTGTTCCCCCATCCTCTCTCGCTGAACTGCGTTCTAACAGTAACGCTTGGTCGGAGGCTCTGTTATCACAGAGAGCTCTATTTCTGGGTGCCAGGATGTTAGTCTCAGTCATCGAGGGCAGATGAAATCGATCCAGATTGACCTGTCACGTGGAGGAGAAAATGACTGAGACAGAGGAGGGCCGCAGAGGCCACGGAGAGAAAGGGGTCGGCAGCGCGAAGGACCAAAACAACCTCCTGCTCCATATGGGTCAAAAGTCGAGGGATGATTTATTCAAGACTGGGTGTTCTCCTTCCTCCGCCCCTCCTCTCTCTGCTCCACCTGCCTCTCGGAAAGGAGTGAGAAACTGGAGACTGCTCAGGAGGAGCTGACTATATTTAGTCCGGGTGACTAAAGGCACTGTGGTGTAACTTTAAAGTTAAAAATACAGATATCCATGTACAGTGAGACGGCCACATGGCACCAAGCACTAGATCTCAGCTGGAACTGAAAGATTAGCAAAGCAGCTTGTAGCTTTCACTCTTACTGGTAGCCACATTCATTGAAGTCATCATTAGTACCACAAATGATTAAATTGCATATATATAAAACCTAAGCAATAAACTTACATTTTTCTCCCTAGCGTGAGAATGATGCTTTCTTAGCAAAGAATGAAAGAACGCTCGACAGGGAAAAGATTGATGGCGGCATTTGTATGTGAAGTGGTACTAGATTTAGCCTAGTGTTTGGGCAGAGCTCCACTTTGCTAATTATTTTCCTGTGACAGAGTTCTCAGCATGGCGCTCCTCTCTCACTCTGAGAAAAGAGGCTCAGCGGTAAGTGCTTAGTCAGCCCTGCTCTGGGTGTGAGATACTGTTGGGTCTCTGGTGGACTGTCAGGGAGGCGAAGCAGCATGGGACTGAGCCATCGCAAGGGCGAAAGCTTTGAGGAGAGGGCAGGCCCATCATCACCCAGCAGTGAAAGGAAGGGGAGTAAAATACTACTGTTGGAGACAGTCTACGGAAGCTCTGTGTTGTATCTGCCTAAATCGTCCTCCTAATGTTGCAATGTCCCTGTGAGATCTGGTGGTTTGATGATTGTTTGTGGGGACTGGGTGCCACTTGGAGAGGGTTAGTGTGGACAACACTGTGGGAAGGCTGTAGGATCCACTGCATGGACTTAACGATGTATGAATATATTGTCTTTGTATGCATACTGCTTTGATCGCTGTGCCAATCTCAGTGTTTTAGTCCAGAAGAAACTGTCTGCCTTCTGTTTCTCTCCCCCCTCTCTATTTATACTCCAATGTCAAACTTGTCTTTCTTTGTATCTCCAGCCCTCTTTTTAGAGTGACACGCAGCTCCGCCTCTTCTGTCTGCCCTGCTATCCTCCAAATGACTCTCCTCCTCCTCCCAAACAAACGTAGCTTCCTTCCCCTCGCCTCTGTGCCCACCGTCACCTTCCCTCCCCTCTCTGCCTCACACTGCACCTGCTTCCCTCCCGCTCCCTCTCCAAGCGTCACTTTCCCCCTCCTCTCCTATTCTCTCCCTCGTTAGCTTGATGAATGGCTTCACTGCAGGGAAAGTGCTGATTTTCATCCCTCTGTCTGATTTCTGCTGGCTGTTATTAATTTCAAACACTCAGAGAAAAGCAAGTGAGTCAATAAATAAGGAAATGAACACACTTCATCCTGCCATACAGCGGCTCTCGCAGTCATTCACCCAGAATGCGGGTCCTCTGTAGAGGCCGGCCTGCATTTATACTGAGAGAGTTCGGCTCCATCTCTTGAATCACAACATGTTTCAGTATTTTTTTACAGCGAGCATAAAAGTTGGAACCAGTGCATCATATCAAATGTAACTGGAGTATTTTCAGTATCCTGCTTCACTCAGACAAACAGGACCAGAGGGAGTCGGAAAGTAAATAACTCCAAAGAGACATGCAGTCCTCTCTCATCTTTCACACCAGTGCACCGTTTAAGAAATGTATACAGAGGGTGACAATGGGAAGAGATATAGAGAGGATGCAGGGTTAAAGAGAGGCAATGAGAGGCAGCAGCCTAACAGAGTTATTGCTGCACATTAAACGATGCTGTCCACACAGTGTAGCTGGGCTCTATGTCTAAGTGCACATTACTTACATTCCAGGCTTAATGCATTGTGCTTGCCCGTTAACATCAAACACAAATAGCCTCTGAGACGATACGATTCTCTTACTTTTGTGCTGTCAGACAGGAGCGCTTGCACCAAAAGTTGTTATTCTCAATTTTATGTATTTAATTAAAATGAGTTAGGGTGTCTAATCAAAATGGGGTCCCATAATGCATGCACAGACAAAGGAATTAAAGCCTGAGATATATCGTCACGCTGTTTACAAAGTGTTAAGACAAACAGTCTGATGCAGTATCCTGTCTGAAACAAACACGTATCCACAGTTGTGTGCTCTGCTCTGCAGCGACAAGGCTTATGTTACCCTTTGCAAAGAAAATGTAAACAATAGTTGGTATCACATTATGAAATATACATATTTTTATAAACGCCAACACTCCCTTTATTTGCTGATATGTCTGACACTAATGTATTAGATTATAATTGTCCTAGTGTGAACTGTGTGTGTGTGTGTGTGTGTGTGTGTGTGTGTGTGTGTGTGTGTGTGTGTGTGTGTGTGTGTGTGTGTGTGTGTGTGTGTGTGTGTGTGTGTGTGTGTGTGTGTGTGTGTGTGTGTGTGTGTGTGTGTACATATGCACTTGACATATGTGTACAAGTGTGGCATGAAAATTAAAGCACGCCCCGGTGAACTTTAAGTTTGAAAATGTCTGGATCTTTAGTTTAGGACCTAAGAGGTAGCATGTTTAATTTTATTTTGTCAGTATTGCACTGCACTTTATTTTAGTGGGCCTATCCCAAGCATTTGTGCCAAGGTTTTTACAACATTGGCAGGTAATGGATTCCCAGAGGGTTTGCTGCAGCCTCAGTAGACTGAAAATACAGCGTGTGAGAATAAATATTGATAGGAAAGAGAAATTTAAAGTCACGGTTGGATAGTTTTTTACTTTTTAAAGACTTTGTGAAAGACATTGTGTCCAGTGACAAAGAAAATGTAAATCGGACATTGGTATAAAATGTACACTTCTGTAAATATCCCATTGAGTTTCTGTCATTGATCATTTAATCTTTAAATAAATAAATAAACTATCCTGAGAAGTGACTGTCAAAGCACCCAAACTTTGGCTTCATGGAGTGGTAACCTCAAAATAGAGGACAAGCAAGAAATAAGAGGAGATAAGAGGTAAGAAATGGAGAAGAAAGGAGGTGAGATGATATGAGATGAGAGGAGAATAGAGGAAATGAAATTGGGAGAGGAGAGGAGAGGAGAGGTGAGGAAGGGAGAGGAGAGGAGAGGAGAGGAGAGGAGAGGAGAGGAGAGGAGAGGAGAGGAAGTGAGAGGAGAGGAGCCTGTATTAGTAGTAGCTCCAGGGGTAGTGGAGCCTGTATGTCTGCTTCATGGCTCTGTGAGCGCAGACATAACTATTGTGTTTACAAGGCTGAGTTGCTCTTACTGTTAAATTATTGGGGTGGGGGCGTGTTAAAGGAGGAGGAACAGAGGGAACGGGCGGAGGGGGTAAATATTTGTCCCTCTCTCTCATAGTTCTGGCTAACCAGGCTCAGGAATGCTCTTTGCGTTTTATAATGACAGAGTTTGGGTAGTGTCACCCTTGGAGAGTACATGGCCTCAGAGACCTGGCAGACGATGACTTTCTGTAAACACAATGTAGTGACTGGGGCTTAAAGTGCGGGGGATGAGGAGCGGCACACTTCTGCATGTCACTACTGTACTGTGGAGTCATGTGTGGTGAGGTTACTCTCTGAAGAGTAACACAGACACGCCGGGTCAGACCAAGCCGTGAACTCAGTTGTTCACCTCGCTGTCGTCTTTTTGTTCTTTTACAAGAGTTTGACCCCTGGGAAAGAATGTTGTAGCAAGGATGAAAAAAGAAATCAAGAGACCCAACGGTCCTGGTTTGCATGAGGAAACTTTCTTTTCTCTTGCAGCCTCTCTATTACATCATCTTCAGTGCTTTGCAATGCTCTTAGGGTTATTTCCCCTCTCTGTGACCTGGCCATTAAAGGAGAGCGATGAGTTCACAGCTGATAGTCTCTGGTTGCGAGGAGCGGAGAGCAGTGTAGGATGACATTATCGGAAGTGGCTGCATATAGATACCAAAAGAAAAAAAAGACACAAACAGAAAGAGAATACTATGGCGCACTTCTCTCAGTATAAACTTCTGTCTGCTTGGATTACACTAATGACCCCTGACAAACCATAATAAGACACATTCATCTTTATGGATACTAGCCATGACCAAAGGAATGGCTCCGTGTTTACTTTGCAATTTGACATTTTGCAGTAACAGACTGTTGTTAGAGAAAACTAAAAGATGATTAGTTTCCTGTTGTGTCCTTAAACCAATAGGTCATGAAAGAAAAAACAAGGATACAAGTTAATGCACTCTCAATGTTCAAGAATGCCACAACTACCATTAGAGAGCAGGATGTTAAAGGAGGGTGATGGAGAGGGACAAAGCTTTCCCTCCATCCCTGCGGCTGAAGGAGAATAGTTGTGGTGACGGGTTGCGACAGCTGAGGGAGCAAGAGGGGAATATCACTCCAAAATCCCCGGGAAGCAGGGAGGAGGGAAGAGCAATTTAGGATGAAACGCCTGTAGTGTCTCCGAGGCCCTCTATTTCTGCTGTCTTTCTCACTTTTGGACATACACACAGAATGTGAACAAGTCTCTCTCTCTATGACACACACTCGCTTTTGGTCATAGATATTTACTTTATTAACTCCCTAGTTACTGCATTACCATAATGACTCAGCCAATAAGTATTAATAGTGGCTCCTTGGCTGGATCTCTGGGTCACAATCAGACATTCGTCAAACACATATGCCGTACCGAAATTAGATGCACAAAGGACGAGCACACTGACTCTCATTTTCTTTCCCCGTCTCTTGATAGTATCCCTAATAGACCTCTCTCCCAGTGGCACACTGCTGTTGCAGCATTCACCCACTATTGCTTTAATGAGATGTCTGTGCCGTTGTGTGTATGTGTCGGTATGAGTGTTTGTGCTTGTGTCTGTGTGTGCCTGAGAAAGAAAGATGTTAGCGATCCTTGTGGCCCTGTTTATCTCCACCCTTGTGTTGGAGTAGAGGGAGGTCAGAGGCAGGGCTGCCTGTATCCATCTCCATTCCCACGGCTGCTGTCTCACAGGCACAGTGGTCACAGGAGGATGAAAAGACTATGGATTTTTTCTCCTCCTCTCTACACACACCAGAGCAGGAAGATTAGACAGAAGATGAGCACAGCCTGGCCCATTCAAAGCAGCTTTAAGCCCAACACTGGAGTCATCTGACCCGAGCGCTCTGGTTCATGGAGCACAAGTGCACAGTCGACATGCGTGCACACACATAGAAACACAAACACACACGCATCGAATCAACTAAGACGAGATTTCTTGGTTCACTTTTCTGGTTCAATGCTTGGTCATATAGTTCCTGGGTGTTAAACATCGACCCTATGACCTCTGTACATTAACATGCTCCAAGCACACACTGGCACACACACACTGACAGAAACAAGCACTCACACTCAATACAGGCAGCCCCAGATGGAGGCTGACAGTTGCATGTGTATAAGTGATATTCTGGGGGAAACTTGATAGACAATGAGGTGATGCGAATGAGGGTAGACATATGGGCGGGATATTGACAGACAGAGCATTTGATGCAGGCAAAGAAAAACAGGGATACAATTCAAAGCTCTGCAGCTCTCACTAGACATTTAAATAATTGTTATATTATTTCAGAAAGGCTTGACAAGTCTTATCAGTTTCCAGATAAGTTTACTCCTCCTTCTCCACCTCCTCAACCAGAATGCATTAGGTCCTTATGACTGAAAACTGACACAGTGTACACTGATGGTTGCGACCATATGGCTGTCAAAATTCCACTCACTTGCTCTTGCAAAAACACTTGCAGATGCATGCGCACACACAGACCCACACACACACACAGACCCACACACAGACCCACACACAGACCCACACACACACACACACACACACACACACACACACACACACACACACACACACACACACACACACACACACACACACACACACACACACACACACACACACACACACACACACACACACACACACACACCACACACACACACACAAAAAGAAAAGCACATGTTGGCCTGACAGGCAGCACTAAGAACCTGCAAGGGCAGTAGACACTTCTTAAAGTGAGCCCTCGCAAAACTGTTCATCTTTCTTGTCGATTTTCTTAATGTATTTTGGAAAATGTACTTACTTTTTGTGCGCTTCTGTGTTATATTGCATACTATTGTCTTTGTTCTGGATCATGTGTTCTTTGTTTTTAAGTTGTCTTCTCTCGCTCTCTCTATTTCTCACCTCAGCCGAGAAATAGTCGTTAAGCATTTGGCTTGCTAATTGAAACCAGGGATGGAAATTTTGATTAAAAAAACACTAACAGTAAAGGAGGGAGAGGAGAGGGAGCGCACACTAGAGAAAGCGTGGGCGAGCAGCAAAGCCAAACTAAACTACAGCGTCTGAAACTTAAGGTTATGTTATCTCTATTCATTGAGTCTACTTGCTTAACTTAAATAGCAGTAGATAAAACAACACACAGGTAGTGGGCATACAAGTAATACAAACATACAGCTATTGATCAGAGTGGCATGATAGGTGAGGCATCTTACACACATTTAAACTTCTTTTAAAACAACTTGATACTGACACGGGTGTGTTGCTTGAGAACAGCGGGGGCGGACCTGAAAGCGAAGCAGCAACAAGAATCTGTCAATGTGTCACCTGATTATTTGACTTGAGCCTATGTCAAACCGTTCTTGAGTCCTTGTTTGTAAAAGGTTTCCTCCTTTAACAAAGTCTTGTGTGTTAGGCAATGTTACACAGTCGAGATATTTTCACAAACAGATAAAGTGAGTATTCCTCTTGAGATACAAAAATCTCCCACAAGATGATTACTCCCACTCTCTGATACTTAACAATAGGCGCTCTCACGCCAAGTACTTTTCCCAGGAATAGTTCCCGGAACTTTTATTTCCTGGAACTATCTAGTAAATCGCGTTCACACCGGAATAAGTCCCTGAGGGAGCCGCTGACGTAACTTCTTCTTCTTCTGCTTTGGGTTTACTGGCAGGCCGCAAACAACTTCACGGCGTATACTGCCACCCGAAGTCCCCGGAGTTGGGGACTGGCTTCTACTGAAGCCTTCCGAGTAAATCGCCAGAAGCGCAGACACCTCCTCATCACTCCACCGCTCCCATGTTTTCTTTTGTGTTGCCATAAGTTAGTCTCTCTCCGTTGGTGCGCTGGGCTAATGCTAATAATGCTAATGCGAGCAAATAAAATGGCGGCTTCACAAAAACTTTTCAGAGTTTTACGGGCGTGGTTTGCAATTCGCCCAGCCAATCAGAAATTGGAACCTTTTTCTCCCCAGGAAACTAAAAAGGGGTGAAAAGGTTCGCAAAAAAAGGTTCTAGTTCCAGATCTTTTTGGTGTGAACGCAAACGGAACTATTCCTGGGAAAAGTACTCCGGTGTGAAAGCACCTATTAACAATTGAGGCAGGAAATGGTCAGAGACATGTATGAGTGAATGTGTGTTTTTGGTCATGGCGTAGTGTGTCATAGGCTGGTTTAACAGCGCTGGATGAAGTGTAAACCAGTGGTCTGCACCTTTCTTTAAGCACAGCTCCACCTTTCACCATTGGCATGTAAGTGTGTTAAAGAAATCAAAATATGATGCAGACAAAATAAAACAAAATAAAAGGACAGCTATCGTTTTTTTCCAAAACGTATGTGCTTGACTAAGACAACATTTAGTGTGTGTTGTTAAAAAGATAATGTAGAGGTGTAACCAAATGATAAAAAACATGATCACACAGTAATGGAATAACTGTTGCTAAGTACTGTGGTGTAAGACTTCTGAATATGTTTACCTGTGTGTGTGTGCAAATGAAAGGCTTCAGTGGCCATGCCTAGAGCAAGGCGGCAAGGTGGCAGTATGTCTGCGTCATTTGGGAGGTTTGCTTGTTGTCACGGACACACAGAGGGCAGCGTTCCCATGAACAGGAGGTGGGTGCAGTGACATAAGCAGGGCACCGTGCCCTTACCATACACAAGACTATCATGGCACCTACATATGGAGGGGGTCAAGGACGTACACCCATGTCACACACAAACACATTTTCTATTGTGATGCCAAAAACATTCCACAAAATGATAATAACCGGATGTGCCTTTCATTTTATGACTATTCGGCTTCCTTTGCCTGTCATAGTGTATGTTTTTCAAAGTGAATACATATTTTTTCCGTCTGTGAGAAGGTACAGTAACGCAGAGTGCGTCTGGTTCCATACACTTGGCAGCATCCTGCACACACACTGTGTGCGTGCTGTAAATAGCCAGAGTGTGTCGTGCATCTCTGCTGTGTTTGGACCTATTTTAGAGCTGACACAGGAAATAGGGCCATTCTGACAGCCACCCTGCCAGCCGGTACTGCACACAGCAGCCCCAGAACCTTCTGTCACATAAACATATACATATACACGTGCATGTGCGCACACACGCACACCACACATACTCACACAGGCACACAGACGGACCATGTTAACAACACTGCCTTATCCAACTAATACACGACCAACTTGACAAACCATTTAATTTTCTTTTTAAGTCAACACTCCACTTCGTCCCCTGTGTTCTTTTCCAGTTTTCCTCAAACGCTGACTGGAAAGACCTTTAACAAAAGCCCCCTGCTGTGTCACTTGGCAGCCCCATGTCCCTCATCCTGTCTTCAGTATTGTACGTTTCAAACCTTGCAGTGATAATGATAACTCTGGCAGAGGGGAGCTCAATTACCCAAGACACAGGTTTTCGCTTTCAGCTACATGAGACAGCTGGAGACCTGGTGTAGTATACAGAGTTAATTTAGAGTTAATTCATTTTGGATTTTTTGTGATTTTTTCATTTGTCCACCAGGGGTGATGTAATTTAATTCAGCATCTTGTAATTTATTCATTTGCTAAATACTTTGAGGGACTCAGTGAGTTTACACCTAAATTAAGTCGCGTCTCAGTAACGCTAGCTCATTTAGAGACGGTATGCATACAGACATAAACGCCTCTTCAAAGGCTGTGGCAGAGTCCCGCTCACCAGCCTCTCATATTTGGGGTGGAAGATAAATTCTGCAGGCTGCTCCTGCCTTCCTATGTAATTATGTGCATGGTGATGTGCTTTTACAGCCTGCCTAACAGTCGGAAATTATCTCTTGGAAATGAAGTCCAATTAATTGTGGCACTTTGGAGGCGTACGTGTGTAGAAACACTGTAATGACACTTACCAGGAAATTGGCTCCTGTTGAAATATTAATAAATAAGTTGCGCCGTGAAACAACCTGATGTCACAGGTTTAATTTAGCTCTGGCCCATATTTTTGTCACTGCTTCGTGACAGCTATTAAATACAAGTAAAACATATTTTTGTGTATAACTGGTTTGACAAAAAAAGGCAGATACAATTAATTTGAACTAAGCACATGTGATCTAACCTAAAATTGGAAAGTCTATAAAAGGGAAGAGCAGTCTTTTAGGGTCAGTGTCATACTGTGTCACGCCACAGCAGCTCTCTATTGTAGGACACACTCTGTTGAGTCAGCACTTTTTCAGAATAGCACCTTTTGTTTTTTTGGCCCTGGTAGTGTGTGTTTTGCCCAGATCTGTCCAGGCAACCCATTCATACATTTTTTTTTTTGATGGCCTGTAATCTGAAAAGTCACCGTTCATAAAGCAAGGGTCATGTTTGAAACAAGTAAATACAAATCACTTTCTTTCAAACTTCACAAGACCTGTTTTCTCAAATAAGTGTGTGCGTGTTTGGTATATAAACACCACCACATCTTTATTTATTCTTTCATTTTCATAAATAAATCTACCTTTCCATTACTTTAGGTCATTCTGCTGTGATTCGTTATACATAACAGCTCGCTGGTCAGTATGCGTGTCTGTCTGTCTGTCTGGCTGTGTTAGGGCCTACTATAAGCCCATTCGGCTCAGCAGTATGGCACGTAAATGGCAGCGAAGTGGTGTGAGTGTCAGCCGGAACGTGTGCTTGGCAGGCAGTGGCTATGCTATTAGCAAGCGCTAACAGTTTTATTATTAGAAAATAAACGGTGCGCTGCAAAACTCTGAATGTTATTAGCACCTCACCATCTGGGTCTGACAGCTGTGTTCAGCCACCATCATAGCTGAACTGCTAACGGCTATATCTGAAATATCCACTCTTTATCTGCAGTACTTTCACACTCATCCTGTCTGTACTGCTCTTTCTCCGTCTCGCCATCTTTCTTTCTTCTTCTTGCAGACAAAGATATACGTGAGTGGATAATAATTCAGCAGAGGCGAACACAAACGCCTTCATTTGATGGACGTACATACACATAGGAATCAAAAGGGCAGTAAAGGCCTGTAAAATAAGCCTTTTGTCTTAGAGGAATGTGTTTCATTTTGTATGTTAAACTCATGCAACTCCTGCTTATTGCCTTAATTAGGCTTTTAGAGTAAAAAAATGTAAAAGATCCAGAAGCAAAACCACAAAAAGAAATCGCCTTTCAGAGAAACTCTGTATGTCACTATTGTAAAACTCTCTATAAAATAATGTTTTACACACCACAGAAAAACAGAAAACCGCCTCTTCCAAGAGTTGTTTATAGGGTTCAAACAATGTTTCATGGAAAAAAAGCAGCACACAACTTGCTTGCAAGTTAACTTCTTAAATGTTTTGCTTTTATGCACATAAATGAGAGATGGATACCTTTTTAAAAAAAAATCTGCATGTGTGTTTTTCCCTCACCATCACACAGCTTTGTGGGGCTTTATTTAAATAGATAACCTGCTACTAGAAGCCTCCGGCCTCCCCAGAACCCCCTTACTTCTCTTCTTGCCTCACAGTGTTTCACAACAAACCCCAATGAAAGGAGGCACCTCCAGAAACGAACACTCTTATTGCAGACACTGCAGAAAAGCTTACCCTGCAGTGCTTCTCTTTCTCCAACATAAAATACTTTTCTTCAACTATAACAGGCCAACTCCTTCTAGGGGTGCGTCTCCCGTGCTCCACCTAATCTACATGCATACTTACCTCCCTTATATTTAGGTATGTCGCTACCAAGCAGCGTGAAGGACTCTGGATGGCATAGGAATCTATTTCACATATAGATGCACAGGGCTAGCGTACAGGAATAAGATATAGAACAGGGAAATAGTGTGTTTTCAATTTCACTGACCCTCTTGTGTTTTGTGCCATGATTACCCGCTGTCTAGTTCTATTTATTTAAGTGTTTCTCCGCTGTCTGGTGCAGGGAGCAGTGTAAAAAAAAGGTTGTTCTCAAAAGCTTTAAGTATGATAAATGCTTGTAGTTTTATTCTGATGACTTTTGTTTATTTAGCCTTAGAAGGCAGAATATACAGCAAGTTTAAATACCAAAGGACGTAGACTATATAGCTTCTAACTAGTCTTACTTTTTCTTTCTTTGATGAAACAGGAGAAATGTTAAAATAATCTCTCATAAAAACTAATGCCACATTCTAATATGTATCAGATAATGTTCACGAGCAGCCAAACCTGAAGCACTGTTCATGTCAGGCACCTGGTTATAATCTGAATACGTAGACATCAGGGATTATTGACCATATCTCTAACCTCGAAAAATAACTACACATGTGTGTGCAGATTGTTGTCAAAATGTAAGCAAAGCCTAAAACAATGATAGTAATTGTACATCTAAATTAAATCCCATTTTAACACTAATATAACCAATTCAGCCACATTAAAAAGAGCCTCTTTGTTTTGTAACTGGTTTTACAAGTTTACAAACCATGCACGCACATAAGCCATCAATAGCAACTACTTTAAGTCGTACAAGACTTGTCAGGGACCATTTTTGAAATATGTGTGTAAACTTAAGAGTCTTAAATTCTCTGTAATTAGTGTGAATGTGCAAGGATATGTATGACATTTTTAAGCTCAAAGCTTGTTTGTACATGAAACACTAGTCATTGTAAAGTGTGTACAGTGTGATACAAAAAGCGTGTGTCCAGTAGATTTTTAAAGAAGCCACAATGTTCTTTGACCAATGCTTTTAATCTTTGATTTGGGAGGCGTGTGGCGCAGTGGATAGAGCCTTGGTGTTGGGATCAGGGGGTCACAGGTTCAAACCCCACTGCAGTCAGCATGTCGTTGTGTCCCTGGGCAAGACACTTCACCCCAAATTGCTCCTGTGGGGATTGCCCACAGTATTGAGTATGTAAGTCGCTTTGGATAAAAGCGTCTAACAAGTAACATGTAATGTAATGATTAAAATAGATTAATTTAATGTAGAGAATTGCTTTGTTTAGTATTTAGAACTTTGTTTTGATTTGAAATAATTATAAGATTGGCTTTTTGGATGAAAGAAAGGGAGTATTTATTTTAGATATATTTCATAGTCTGGGCAAATGAGTAAACAATTAAGAAAAACCATTGGGCTCTGGACCTGTTGAAATACATAACACATTGACGGCAGCATAATGGCATTTTCTTCAGCAGTAGATGAATACAGTCTAAACAAACAGTTTCTGAAATGGTATCATAGACCCTGCAGGCAAGCACATTCATTTCACTCCCCCTGATCTTTGCAAAGGGACCATTTCTTTTTGATGGTGTGTGTATTTGTGTTTATGTGTTTACACAGCTACATGTGCACATCTGTGTGCTACGTGGTTAATGCACTTGATTTGAGCCTGACCACAAATCAAAGCGATGGCTGGTGAGTACCACATAAGAGAACAGAAATGAAGCACATAAGTGTCGAGATCAAACAGACCTTCCCCAGTCAAAAGCTCCCCTAGAGGGGCAGGAGGGCTGCGAAGCTGCTCAGTGAACATCTCATTCAGAAGAGGCAGCGCCGCAACCGCTAACGATGTGATAACACGACAGACAATGAATTATTACAGGGAAAAAGATCAGTGATGTCACTTTTCTTTGGTATATCTGTTTGGAGCTGGAAAGCAGTTAATGTCATCTTTTATAATACGTTCTACATGTTCAGTGTGTAAATAGAAAACATGTTTTCAGTAGTTCAGTGGCTGTATTATATGTTAGTCTGAACTGAGATCAGAGCTAAAGTGGTCCAAACACAGCAGACAATGGGACTCTGAGGACAGATGAGGAATGGCATTGATGAGAGGTTTCTGTCACTGACTTGGCTGCGAGCCAGAACCTAATGTGGACTGTGGAGTGTTAGAGTTTGACAAGACTGAACACTGTTTGTCTGACAGCCAGCTTACTGCTCTGTATCTGAGACCAGATCATAACCAGACCTCTTCAAAAAATGTTCTCTTTTTTTTCTTATTCAGTTTTTCTCTTTTCTCCTCTCTTGCTAGACCTTTAGACTTATTTTACAAAGTTTTAAAAGACTATAAATTACATATGTTTTCCTGTCTTTCCCTTCATATTCACCTCACCCTTACATCCCATATTTCAGCCATGATTGGATAAAAAAGATATCCACATATTCTATGAGACTATGAACACAGAAATACAAATTGTTGTGCTGGTGATCTTTAGTACATTTAGTGTCCAGCTATGACAGGCTGAGTGCACAGAAAATGTCTCATATTTCCATCAAACGAGTGAGTTGGGACACCCTGAAGATAAAAGAGAACTCTGACAGTTCTATGATCACAATGTCTTATATGGATTCACAGTTGCAGCCACATATTCACCACTGTGTGTTTTATATACGGTGAAGTATTTTTGAAACGACTCCCTAAAGCCATCCCATATGCAAGTACTAAGATAAAGTAGTACTCTGATGGAGCTCTGGGAATACGTCAAAGAGAAAAGGTTAGGGACCCCTGCCATAGCTTACATTGTACAGCATTTAGTCAAACATACCACTGTTGGGCTCCCACTTTCTCTAACTGTCCACACTTGTCGTCGCCTCATTCATCTCAGATAGTCGCCATCCGTTCAGGAGCTGTGTTATAGCTGGCTTTATTAATGGCAGTGTGGCAGAACCTAAGACAGCTTTATAACAGTAATTCCTCCCTACTGACAACCAAATTGTTCTGAGCGAGAAATATTGACTTATCTTGTCCATTGTCCCTGCGGTACAAATTCAACCACCAGAGCCATGAATACAATAGCCCATTTTTACACATGAAATAAGGCTTGTATTCCACTTCCTCCCCCTTTGTGATTTGTTAGTGTGATACTCCAAAGTTAGTGAGGTTTCCAAAGACGATAGATTTGACAAGTTACGTCTCAAATGGAGGAAATGTGTAAAGTGAATGGGTAAAAAGGGGGGAGTATGTCTTGCGTACTGCATTGAGAAAATGTTATTACATAAATGGACTATGCAAGACAAAGACTTTGATATTATCATAATTAAAAGTGAGCAGTACCATATGGTGAGGGAGAGGAGCTGCACAAAAACAATCACATTGAAAGCCTCTGAGTGAACAGAAATACATGAAATGCTCATTTTTCAGCCAGAAGAACTGACAAAATCTAAACATACACGTCTCTATAACCTTCTCCTCTCCTCTCCTCGTCCTATGAGTGTATGCCTGGTCAGTGCCATGGGCCCTGCTGGGGTCTACAGTATGCTCCAGGAATAGTCTGGTCACGTGGCCGCTCTGTGGGATCTGTTCCCCTGGCAGGAAGCTGTTATATGGTTACAGTTATTTTTGTTGTCTGTCTGGGGATAGTTTTTACTGCGCTCCAGAGGATCAATAATTGTCATAAAAGACTGCGTCACCCGGTGCCCTCTTTGAGCAGGACGGTGTGTAGGTTAGAGAGGCACATGCATTTGTGAGTATTTAGATGTGTGAGCAATTTGTTTACGTGAACCTTTGTGTGTTTTTAATTTGTGCGAGTGTGCATATATTGCCACGTTTCTTTAGGAAGGTATCATGACGTACTAGTGGTTTATTTTAACGACAATGTCAGAGTATGTGAAAAATGTGAATTATGTTATGTGAAAGGAAATGAGTTGCAGACAGTGCGGTGTGTGAGGGTGTGAGGTGTTTTAGATGTGTTACAAGACATAATGCAAGCAAGGGTAAATCACAGTGTGTTGTTTATCTTAACTACGGTCATTTTCGTTTATTATAACTACAGCTCTGCTACTTACAGTTAGACATTGCCCTTTACTGCTTCGACCTGCTGCATCCGTCTACTCTCCTCTTTGTCCCTTCCTGTCTGGAAGGCCACACACACGTCCCCGTCCATAGCATGTCTGCGGAGTATCTGTGTCTCTCTAAAGCTTTACTTCTGTATACAGTATATGTGCCACCAAAGCCCTGAAGCTGCAGTCAGCCCTGGGGACTCAGAGAGGAGGTCCTATAACAGCGCAGGCAACGGAAGCTGGCTCCTAGCTAATTGGTTCCTGTGTTAGCGGCAAACACAGAGACGGTGTCAGAGTCAGCACTTTCCCTCCCTCTTCCCACGTTCCCTCTCCTTTTCCTTTTCTCCATCCCTCCCTGGCTGCCAACCACAGACGCCGCAGGTTTGACACCCCTTCAGGACACACGCCTGAACTAATATTTACATTGCAGGATGTTTGTGTGTTGACAGAGGATTCGGACGTGACTCTACCACTGACAGTTTGATCAACAAATACAACAATTATTTTTATTAAAAGCAATCTAAATTCTGAATCAGGTTTCTAAATATTGTAAGTATATATTTCTTCTTAGTTATTGCGTTGCACTTTCTACTCCTCACTTTGTATCCTTCCATTTACACCTGCATTCCCGTCCGTCATTGTCTTCTTCTGTCCTTTGTATCCGTCGCAACCCACATCCATTGCATACTCCATATATACGGAGCAGATGGAGGTCACTTTGTAACTGTGTTTATGTCAACCCCCCTAAACACACACCAATGACAAGGAAGGGAGATTCTAGTCCAGGTAATCACAGCTTGTAGGTGTCTGTGCTCTAAAAAGAGTGTAAAGATGCTTTGTGTGTGGCTCTTCATACTGCAAGAGTTAAAGACTGTGCCTTGTATCCCACTGAGATGTGGACCTGAAGAGAACAGGCCTTTCCCTGCTCTGATCACAGAGTATGTGTCTGGTCGGCCACAGCCTGGTTCTGTGTGTTTATCATCGCAGGATGCCTTCTCACACACGGCATCAGACTTTCTGAGCCTTGCTTTGACACTCAATCATAAAGTATTATCCCTTACTTTACCATGTTTCTGCCGCAGGGTAAATACTGTACCTTTGTGCTGTATTTCAATGGAAGTTCAGGCTGTTGGGAAACAATGTAAAATACATTTCTGCAGTCACATATGATTTGCAGTCAGACCCATTATGTTTTGCATTACGTTAACTGGCACTGCTTTTTCAAACCAGGAAGTGGACCTATGAGGGTCACGTTGATCATCTATGTTTTACACACAAGACCAAGAAACGCGTGCTGTGTCATGTTGAGAACTAGAAATATTGGTAAAGGAAAAGTAAGCGTGTATGTTAGTTGTGTTGAAACAAGAGGGCCTAGTCCTAACATGTGCTTCAAGTTAGAAAGACCTAAAAATACTTAATCACGACCACAGTTTTTCCTAACCTAAGATTCAAATAATATACCTTGATCCTCACTTTGTTTAATGTCCCTACGGACCTGTCCCTCTGAAAACACTCAACCTTTTGGAAGAGAAATGCTCAGACAGTTAAATCCTTGAATTACCTTACGCTGTATTTAGAATAAATGTCTCTAAAGATGAAAAAAAATTTCATAGACTTTTTAGACTTTCTAACTACACATGATAATGTGAGTTCAGTATTACGATAGGATCGAAAACATGCATAGGCATTGATCATTTTCCAAATAAATGATTCAGTTTGGCATGTAATCACTTACAGAACAGGTTTCTTCTCAAAGACAATTCATAATGAAAAACCTTTTTTTGTAGCCATGGTTGACCTGTTGTGGGGAAGCTTTAAAAGAGCTGTATGAACACAGATAACTCTGAGATGAGACCTCTGTCTACCAATAGATCATTTGTGTGGCAGACCCCGGTCACACTCCTCTAACGTCCCTGCAGTCTCCCCCAGTCTGAAGGCTCCACTGCTGACCTCCTCTACGAGGGGGGCAGCCCGGGCTCGGCCCCGTCTCTGTCCCACTGCATTAAACATTGATGGAGCTGTAAGGGAAGGCTGGAGCCTGTCTCCTACTCTGGTCTGGCCCTTGCCTATAGCAGGTCTCTTCTCTTCATGCAACCTGTCTACTTTCATTTTTTTTTCTCTTCCTTTTCGATTAATATCTTGCTAGTGCTGTGGTAACTTGAATGTGATGTGCTGTCTGCAGCGAGACGGTGCGCAGTATAAGACACATAAAATCTCAAGAAATGAGAGTGATAAGTGTCTGCTGCTGTCTGTGGCCAGTTCACAGCAGATAGACGTGACTTCCTGGAAATGACTCTGTGTGTATTTGATTCCTGTATTTGCATCTTTGTCTATGTGCGGTGAATTTATGTTATGCATTACACTCTTACCACACAGCACGGCTATACGAAAGGAAGTGGTAGGAGAGACAAAACGGCAACACTTCCCTTCCTTTAACAGTGTTTGTGTGTGTTCCAGTACTGCTGCATAACATCTGAGCATCCCTTAGCACCTTGCTATCACTTCATGTTGAAGATCACAAATACCTTCTTCCTTAAAAACACCCTCATTATTGGTTTTAAATTAAAATAAGTGCATACATGCAGCTAGTACCAAATCTGAGTACTAACATTGTTATATTAATGTATTCTGTCTTTGCCCCAAAAATCCACTTGGCCAGCTGAACAGCTATTATGCCCCTTTCACACCAAGGCTTTTCCCGTTCTAGCTCAGTGCTAGAGCTTTTCTGGTTCGGAACCGGTTCTTCGGTTTAGCTCCCGCTCTGTTCACACCGCTCAGAGCCCGACTGGTGCTACGTCATTGCGTCATCGTTTGCGTCATGACGTAACCGTTTGCGTGCCTGCTTCATAAAGCCAAACCGCGCGGAAACCCTCACATCGACAACAACAACAATGACCGATTGTATTGAAGCGCTACTCGTTTTGGTTTTGCTCTGTCGAAACGAAATGGAAGAAATGGGACGACTTTACTACCAACTTTACAGTCGTTACATGCTACATTCAAAAGTTCTTTACAATCATCATCAACTTCAACGACGATTCCGTAGGAGAAAGAAGGTAAATATACGTCCTATTCGATGGCGTTAGAGCTAGCTGTTGTTAGCCTCTGCATGCACCAAGCTCAAAATACCCAGCTTTGCAGCATTAATTACTATGGTATAACATTAAAACTGATGCCCCTGCCCCCGCCTCCGACGTAAGCATGACGTATGCGGTGCTTGCTTTCTAGACCGACAACTTTTTGGTGCTTGAAACGAACCGGATTCCGGAGCTTAGAGCTTTTCAAGCTCCAGCTCCGAACCGGCCCTGGAACCGCGTTGGTGTGAAAGGAGCAATAGTGACAAGTCCAAACACTTACTGATCCAAGAGGGATTTGTTTGTTTCCTTGATCACCCATCCTTTCCCCAAAGAGTCTGGGAGATCTGCCCCACAACCAACAAGTGGTGGAGTTCAGCTGCATACCAGACCTAATACTGAGTCCTGTTAAGACTGTAAATGTATTTATAGAGTGCAATGTGAGCCGGGTACGGGTATTAGACTGGGAGAGAGTGAGAGGTTGTAATCTAGCATTTGTGAGAATGGATGTCTGGTGTTTGTCTGTTTAAATGTGTGAGATCTCGGGAGAGCAGAAATGTGTGTGTGTGTGTGTGTGTGTGTGTGTGTGTGTGTGTGTGTGTGTGTGTGTGTGTGTGTGTGTGTGTGTGTGTGTGTGTGTGTGTGTGTGTGTGTGTGTGTGTGTGTGTGTGTGTGTGTGTGTGTGTGTGTGTGTGTGTGTGTGTGTGTGTGTGTGTGTGTGTGTGTGTGGTGTGTGTGCGTGCGTGCGTGCGTATGCGGTGTGTTTGCATGTATAGCTGTTTATGCTTGGCTGTAGAAGCTTGTGTTTTTCAGGATTACGTTTGATTATGTGGCCATAGGGTATGGAAGGGTTATAGAGTGTGTTTTGTGCCAGTAAACTGGTGTGTTGGGTCCTGAGAAAGTCTGCTGGCAGATCTGCACATGCCGCTCTGCCAGTAAGCTGCCATACAGCCCTCCGGCAAACTTCCATACAACACAACCAAGTACAGTAGGGCTATTCTCTCTGTTCGGAATAACACAAAGCAGAGGTGTTACACATCCTTCAAGTTCATTTAAACATAGAGGTTGTCATTTTCTGCCATTAAAACAACAATAAAGGACAGAGAAGCAGATCATTGAAGCCACTGCAGGCAGCTTCTCCCGACTAGAAATATTTTAATGGTAATCGTTCAGGTCTCCTCCTCTCCAAAACAAATACTTGAGTAAAGCTGGTTAAGCACTAAATAAGTGCTCAGCATGTTTCTCTGAAAACTTAAGATTAAAATCCTTCACCTGCTTATACTATTAAGTGAAAAACGACAGATCCAAAAAGTCTCAAATACTGTAAGGAAAGAATATTTTTGACCGCTTCTAGCAGACTAGTCTGACCACAACACTGACCCATGGCAAAGGGGGACATTTTCATTACAGACAACACAGTGAAACTAACTATTACCTTAATTATTTAAAACATTTGTTGTTGACGAAAGTACAAAAGGAAAATATATATAACAATGGTGAGTCTAGTGTTTTCTTTTACACATTTTAATGCAGTTACTTATTATATCTGTAACACAAGACAAACTAGAGAATAAGATAATGGTGATACAGTGCAAACACAAATAAGATAAAAAGGTTAGGATTTGAATAACATTTGCTTTATTTGATGTTTTGTATTTTTCCACCTACAACTATCAGATGTGATCAAATCATCCGAATTGGCAAAACAAAGCTTAGGATTCTCACTGATTTGAGGAGATCAAACCAGTTGTGTGCAAAAGAAGTGAGAATCACATGAGAATAATCCTAAGTGAAATAATCACAGCTCTGAGCAACAGCAAACGGGGATGAATAAATAAGGCTGACTAAATAAATGATCAGTGATTGTTTGGCTCTAAGTGCCACTGCTGTAGCTCAGCATCCTGATTTAGTTGAAGCCTTCAGCCATCCCTCAGCGGAGCTATGGTCTTAGCGGAAGAGAAACGGCTAAAAAGCCCCATTCTTCTTCATACCTTCAATATTCAATGAGAGCGCTAATTGCAGTGTGCTGAAAGAAAGAAAAAAAGGAAGGTAGGCGGAGAGGGGAGGTGGGAGATGGGAGGGATCTACTGGCTAATGGTCCGTAGGGGGAAAATAAAGGAGAGGAAAAAAGGGGGATTTAAAAAGTTAGACATATCCTCAGGAGGTTCCTTCCTCTGTGTTTTTACCTGTGCGTCTCTTAGCTATAATGCTAATGCTCATTAGCCAGTCTGTGTGATATCCAGTGATATCAGGGCTACTGTAAGCGACCGCCACCAGGAGCACTCTGGCGCAGTAAGTGCATGGAGTGGTTATGCACACTTCTCTGTTGTCTGTTCTTTCCCTTTTTCTTCTCCTTAAAAAGTAAGTTGGAAAGATATCTTGGAATGTATTCGCTCAAGGTGCACCCATTTGTGGAATTGGGGGATGCATATGCATTAAAAAGTCTTTGTGTGTATAAAATGCAGACGCAGCACTTTAGCCTTCCCTCATCCTTCCACCCTCGGTTCTCCCTTTAATCTTTGGATGAGTTATAATACAATAAGTCCCTATAATCATTGGATCTCCTTCTCTCGACTTACCTAGGATAAATGAATGAGTTTAACAGGAAGGCAGAGGGAAAAGGGAAAAATATTTTACTATCGACTATAAAATAAATCATAGTAAAATATCATTAATGATGAGTTTTGTAATTGAATATTCTCCTTGTGACCACAAGGGGCAGCGTGTACAGAACGGCAGGTGCCAGACTGCAGCGTCTCCTTCTCCTCTCCTCTACAGTCAGCCCTTTCACTGTCCCCTGGTATACGGCAACTAAAATACTGCTGATCGGAAGTTTTCTCATAAATCATGCCATCTACCAAACAAAGCAATAAATATGTTTGTTTGCATTATTGAAGGAAAAAGTATTGCCTTAGGTCAGCTTTAAGCAGAGGTGTGTGTGTGCATGCACCCATTCTTAAAAATACATGTTTATTTGAGTGTGTGCTTACCAAGTATTTTGTTGCTCTAAAATAATTTTATTATTAGGTTAAGAAAAGCATATTTTGTTGAGTTGACGTATTTCACACAGTAATAGTATTTTTGATTGCTCAGAAATCAGCTCCCTATGTGTGATTGAGGGAAGTTGGTGGGAGGGGGAAGATTCTAGAAATAAATATTTGGCTGCATGTCTGTGCTCGTGAACACAAATTTGTGCTTTTTATGTTCAATTTTTTTTTGATGGGGATCATTTACAACACTCATTACAGCCCATTTGGTGCTATTTATATTGATCACACAGGCTGCCAGGCTCAGGCCCAGAATACACACTTTTCCTGAATTGAATTCAATCTCTCTTCATCTGCTTTTCTTTAAATCGCCTCATTTTCTTAATGTTTTTGAACATTCATACAGACTCCATTTAAAATAGTTCGAAGTGGTGTGTGGTTCCGATTGCTTAAGAAAATGAGGTGAAATAGAACACCTAGTGATGGGTGTGCAAGGTTATCAAAACAGGCTATTAATGGCGGCTGTGGCTCAGGAGATAGAGTGTGACATCCTTGAATCACAAGACTGAGGTTAGATCCCCTGGTGTATTAATATATGTGTGTTTGAATTAGTGAATGAGACGCAAATTGTAAACCAGTTTTTTACGGTAAGGTAGAAAAGCAATATGTACTGTAAGTGTAGTCCATTTACCATTTATTACAGTGTCCTTAACTGTGTTTTAAGTGCACACATGTGACAAATATGTGCCTTTTTATAACTACACTCACACCAATATGATATTAAAAATAAACATACAAATCAATGAAGCTCTGGCTCGTATGTGCAGCCAAAAAGTATGTGTTACAGTAAATGGCCTGTTCTATCTCTTAGTGAGTCACACAGACACCAAGATCAAATCCCACAAATATACAATGTGGCATAATGTTATGCCAGACTGTGTGTTTGAATGTTTGATAACCTGGCAATAGTCAGGGCCCCCACAGTACCTGTTTAAGATAATGTCCTCCTACTTGCTAATTAGAGAGCAACCCAACCCAGGTCTCTATCAATAGGATCCTCCACCCAGATGGTCAGTCAACAGCATTCCAGCTTAAGCTTGAACCTGGTACACTCATTAAACCCAAACCCATGTATTCGGTTTGCGGTCATAAGGCTTGCGTGCAACTCATCAGTGTGTGTGGGTGTGATGAAAGCGTATAGCCTCCACAGTTGTGCTGTAACTTAACCTGAGCCAAGGAGTCTGTTCTGGTCTCTTGCTTCTACTCTCATGGCCTTCAAGCATTCAGCACTTAATCTGAGTAGGAGTTGGTGAGGGGGTTTCGAGTGCTTTGCATGGCCAACACACTCCTTTCTAACCAAGATAGTCCCTAAGAAGGCCAAAGCTTCTCTTGTTACCCCCTTGTGAAAGTTAAACACAAATAATCAAGCCTGAGTCCAGCAAGACCAAGACCGAGTAGAACAAGTGACTGGGGGACTCGCAAATAAGAAAGTGAAAGACATTTAAGAAGGGTATTACCCTTTTTCCGTCTTCCTGCTTTAAATACCTTTTTAATTTGTTTCTACAGTATCTCACCCTTTCCACTCCTCCGTCTCTGTTGCAGAAATGACGAATAGTAAAGGGCTTCCTAGAGGGGTGCTGCAGAGAGAGGGGGTGAGAAACTACCTGCTCTTGTTATCTTAACACCCAGCGGCATGCAAGAGACAACCATCAAACATCCAGCTTCTCACTTGACATGAACAGACTCCGCTGATGTGGAGAGAGCTGGCAGTGACAAGGTTCGTGGAGTGAGAGCACGCTGCATCCTGGGTCTGGCAGCTTTATGAGCCCAGGGGGAACCATAAAGACACAGGCTTCCAGGCCCTCAGCTGCTCTCTGTGTTAGGGTTAGAAAAGCAACAGGGACAGGATGCCTGTTTGGTCAGAGTTCATCATTATCTGACATGTGTCTTCCAATTCACAGTAGTGAGAAGAAGTCTATAACTAACTAAAAGTACTATTAAAACGCATTACCACGACACATTTCCCAAAGACACAATTGAAACTGTAGTTACATTGATAGGCAACTATAATGTAATACACACAAGTAGTCATATGCACATACCTGTGACACTGACAGATAGATGGGTCAGTGTTTGTTTTAGCAGCCAGGTCTTTGGTTGACAGGAGGAAGCCCTGGGAAACTGTATCAGTGTTTAGACAGATACTACTCGGCCTGAAAGACACACACTATCCCAAAGCCTTAAGGACACTGCTCATAGTTAGGGTGACCAGATGTCCCGCTTTGCGCGGGACTGCACAGCATTTTCACGACTTTTGGTGCGTCCCGCAAATTGAGACAATGTCCCGCATATTTCATTTTGATTGGCCAAAACGCTTTTCTGCGGAGAAAGGCCGGCTCGGCACCGCCCATTATTATATGTTTTAAACGGCATTATGTAAGTTGCGCTGACAGGCGACAGAGGTCCACAGTGTACCCAACACCCCCCCCCCCCCCCCCCCCCCCCCCGTTGACAGTTCATGCGTCAACATTACATTTACATGTCCCACATTGTCCCACACAAACATACTCTCTGTCCCACTTGTGGCTTTCTGGCACCTGGTCACCCTACTCATAGTGCGAGGCAAAGGCTACACAAATATTGCTTGTTGTGCTTAAAGATACCATGGTCAATTAATTATGCCATAAAATGTGGGAATATTTACCTTGATTGCTGTACTAGATAGGTAGTTTTACTGTGTCAGGAGTGGACCATTTTAGTTAGTGTAATTACCAAATGTAGTTTTAAATAAGGCTATAATTTCCTATGCAGCTTAACAAGACTCATTGCGCGGGCCGGTGGTAAACCCTGCCCCTTTTATCGCTAACAAATACAATTAGGCACAGGATTGTTATAACATGGCCAATGATTTTTTACTGTGTGTGTTTGCCCTTGTTTTTCAAGCTTTCATTGTGACTGGAGGTGGCCCACTTGGCAGGAAATGTAACAGCGTTTTATAGAGTAATCCTCATTGTCCCAAGCTCCTCATGGTAAGGAGTTAATGGGACCAGGTTGAGGAGGAGACGGGGACAAGACGAGGAGCACAGACCGGTTTAGACACAATGGGAACACACACGCAGGCCTTCATGGGCATCTGCTTCTACTAAGATCCCACTGATGGAGAACAGAGAGTTTACCATCTGCAACTCCAAGGCACTGAGAAACACACACACACGCGCGCGCGCGCACACACACACACACACACACACACACACACACACACACACACACACACACACACACACACACACACACACACACACACACACACACACACACACACACACACACACACACACACACACACACACACACACACACACACACACACACACACACACACACACACACACACACACACACCACACACACACACACACACACACACACACACACACACACACACACACACACACACACACACACACACACACACACACCATTTAAATAAATACAAATTAACAAAAAACTAGTTTTTAAATACATTTAGTTTTAAAAAATATAAAAACCACGATGCTGTGTATCACTGGTTGTCATGACTAAATGCAACTGGCTGAGCGACAAGGTGGTGGAGATGTGAGTCAAAGCCAGCCACGATGGTGCATCGCACGCTGTTTTTCAGGGCGTGTGAGCGAGTGTTCCCTTTACAACCTCTGACAGTAAAGTGTGAATCATCAGTTGTTTCATCATCATCACACTCTGCCTCCCCCAGGAACACAGTATGGGGGTTGTGACCACTCCAGTCTTGTTTTCTAGTAATGCGTGAGCCGACCAAGTCTCACGCTTTATCCTCCTTTCTCAAACCTCCCCCCTTCTTTGTCTCTGTCACGTTACTCACGCTCTCTGCTCGGTTGAAAGGTAAAACAAGTAATGCAGCTTCATCTTTAAGTACATGTCTAAGTAAATCAATCTATTGTTCAGTGATATTTAGTATACATCGGTATACATTTTCTAAGTTTAATTTAGAAGATTAGATTTAAATGAATACACACTATAATCAGGTCCCTCCTTTAAACACTAGCTATATAATGCTTTATATTTAAGATGGTTTGCCCTCAAACAGCGTTTGTACTGGAAATGTTAATGACTGAAATTACCATGTGGAGCAGTGAAGTGTGGTTGGAAATGTTCATCTCAATATTACCCTTAAAAAGAGCGACCACAGCACCCCTATCTGCTTCTAACAGCTCCTGAGGCCAAGGGGGTGGGGGGGGGGGGGGGGGGTCCAAAGAAAACCTGTGGTAAAGGTGGTCACACTGAGGTTCACAGATGTGCAAGTGCTGGATTGTGTCTGTGTGTGCACCTGCAGGCAAAAGCTTACATCCGTGGGGGGGCAAAACAAAAAGGAGAGAGGTATAGTTTGTGAACTTTCTGTTGCCACAGATACCATATCATTTCTCACCAACGGAAAAGTCACCGGAATGCGAGACTGCTGCTGCTTCTGCTGCTGCTGCTGCTGCTGCTGCTGCTGCTGCTGCTGCGCAAATGAAAACACTAACAGACTCCGAACATCTAAAATGCCCGCTGACATCTTCCGCTGAGCGAGCTTACATAATGAATGTAGGTTTTCAGGAAACTGTCTTGACGATGAATTACCTGGATTTATTGCAATAGTACATAGTGACCCAGGCTTTCTGCTGTTAGAGACAAAACACTAATGCATCCAGTTATGTAGGTGTGCTGCCTTTGTTGCTGTGTGTGTTGTGGAAAGGTTTGTATTTATAGTTATACTGTTTGACATTTCTAAAAATGTTGTACTTGTGAAACTGGTGTACTGAATCGATTTGGAGGTACTGTTTTCAGGTCCATAAACAAATGTTGAAACATCAGAGTTAGGCGTGTACAGTTTAGTATTTGAGTGCTCCTGTATTGTGCACTTACAGTATGACATAAAACACACTTTTTGTTTTAGCATGGAGATGCACAAGTGTTTGTTACTAAAAGCAGTATTGGAAAAAAACAATTGTAGTAAAAAATGTCGCTTCAAAATAAGATATAAAAAAATAATGATCACTTAAATAAAACAAATAAAGTATGACCATATAGGATTTGCTCTACTCTGTGTCTTAAATCTCAGATTACAGCAAATGTTCAATATTGTCTACAGTCTCTTCTCCGTAACAGGCTACAGAGAAAAGGAAATCTATGATCAACAATCAAAAGTGTATTTTTATCCATGTTTTTATTCAAGGAAGTATGAGGATGTCTTGCTGTTTGTGAGTCTAGAATGTATACCCCCAATCAGTGACGTGATTGTCCGATATGAGCTGCACCTTCCCAGCATTGCGGAAAGAATGGTATCTATTTCTGTTCCTTCCTGCCATGGCTTAGAGCAGGCATCTGTATCTTACCATAACCCCATCTTAGTTCTCTCTCTAGACCCATATCTCTGTCAGCCTCACAGAGTGAAACATCGCTTCCTGTTTGGCTTGTCCAACCAGAGCCTCTTACTGGCTGCTCTAATGTTCCAATATCAACTTTGACCCTACTTAACTGAAACCACTGTTATCAGCCCGGTTCGCTCCAGTCACAGGAAGTCATGCTCTGAACGTATGGCCTTAGAGATGGTTATGAAAACAGGTAAAAAGAGTGAAACGCAAAAGCACTAGGCAGGATATAGTGTAGTGTAACACTGTCACTTGGTAAATGCTTTCAATGGAGGATACTTACACACGGCAGTAAACATAAAAACAACAATAAAACGTAGTGATATTAGAGGACAAATTGATGTTGGTTTCACTGGGACATATATAATTGATGTTGTGCAGTGTGGGTTTGCATGCATTGTATCGTAGTCCTCTTACCATTTAGATTAAACAAACAGCTTAAGGTTTCGGTCTCTCTGGCGTCTATCTGCGGTACAACCATCATCTTTCATTCAACCTTTCATAGATGTTTTCTATTTGACTGTCTCCTCCATCCTCCTCCTTCATTTCTGGTGTACTCTAAACCGCGACACTCCCACACAGAACGCTGCAGCCCAGCAGCTGAAGGGTGAGACCGACAAGTTCAAAATTGAAAAAGACGTGCCTCTTTTGGCTTAGTTACAGCAGCAGTCACACATGGCTAGTAGGCGCTAAGTATCACGCTGAGTCTGACGACAGAAGACGTGAGCTCCAGATAAAGCTCAGTCTCCTGAGTTATGATGTTGCGTGTCTGTTCTGCTGTTACAAATCCAAAGTTGAATGAACTGACAAAATATCTGCTGGGAATCTTTGATGAGTGAGTAATGTGAAATAAAGTAAAGAGGAGGATGAGGAGTGGCGAGAACTTGCATGTGTGCATCTCTGTGGGAGTGCATAAGGGAGAGTTTGAAAAAGAGATGAAGAGACTGAAGACATGAAGGAGGGACAGACAGCACAGCAGACCAGTGAGTGTCTTAGAAAGTGAGCGTAGCACAGTATCCATCAGCCTTAATAGAAACACGCACCGGCCCATTATGGAGAGTTGTTTGAGAATAAATCATCTAACAGGCCTCTTTTCAAAGCATTACCCTGTCAAACCTAATCTAACCAACCTCTGTCTGCTCTCCCCTCCCATCCCACGCTGCCCTCCCTCTCCTCTCTCCCTTAGTGAGCAAAGCCGTTTGCCGCCTCAGGCAAGGGCTGGGAACATAAGAGCAAAGTCACAGCAGAGCCTTATATTCGAGTCACCACCACAGTGCCTCCTCTCAGACTGCATGCTTTGCATCACAGTAAAAAAGGCCCACATTGTGAACCAAACACTTAGGGTTTACTCCATCAATATGTGTTTGGACATCAGTCACGGTATTGAGGCCTCATAAAAAGACACTTTCGTTTTTTGGAAAATGGCATTTGTAAAGTATTTTGTTTGCTAATTGTTGAGAATTTTAGATTAAGAATGCTGGAGCCTTTGGACAACAAAAGGAAAACAAGTTAATAGTCTTTGATGTGACCACTGCTGCAGTGAACATTGATGAGAACTGCCTTCCTCATGTCTCCTCTGTGTCTGTCACACAGTGTGGTTTTCACCACAAGACACATCCCCTATCCTTCTGGGAACCATAAGGCCAACCTCTATGACAGCACGGCAAAGCAACAAATAGACTAGTGCAGAGACTCTGACCGCGAAAAAGGAGTTTTAGAGAAGCATGAAAACTGATTGTATCTTTGCTAAAGGAGGGACTACTATGGAAGCAAGGCTCTTTGAATCAGATTTATAACATTTGAACAGTTTGAGTTGCAGCCAGGTTTTTTATTTTAGTTTGAGTGCAAAGCTGTATTTATTTATACTTTTCCCTGCATATTCTGAAATAACATCGTAATGACTTGGCAGGGTTTCCGATACATGAGAACTGTTTCGCACAGGTTTGCATTTCCGTTCTCACTTAAGGACAAGCCCCATTGATCGGATGGATATGGGGCAATAAGCCTTGTGTGTTTTTCCATTGCTCCCTCCAGTGCTGAAGCAGGCTGATGCTCCAGGCTGCTGTATGTGTGAGACAGCTTGGCCAGTGACTGACAGCCCTGGATAAGGGATAGTGTGTCTGCCCTCAGTGCCAGCACAGCTAGATGTGATAAACACCAGCAACCTGATCCAGAGACAAGAGACGCCTCTGCCTCCAAAAGAGTTCAAACTTAATGCACTTCTATTCTTCTTAGCCAAGTCCAGATTTGCTTGTCTCAACCCATCTGAGCCTGCACATGTCCTGGCCAGGTGGAGGCCAATGGACGCTATTCCAGCAGTTTTTTGACCACTTATTATTTCTTCTTCCCTAGAGCTATCTCATCCACAGTATGTCAGACCATCACAATTGAATCCGTCTGCTTGTCTGTTTTTAATTCATAGTCTGGTCTTTCAGTCTTCATTATTCCAAAAGCTTCTCCTATACAATATTCATATTGCACCAACCCGACCTGAGCATTCTTTCTGCTCTGGAATATTTATGGAAAGTTTATTTTATCTGTTTTTATTGCTACTCTTGTGCAAATAGGCCCCCATAGAGTCCCTAGTCCCTGCCCTTGCAGTAATGGCAATGTAAACATGGGAAAGTAATTTGAATTCTAACAAAGTGGAGATTAGCTGGTGACAGTTTGTGGCATGGGCGATTATTTCTAAAATAATCCTGTTTTGATATGCATCTGCGTCCCGGCAGGAATTTTCAATTTGTTTTCCCATTGCCGCATGTAAACAAGCTCTAGTGTCTCCTTATCATGGCGTCGCACGGACAAGGAACAAGTGTATGCCTGCCCCCCCCCCCCCCCCTCCTTCCTTCTTCCATCTCACCGCACAACCTGTCTCCTCCATCCTGCATCTGGTTAGAGTCGCTGAGCAGCCGCGCTTGTCTGGGTTTCAACAAGTCTCTTTATCGAGAGCAGGTAGGGGTTTTTATGTGTGTACCTGCAAGTCATTTGCAAACATGAAGTCCTCAAAAACGCTCCCCATGAATGTGTTCTGCTTGAGGGGTTCTGCCCATTCCCTGTCTGAATAGGCAAATGTGCAGCATGGCAAAATGGCCCATCTTACCCACAGGCCTGGGGCATGTGATAAATGTTTACACTTGTAATTGTCAACTAGGAGTTATGGAAATAATTCACAATTTATTTGAATTACTTGCAAAAAAATGCTGATTAATTTAAAGTTACTGACCTCATCCCAAATATTACCCAGTAATGCAATATTATAAAGATTTATTGTTGCAAGTGTGATTTGGCACTGTTGAAGACATTTTCTAGTAAGGAGGTATTCATTCATTTCAAAAGGAGCCTGTAGAGGTTGTAAAGCCGCAGAAAGTCCTGAGCAGCGAGATATTAGCTATTTATGTACCGTTCTTTCATGTGGATAGAAAGCCAGGGGGCTATTTATCTCTCACTGATTGATTGCTCCTGCCTGAAGCTAATCAGCATGTAGCTTGTTGTGTCTTAATGTTTATGGGGATTATGCAAGGATAAACATGGTAATCCCCAATGTTGTGCAGGACTTCCAATTATCACGCTGGTTCACCAAAAATAAGGTCACCATAGATTTAACCTATTAAGGCAATATAAGCCATCCTACATCCCTCTGCTGTTAATTTCACCTAAGTTAAACCTGACTTCAGACCCATCTCTGAATCCACGAGAACCTGGCTGGAAGTCAAAAGTGACTCATCTCCGCTACAGCAGGCTGTGATTGGAGGTGACCAGCCAGGTTAGGCTGTGGTCACTGCCGTGACTGTGGCAGGCTTCCTTACAGATAGAGATAACAGGCAGAGGTGAATGTCTAGTCCATGCTGACAGTCGGGATCGATTAGGGATGGATCACTTACACGCAGCAATCGTTACAACCCCACCCCAGCACTCAGGTGGAGCCATGAAGTGACTCACACCAGCACAGAGAGGTGATGGTCTTGACTGAGTTGTGTCGTTGTCTAAATTGTAGCTGAAACATTTATTTGTATCTGTTTAATTATGCACTTTGTCCCAGTTGTGGAGGTTTCTATAAAGTCAAATGTAAGAGTTATGCACATAACTCTTGTATGCTGCAATATCTGATTGACAAAGACTGCATGATTGATAAACCCCCCCCTTTCTACGCCATTAAGGGTGTGTGAGAAAAGAGGATGCAGAGTGGCCTGGCTTTCACTGCGAGCCACCTCCATATCCTCCCCTCATTAATCTACTCTAATACACTCACTGCAAAGAGCTGCTTTCCCGGGGAAGAGCAAGCAGGCCTTAAATTACAATACAGAGGAGTGGAATCATTACTACCTTTAATGTTCCCAATCTAATTGAGGCATTAATTTAAGTAGAGTCTCCAGTGAGGATTATTCATAACTGCTTTTTAATTTAGAAGGGTGATCAGCAGAAATATTCACCAGATCATAGGCAAAACCCCTCCTCTGGTTTATCCATTCACTGCTTTTCAAAGCCTCTTGACATTCGCAGGCTGAAGCAAGAGAACACGCACACCAGAAGAGAGACCTGTTATTTTAACAATACACACAAACACTACAGAGCAGCTTCTTGGGGTGTTTTCCTTGCTATGTAATGTATTATTTTAGCAGATTGTTGTGCTTTACTCTGAGCCAAATTACACACTAGGTTGACAATGCACAAAAATCTACAACATCACAGAACATTTGACCAAGGGCCTCAGAATCAGCCTGTATTATACTGAACTATACTCACCTTTGGTAAATAAGTTCATGGTATTTAAGATAAATAAAACTGTTTTGGACATTTTTTTGTATAATGCTATAGGTACCTGATCACTACATTTTAAAGGGCCCATGTCATGCTTTTCCGGTTATTACCCATCCCCTTGTGTGTTATGAAGGTTTTTTATGCATGTAAACGGTGTGCAGAGTCACAAACCCTCAAAGTACACCCTGTAGCGAGTAAAACTCTAACACAGAAAATACCTCCCCAAAACGCCTCGTTGGAGATACGTCATTGTCCATTTGATTCTTCCATTTCTTTCCGGGTACGGCATGATGTCAAGCCGTACCCGGAACGAAATGGACCAATCCGTGGAGCCGTTACGTTACGTCCACGGAGCCGTTACGTCCGCGGAGCCGTTACGTTAAGCCCCCGCTGATTGGTCCAAATTGACCAATCCACGGACTTCCTCACACACACATCTGTGTGCAGGGAGCAGGCAGCTCAGCTGATTTCTCCTCCCTGGCTGCAGGCTGATAACAGACAGTTGGGATCGCGGCAAAATTCTCTCTGCAGACCCATTCTCACAGCGTTTATCAACCTTTTTCTAACTCAATATCAAGCCACACTTATTGTTTTTACTTCGGCTGTGACTTTGTGTGTGCTCAGGATGAGTTTGGCTGTGTTTGGCTGTGTATCGCTAACAAGGAAACAACACCTCCACGGAGCTCAGCGCGATTCACAATGTCCCGACCAATCAGAGCACACTGTGCTCACAGGGAGGGTGGGGGCTGGAGCTATTGGAGCTACAACGAGCCGTTAAAGGCAGAGAGTGAAATTCAGTGAATACACGTAGTTTACAGAGATGCTGTATGAGAAACCAATGTGAGTTTGGAAAATTGCACAATATAAATCTATTCTAGTATACCTCAACAATGGAATTATGATCAGTGGAAATGGCCATGACATGGGCCCTTTAAGACATGCCATGGGGTTTTATAATAAGTATGATATTTTATAATAATGCAGATCCCCATAGCACACAACATAATAAAAAAAAAAACGATATGGAAAATATTTAAGCAATAGCTCACGACAGGCCATGGTATATGGTCATTATATCACAGTTAAGGGGCGTGGTTCGGCCCGACGCTAAGCGGAGTGAGCTATTGCTTTTATAAAACGGTTACCAAGTGTGGCAATATGAAATAAAAAAATACACACTCTAATTTAAAGTGGACCTATCATGTTATATTTAAATGATATATTGTAGGGCCATACCTATATAAGGTATATTTATACGTTTCTGTTTTCAAAATACCAAACAGATCATGCATTTTAGCCATGCCTCATTTAGCTCTATTTGCTGTTCTCCAGCCCTGTTTTTGCAGGGGGCTGATTTTGTGAGCTGCAGCTGACCACGCCCCCCTGCAGGAGAGGGGAGCCGCTCTGATCAAGTCAGAAGAGGGGGAGAAAAATAGATCTCCGTCCTCCGTGTTTTATTATAGCCTATTATTATATAGAGTCGTTATTCATTTGTTTTAAAGCTCAATAAATAACAAAGAACACTTTTGACCGACACTTTTGTAATTTTGTCCGGAAGATTTAAACTTTAACGGACATCTTGACCGGCGAAAGAAACTGAAACTGAAACTCTGCCGCACGGTCCCCTCGTTCCTTGGAAGAGGCGGAGAGGTGGGTGTTTGTCATCTGCTGGTGGACTAACCGGAGAGAATTACAGTGCTTGCCTCGACAGGGAGGGATTGCATTGAATTAAAGCAGCAGGAGCAAACGCTTGCCTCCGGGAGGGAGAAAAAAAGCCACAGCGGAGAATAAACAGAAGGGTAACCATGGTAACCATGCGCGGGAAGTCTTCTTCGCTGCTTTTGTGGCAGACTACAGTGCCACTTACAAGCCTGGCATATGTACTACAGCGTCTCCAGCGCTTTCGAGCGGCAATGGCCGGCCGTGGCCCAACCCCACATTCCCCTGATAGGTGGAGAGTTGGCCCAATAGCCGTAGCGCCACCGTCCTGACGTCAGGACAGTGTTCAAATCTGGATCAGTTTTTATCAGATCCGTTGCAGCCCCTTTTTTAGAGATTTGGGTATGGAGGAAAATAGAGAGGGTTGTGTTTTCTGACACTTGGTGAGTTCCCTGGAACACCGGGGACACATATTCATGTATAAAAGACGTACAAAAGTGCATTTTGCATGATAGGTCCCCTTTAAATAGTATTTATTAGTAAATAATGATGTTCATTACATTACATGTCACTTGTTAGACGCTTTTATCCAAAGCGACTTACATACTCAATACTGTGGGCAATTCCCACAGGAGCAATTTGGGGTGAAGTGTCTTGCCCAGGGACACAACGACATGCTGACTGCAGTGGGGTTTGAACCTGTGACCCCCTGATCCCAACACCAACGCTCAACCCACTGCACCACACGCCTCATGTTCAAAATAAAATAGTCCCTCCGTTGCCTTCTGCACAAAACATAGTGTGAGGTGGTTGCTATGCAACAACACTAACAGCTAGTGAACATATTAGACAGAGAGCGTTGATCGATTATTTGGCTATTTATTTACATTCATTTGTAGCTATTTGCCGTTTATTGTGCACCCACTGAAAAACTGTCCAGCATCAGTAGAATGGCTTACGTGGTTACTTGTATAGGTTGAGGTTGTACTCGGCTGTTGCTTGGCATGGCGAGAATATTGCTCCACTTTCTCCGGTCCCCGAGATTCGGCTTCCAGTAGCTCTGGAGAGAGCTTTCGCACCTGTGGCCACTAACGGTCATCATTTCTCTGCTTTGTTTCAAGACCCGCATCAGAAAGCTTTTGAATGGTGGTACTTTTCCAGTTGGTCTACCTGCTCTTCACGTAGCTCTGCATGTCGTCGTTTAGGTGCATTTTTTTTCTGGTGATAGGCACTGCTCAATCCACTCCTCCATAGTAAGGCCACCCCGGAGGTCGAAGTTAAGTAAGGGATAATGTGCAGCGAGGCGGTCATTATGGGTAAAAGAACACCCGACAGGCAGATCAAAAATAGTCCGTTGTTAGTGTTTGAACTACGTAGCAACTGCAGGAACTGCTTCGATAGCGTTTTTGCGGACCTTTTTGATTACAGATTTGAAAACATCGTTGCTTGCTTTAAAAGTAGCACAATTCATTATGTCAAACCTTGGAAAGTATCTAGATATCCCTGACCTAATGCCAAAGTAACTGGCAACTGAATATGTTTTGCCGTTTGATGTCTATGTCTGGACCGATGCGTAAAAAGGAGGGTTTCTGCCCCGTTACTTCTCCGCTGTTTTCTTGTCCCAGTTTGAAAAGCAAACTGCATGCAGTTTGCTTTTCAGCCCAACTGTATACAGTTAAATCGAATGGACTTCTTTGTGCAGATGTGAGCGTCCTTAACAACGGTCAATAAGTCCTTGACAGCGGTCTGTCTGTTCTGGATTAACAACGTGTCACGTGTTCTGAATTGACCAATCGAGTATTCAACTAAACCATGTAATAATTGCAAATAAACACTCAATAACCACCTTTCCTTGAAATTAATCAATTCTGACCAAATGGCCTGACGCCCTCGACAGCAAAACGTCACAAATTACCCGCCATGCCTGCCTGTCGAGAGCAAAAGTAGCCGACCATGGATCCATAGAGCATGCACAGTTTAGTTTTCCCTAAAGCCCCGCCACCGCTCTCCTGCTCTCGGCTCAGTCAGATGAATGGAAAGAGAAAATAGCTCTGGCTTATAAATGGCTTGGAGCGCATTTAAGACTTTTAGACCCTAATGATTCAAACAAGGGCTATACAAGTGTTCATACTGGGTATTTGATTTAGCTAAAAATATATTTAATATAATTTAGCGACGTCTCTACCGATGTAAGGTCCAGTGACATCATGGACTGACACGGAAGTTGTAGTACCGCCGTTTGGCCACTACGAAAAGGTGATTCCACGTCCGATGCACTTCCTGGTGGCACCCAACCCCTTAGGATCTCGGCCCCCTGGGGGGAGTTTGGTCAATAATTATGTGATATTTGCTGCACTTATAATATATGAATGTACTAACGCCGTAGTATGGACAGACTGGTTTGTTAAAGCAAACTGGGAATAGGTGTCACAGTTTCAACCCAGTATCACGGCAAGACGTGAACATGTGACGATCTACCATGCTGGGAGACGTGAATATGTCACGGTTTCGTCCCTTCAAACGTGACAGTTACACGGTATTGTTAACATGGCCCAACCAGTGGAGAAATACCCGGAAGTGCCAAGCAAATGGTCTACCGCGCCTATTGGTCGGTTTTTATTGTCAAAATGAGATGTTTTTAATTTATTTTTTAATCGTCACACTTGATTTCGCCGATTTTCTTGTTGCCCTAGCTGGTCGACACCTCTTTTAGCAGAAACAAAGGCTATATTAATGTATTAAATCGATGTTAATCCATGTGTGTGGATCATAGACTGGTGTGGATGTGGAATTAACGGACGTGACGTTGTGCGATTGCATTGCCAGGCAACGCAATTTACAAACTCTTTAACTACAACCCTAATTATATTTTAAAACATTTTAGAAGGCCTCACGAAATACTTTAATGTAAATGAAAATGTAAATGTGAAGGGATGTGTGTAATGTGGTGATTGACATTATTCACCCACGGATCTATGGGTTGGGGTTATTGTTCCGCACGGACATTTTAGTTAACTGGACTTACTGTTGATGTGAAATCCGAAAACATTTTTTTAAATAAAATAATACTTTATTCCGAGTTTGCTTACTTTTCTGTTTGGAGGTCATCACATAACGGCATTGTAATACACGGTTCGGCTGCATTAAATATTACATATCTGCCGTAGTTCTGTATTTATAGAGCCCTGATGAGAAGACTTCTGGACAAACAGGAAGCACTGCCGCCAAAACTGAAAACGTGACGTGGATCATAAATATATCAGCAATTAAACAACATCTTACATTTCTTTTCACACAATACGTCTCCTTGCAGTATCAATACTAATTCGGCTGACTTTTATATTTGATCCAATTGGTAGATAGGCTGTATTTACACCATAACGGTGCACAGCTGATAGAAAGGCACATCTAGTGGTTAAAGCACGTTATTGAATTGTATTATTTTATTATTTTTCACAAAAATGAAACCATCAATAGCAGAAACAGTATTAACTGTAAAACACCCAAAAAAAAAGATCATTAGTGGTTTTGTTTTATATATATTTTAAGGATAATAATAGCAATGTAACACTGTCTATGACACTTACTGTATAACACTGATTTGAAAAACATACAGAAAAAACTAATTCACTGCCCTTAATAAAGTATTTAAATATACATTTCAGGTGTGCTGTTTTGTTTAGATCATTGACATCTAGAGCTCTTTTAATGTCCTTTTTGATTATTGTTACACCAGGTCTTGTCAAAACCTTTATTCCATATTCAATATCCATTACTAAACAAAACAGCAATTCTACTCCACTACAATTCAGAGGTTAACCTGGTATTTTTACTCCACTACATTTATTTTAGTTACTTTGCAGATTCTGATTAATGATGTGAAATATAAACAACCCTTAAATCAGGCTTTAGTTACACCTGAGTAAAATTCAGGGAAAGGTGATTGTCAAGTGCCAACAATCAGGAGAGATATTTGATAGTTGCTGCTTGAGAAGACTAAACATTTATCTGCAGATCCCTATAAAGTATATTCATTACTCGTTATTCTCTACTAATAGTTAATTAAAGACTGTATATAATGGCTATTTTGCATATCCCTTTCAAGATTTCAAGATTTTCTAAGGTTCATTGACATATCATATACACAACTAATTCAATAACGTGCTTTAACCACTAGGCGGTGCACACAAGGTACACACAGCCATAATAACTTTGTATTATTAATGTAGGACACTTGTGTATGTATAACATCTGAAGATGTGTAGTTTTATTCATGTTTTCACATAATTGTACAGGATATTGCTATATTATTTCACATGTTTTACTTATAATATCTGATTTGTAAAACATCACAGACAGAAAGGTATATCCGTCATTTAACAGTAAGCTATTGAAATTCTGAATCCATAGATGTGTCTCCCATCACCCAAATCCCCTGACTATTCTCTCAACTCAGTATTTACATTCTTATATTCAAAGAAAATCAGTAATATCTTTAAAAACGACAAGTCCTTTTATATCAGCTGTGCACCGTTATGGTGTATAACGTATTTTCTTTTTCGGATTTCACATCAACAGTACTGTAAGTCCGGTTAACTAAAATGTCCGTGCAGAACAATACCCCCAACCCATAGATCCGTGGGTGAATAATGTCAATCACCACATTACACACATCCCTTCACATTTACATTTTAATTTACATTAAAGTATTTCGTGAGGCCTTCTAAAATGTTTTAAAATATAATTAGGGTTTAGTTGAAGAGTTTGTAAATTGCGTTGCCTGGCAACGCAATCGCACAACGTCACATCCGTTAATTCCACATCCACACCAGTCTATGATCCACACACATGGATTAACATCGATTTAATACATTAATATAGCCTTTGTTTCTGCTAAAAGAGGTGTCGACCAGCTAGGGCAACAAGAAAATCGGCGAAATCAAGTGTGACGATTAAAAAATAAATTAAAAACATCTCATTTTGACAATAAAAACCGACCAATAGGCGCGGTAGACCATTTGCTTGGCACTTCCGGGTATTTCTCCACTGGTTGGGCCATGTTAACAATACCGTGTAACTGTCACGTTTGAAGGGACGAAACCGTGACATATTCACGTCTCCCAGCATGGTAGATCGTCACATGTTCACGTCTTGCCGTGATACCGGGTTGCACAGTTTATAGATAAAGATTCCTGTAGTGGTGTTAACAGTTTTCCAGCTGTTCCACTAAGTAACGCTGAATACAAATCAATTAAATTATTAATACTATTTGCAAAAGATGCCAGCCAGATTATTTATTTAATTGACCGACGTGAGAGAGGAGAAGAAAATGTTTTTTTTAAATTGACTAGGTATATGTGAGCTCCAAGAGACAGGTTTCCACACGCTGTATTTTCCACTCTGAAAACACTTATTTAAACAGCTAGGCTCAGTGGGGAGGATTATTAATAAAGGAACTCCATGTTGAAACAGAGGAGCCAAATTTGGCAACAGGGGAGAGATCAGCAGCCCACGAGACATGGGCATGTGATTGTTGGGACTTTCTAAAATACACCACCAAACAAGCGAACTGAAGGGACATACACATACGCTCAGATGCATACCCAAACGCATGTGCACACACACACACACACACACACTTGCATGGGGACCAATACCCAAGGGACTTGAATCACACTGATACTGTGGCAGTCCCCCTGTGGCACTAGAACCAGGCACGGCATGCCATCTGGAGTTCGGGTTTGTCGGAGGGGTGTTGAAACCGAGTGGTACATGCTTCTACCGTGTGGCTAACCATCTGGCTTGGCATACTGTGTATCAGTAACTTTAAACAGTCCTGCAGGAGAGGCGAGGAGGGGAGATGGATTGGCGGAGACAGAGGGGTAGAAAGCTGAAGGGTTAAAAGGAGCCAGAGCTTAGAGGCACCCATTTGATTAATGTGTGCTGTATACTCTGGCCCTACATGTATCTCTCATTCAGTCATTCTATCTTTCTCGTTGGCTTTCTATGTTGAGAAGCAAATTCAGTCCGTTTCCGCTTATGAAATACATATCTTTGGGATATTTTCACCTTATTAGGATTAACAATGAGTATTACTTTCATTATACATTACTTTTCTGATTGTTTTCTTGATTTATCCATGATCTATAAAACACCAAAAACATTAAAGTATGCCAATCAAAGTTTACTGTAGTCCAAGTTAATGTGTTCATATTGCTCGGTGTGACTAATAACGTTTTCTAAATGTGTCGTGTTAGCAATATTAACTCGATACAGATATTAAAATCTGTTAAAATACTTGATTTGTGGACCCTAAAAGATAAAACGTACAATCTAATCTAAATCAGTTGTATTTGAAGAAAAGGAACATATCTTAATTTGGGTTAAGATGGAGAATAGGATAAAGGGAAATAACTAGAGGTGGAGCTGGTGTTTGTTGGGTGGAGTGACTGAAGAACTTGACCCCCTGCCTGTGGGAACACTGCCAACAGCAGACAGACACACTTGAAGTCTATGTAGCTCAAAGCTCTGCAAAGCTTTTCTTACCGCACAGACAGAGCAGACAGAGAGAGAGGATAAAGGGAGAAAATGAGGATTTTATCTATGAGCCAATGTGTGGCCTGACTCATGTCCGCATTAAGCCAAGTGAGGTATCCACTTCCCCTTAATATTTTATAGTTTCCTTCAAAGAGAGGTCCCGCTGGCTGCACTAAAGTTGCTGTATGGGTTCAGTGCAAGCATTCTGACTTCCTACCTGGTATCCTAGACCTGTATAAGGTTACCCTTCTCTCCTCTACTGATTTCCTTCCTCACACTTTATCTATGCAGATCAGTGACTTCAAACTTTGCCTGAACCCACAAATAGTATTCCATCTTAAAACAGTGAACGTATAACCCAACTTGTTTTTCACCGATGTTAGATGAAGAAAAATGAAAAAGGATTTGTCAGCATATTGAAGATTTTCATTCAAGTTAGAATGATGAGTATACCGACTAGCTGATTCTCACAAGTCGTGTCTCCTCAGACTGGCATTAGCACATGAAGGTCCACCAAGATGTAATGTTTAAATATAGATGTACTGTATTTATTTATGTTGGTGCTTAATTACTGGCCAGTCAACGGGACTGAGGGGTTTTTGAGAGATGGATGCAATCTGGTACTGCTTTAACTTCAAAGCCAGGAAGGGGTATAGAGTTCCTAAACACATCATGAATATTGCAAGATTGTAAAGTCACCCTTTCTGATCTGAAAGAGAAACTTTTGAAGAGATCCACCCCGACTCCTAACCCCCCCTCTCTTACAGTAGCCAAGCGGATGGGCAGTCCATTAACTATTTAAATGCACACAGAGATGTGAGAAGTAGTGGCCAGCATTTTAATGAAAAACAGAGCAGATTGGCTCCTGACGGGACCACTCTGTTTCTGATTACCATTACTACAGCTCAGAGTTACATTCATAGGCCTGGGTGTGATTAAAGTTACATTGCTATTTTCTTTTCTACTTTTTCTGGGTCTGTATCTCCTTTCCCCTTACCCAGATGCATGGCACATAGCTTCCGTGGCAGCTTCATTTGTATGCCTGCAAGTCAAGGCAGTGACAAAGTGTGCTACTAAATCCAAATAGGTCTGACTCATTGCCAATGTGTCATCTATCCTTCCTATTTCCCATGAGGGAGTTCTCACCTATCCAGTCTCCACGGTCCTATCTTGGGCACTGCGCTAATAAGGAACGGCCTGTATTCAAGCCGGGTGAGGCCCTGTCGAGGACTCTGGTTCATTGCAATGGGTGCCTACACGGGGCACAATGCTAGTTTGCAAATAGAGACGGAGGTTAGAATATATAACTCCTTCATGAACTGTTGCTACCTCTAATTATGGGTGTACATTGCTAAAGCAGTTAGTGTATCTTCAGACTATACTGTACATGTAAAGTCTCAACCTGTCTCCTACAAAATAGAATAATAATTTGGTTTACAATGCATTTTGGAGAAAACATAATTTCTACTTGCTTCAATTGTAATTTGTTTTCCTTTTAAATAACTAGTTTTTTCCAAATGTAGACTTTGTGTTGCACTTTTTATCATATTTCTCTGAACTTCATTGTAATCTATATTACTTTTTATATTTTAAAACTCTGAAGCCAGAATGTTACTTACTTCCCAGCTGATTCTGCTTCTCAGAACTGATTCTTATGATGTGTTAAACTCTTTGATTATGTGAAATGACTCTGCATGGATTAGTTTTGAAATAATGAAGCACTACTGCACATCATCCATTGTTCTTTACAATTCAAGGATTAAGAATACATCTGAAACACAATTATGTTCTTTATTTTCAAAGTGTCTCTGTGGCTCTTTAGTATTGTTACTCCCGAGACATTGCAACAAGAGCCACTTGAGCTCCCTTGGGCAGGGTGCTAAGTGGCTGAAAGGACTGGTAGAGGCTGTGTAGAAGACTAAAGACATGTCTCTGTAAACACGCATGCATCTTTGCACTGCTCTCACTTCACACACAAGCTCTACTCGGCAGAGTCAATAAGCTGTTTGTTTTAAGTGTCTCTCTCACTTTCATTCACTCGGTGCATCCTTTGCTTAGCTCTCCGTACCCATGATATGAAACGCCTTTTTCTCTCTCTCTCTCTCTCTCTGCTCTTCTGAAGCAGTGCTCAATCTTGCGCTGCAGCGCAACAGGAAGCCGTTTAGAGTATAGTCCCCACCATTGTTCCAGTCTGTTTCTCTCAAAAAAGCTTTTATCGCTTCTACTAAGCGCTCTGCCAGGGGAGAAACAAAGATTTGTTGATAGTTCGCCGCTGCTAAAATTGCACCCTGGAGGTTCGCACACTTAACATGTGGAACATGTAATAAATTAAAAACAACGAGATGCAAACTTGGATGATGGAGGATGTTCCTGTGAGTGATGACAGAAGGGTTGTGTACCGTGGCAGCGACAATGCAGTTTCCTTTCTGTTATCTCAGGGCCCTCACTCGAGCTTTCCTGTTGCTCTCAAATACCGTCTTTCTCTTTTCTTCAATTCACTAGCAACAACTATGCTTGCTATATACTGTGTATACAACTGGGGGATATTGATGCATTATTGTTATGAGACAGAGTGTCATTAACTTCACTGTTTGAGCACCAATATGTTGCCCATTTTTTTTTTAATTTGTAACACAATCTCAATATATAACTCAAAGTTGATTAGCATGATACAATATGTTGTATTGATCCATTTAAGGCACATGTGTCAGACTCAAGGCCCGGGGGCCAAATCAGGCCCTTGGTGGATTTGATTTCGGCCCGCAGGATCATTTTTAATTACTGTTAGATCTGGCCCGCCGGTATATTGCACGCACACCTTCACTCAATCCTGAGGATTTCTTCCGCTCAGAGCCTGAGCCCAAACATTGATGAACTTGCACCCAAGATGAGATGCCAAGTATCTGGCTTGAGCATCACAGAGCAGCACACTGAGTTTCAATGGATGTTTCCTTCTGCACTTTGTTTCTTGTGACAACAGGGCATGTTTGGTTTTTTCTTTGAGGGAAATAGTTTTTTTGAAGCTGTTGTTGGCCTGTGGAGAAATGTAATCATAAGAAATGACTCTGGAAAAGCTGCAGATAGAGCCATAAGGAATGAATGCAACTGATTATTTAATGTTTAATGTTGTTTTTATAGGCAATCATTTAAGCTTTGTTAGTTCCAGGTTTAATATGTGCAATAAGTTATTTCAATACATTTTGCAATAAACATTGAACCAGCCCGGCCCTCGACTAGTACCGATTTTTTAATTTTGGCCCACTGTGTATTTGAGTTTGACACCCCTGATTTAAGGAGTATATTATTTGCTTTGTGTATTCAGAAAGTTGGAATATTGTTGTAGTTGGAATATTGTTGTATTTGTGCAGTTATGAACACATACATCTTATTGTTTTGAGTTGAATTCATACAAATATTATAATATTACATTCATAATTATACCCTCTGACATACTCATGCTCTTCGTAACCTGGAACATTATTTTAGGAAAGCCATTCAGAATTGTATATTAATAAGAAAACACATACTGTCTATGCAAGTGTGGAGTCATCTACTGTATGTACTGTAACTGCATCTCAACCTCACCCCCTGACCTGTCTTCTCCTGTCTTGTTCACTGCTTAGAGTTTAAGTCTGCTCCTTGACCCTTGCTAGTCTAAGCTGCTTTTGGATAATCAATGGACATAAGTTAAAGTTAATTGCCATGTCACAATGTCACATTCACCACAGTCTCGCCATTGAGGACTGTGTGTTTGTGTGTGTGTGTGTGTGTGTGAGGGGGGGGGGGGCAGTTGTAAGAAGATTAAAGTGACCAGATGTCTGTGTGTTTAGTTTTGGCTTTAGCCCAGACAGTTCAGGTCGGACTGGCCGGGGAAGTTCCCAGAGAAAAATAAATAAAAAAAGTACTGAATTCAATGTTGCATCTTGTTCTATTCCAAGCCACGGTGTTCCCAGTAATTAAGGCCATATCATAGCAACGGCTAGAGCATGCATATATCATGGAGGCTTGCAAAATCACCCGATAACATTAAGAAAATGCTACACTAACAGGGAATCTATTTTTTTTCACATAACATTAAACTATAACCTTTATGTAAATAATTTAAAGTGCTTCTTGAATTATTCATCAAAAGTGGCTATAAAGCTAAGGGAGCTCTCAATATGACCATATTCCATTTTTGAATGTTCTTTATTTGAGTGACTTAATGTATTTATTGTAAAATACATTACTGCATTGGTTTGTTGATGCCTGCCTAAATACATAATGTGAATGTATACGGTCTTCTGTATAAAGATAAGGGCTTATAGTGCTGCCACTGTGTCTGTGTGGAGGTTACACAATGTACATAGTGTAAAACTGCTTATGTTGGAAGATAGATGATACTATATATACTCTGTGCTTGCTCAGTTACAGGTACAGGTGGAGGATGTTTATGTGCAGATGAAGAACCTCCTCAGGTTTCTGTCATATGTGTCTTCTTTTGGGGAAGAGCGGCTCAGATTGATCTGTATCTGCTAACACAGCAGCATGTAGGCCTGTGGCTGTCATACTGGAGACAGGGGAGGGACACAGATAGATGTTAAATGTATACTGTAGGTGAGAGGCCACACAGGATATTACAGATGTGCTCCCTATTTCCAGCTGTCAACTTTGTAACATCCATTACAAAGCCCTCCTGTCCTCTCCATGCTATGAGGGATGAGGCTGAGGAAAGACCTGAGCTGGTAACCGCAAAGGATTTGGGACTAGAGCTACCTCTTCGGGCCTGTACCTGAGGCTGGGGGCATCCGAGTGTAGAAAGCTTTGACACCCTGTCACCATCTCTTTTCTGTGACTTATGTCCCCTCAGGCATCTTTGGGGACTCCATTACCCCTGCGTGTATTGTGGGACTCCACAGGACCTCCCTGTGTGGAAAGCATGTGCCTCAGATTGATAGGCAGAGGTCTAACTGTGACCTGGCTGACTTTCACTCTTACTATAATAGACAGATTTAGATGGTACGGGTATGAGGCTTTTGTGCATTATGGGAGAGGATTGTGAGTAAAAGGGAAAAGGCCTGGATGACTGATTTACAAGCAGGGGCCCCTGAAATGTCTCCAAATGAACTGCTTTTTAAAGTGCACATTGGTGCTCAAAGGATGAGAAAAAACTCAGACTTGCCATGAGATAAAGATTGTGATCATGATCGATAAAAAAGAAAAACGATTAAGTTTGGCATTAAATAGTGCAATGAAAATTAAGAGGGTTGTGGGTGATTGTATAAACATGCCTCAACATGAAGGAGCCTCAATCTTTGATGGCAGAGCAGCATTGCTGCACTGATGACTTCTGATGTAAAGTTCAACTTAGTGTCCACGATGGAGTGAGGCTACAGCGTGCACTGAATGTAATCAACTGGATCAATGCAACTACAAATGTAAAATAACTGTATTTTAGGTTGAGTCTTTGGTGTCTTAATTACTTTGTAATATTTGCTTTCTGTTGCCTACTTATCAGCAACTAACCGCTAAATACCGGTTTGAGTCAGCTTTTTAAAATGAACAGTTTAGAACAATGTAAGCTTTGTCAAATGTTATGTCGGCCTTATAGTTTGTTTTTATTCCACCAAATGTAAAGTAATGGTAATGGTTTTACACATAGCCTTGCTTAGGGTAAGAGTTTTCTAGTGTACTGCCAGGGTAAAATATCTAAACTTACCCTTTCTGGTCATTTTTTCCACTTTCCCACTATAGCATATATACCAGTTGTCAGTTCATTAGGTTGATAAAGGGAAGTGTTGTTTTTTTTGTACTCTAGAGAAGCAGTACAGGACCCAGAGCAGTGAGCTGAGGCTTTGTAATCACTGTCCTGTCTCTGCCTCTGCATTTCTCAGTCTGTGTTTTCTGTTAGTATTGGAGCTGACAGCATGTCAGTGGAGGAAGGGCTTTGAACCTGAGGGCTCCTCTCTCTACCAAAGGCTAATCGCTACTTCAGAACAGGGGACTGCCCCTAAACAAACATTTACTGCAGTAAAGACAGGGTCGGCCCCTAACGATGTAGGTCAGCGGGGCTTTTTACAGCAAGGCCTTTATGGAGACGGATGCCAGAGATGGACAAATAGCAGGACATTAGCTGTCAGCAGCACTAGCAGGAGCCAGATCTGGTCACACTTTAATAGCTGTTTGTTGGTGGAGAGGAAGAGGCTCATAAAAGAGGAGACTCTTATCTTCTGTGGACCCTGCGTGTTTGTGTCACAGCCAAGAATGACCACTATGAAACACATCCAGAACAGTCCAGGCCAGAGATGGTCTGCACTCCTTCTGATAATTGCAGAGCATCCTCCTTTCTACAGTACATGTGCCACAGAGATGAGTATAGCACTAAACTGCCACAGGCACCACCGTACATGATTTGCCAACAAAGTAAATACATATTTTTGGGAGAGTGTAATGTAATGCTAAGATTTTTCTGACAGTACATCCAACAAGGTTTTATTTGGTGACAGCACTGAGGGTCTTTCTCTGCCTGAGGAGCTACGCTCTCCCACTCCACATGCTCACACCTTTAACGACTTCTTAAATGTCACAGAATGTCAGGCGGAGGGATAAAAGCAGAGGACCTCCTCCTGCTTGCCAGTGATCCTTGGTAGTTTTTACTACGCCACAGTGCTGCCGGGCAGGACACATGCATTCAGGTGTGGCCCAGATTTTACCGGACGGACTAGTGACATGATTTAATGCACTTGCTTCTAAGGAGCCAAGTGAGAAGAGCTCCTTTTCAGTGGAAGAGCTCTGATTCAGCACAGCATGCTCCTACAAATGTATCCTTTGTGCATGCTTCTTAGAAGAAAATCATCCATCACATGCGGTTGCACACATTATAACACTTCAGATTATAAAGCATGCTCTGTAGCAGGCCAACAAACTCCCTCAAACACCACAATATTTTTTTTCCCTTCATTTCAGAAAGATTTAAAATCAGTGTAAGTTGACTGTGTATTCCCTTGGGAACAGACTACTGCTGTGATGAAATAAGCATCAACTCTGCTCAATTTTCCATTCAGCTAACCAGGCAGCTCATCTCCATTAGTGTTAGTCTAACCAGCTCCGCTCTGGATCTCTTTAGCTGTGATCTCGCCAGAAGCCAGCAGGGTGTTATGTGAGGCTGTGTGTGTGTGTGTGTGTGTGTGCTTGCACATGCTTGTGTGATTTTGTGAGAGCTCAGTACTCTGAGCCCTACAGCTGTGAGAGATCTGAGTGTAAGGCCATGATGGGGCTCCGTTAAGCTCAACAGCGTGAGCCTGTATCAATTACGCTGCAACTGCGATACGAGCACAGCGTGCAGTCTTCAAAGACAAAGACTTATGACCGCCCAGCGTCTCCTCTGTTCCTTTGGCCACAGAGTCAACTGGATAACCTTCAGACAACACTCACTAACTAGAGAGGGGAAAGACACAGAATGACAATTTTGAATTTAGTCTCTGATTCTGGCAATGTTGCTTTCATATTAGGAGCGCAAAAGGACAAAATATGTATAGCTTGAAAAAGGGATGTCACGGAAACAGATATTAAGGTACCAAGTAGATGCAAAAATTCTTAAAACTTGACGTTACCTGTCATTCTAGTAGTAATTGTGTGTAACGATCCCATTGTCCAAGGTACAGTAAAAAATTAGGTTGGGACGAACAAATCTTCTCCGGGCCTCCAGGGGATGAACACTATTTTGTATTTGATAGTGCCGTGTTTGCATGGTGCAACAACATATCCGTGTGAATATCAGCAGCAGAGCCAGTTAACGTTAGCTTTTAGCAGCTTGAAGGTTGTGCAGTCTTGCTTGGCTAAAAACATTTACAGTTTAGTTTACATTTTTGTTCTATAATCTACTGTTGTATGTATTCAGAGAGAGAATTAGAGAGAGAGTCCCCTCTGAGGGCGATTATCTGGCCCTGTGACCTGCTTCACCTTCTGGTAGAAAATCTCTGTGGTCCAGCACTCCTTTGAACGTCTTATGGATCTAGTTCTAGGGCTGGAGACTAGTGGTATAGATGAGCTATAATCCATGTGGTTCTATCTCTACTCCCAACCTCCTTTTGAATACCTTTGTACCTCTGTATTCAATACCACTCCAAAGGGAAGCTGATGCCTTTGAGGACTCCCCCAAAGTTTGAGATATTCTGAAGGCAAAACTGTCATGCATAATATGTGTGGTATTTTTCTAGACTCCTGGTTAAAGAAATGACTTCCATATCAACCAGTCAGCTGTGGACTGTAGAGAGTGTGTGTACGGCGCAGTAATGAATGAAGGTAAATGGCAGGGTATGAAGCACTTCCTATTGTAATTTCACACTTGTCAGCTCTTGTGAGGAAACTTCACCTTTACACAAGGATAGCAGAACAGACCAGGCCGTGGAAAACAGAGAGGATATGTCTGAATGTTGTGGGAAAATTCTATATGCAAAGAATTTCCCTTGCAAATGATATATCCAAAGGGAGCTGCTTTGGGGAGATGTAATGAGGGCACTATACTGTGTATATTACAATGCTATATAGAGACAGGTAAAATAGGGTGAAGCTTGCAACACTCGACGCACACAATGAGGGGGATGATATCCACTTAATTTGTAAGGTGGAGGCGGGAAGTAAAACACAAGAATTGTATTTAAACTACTTCCTAAACAGCACATTTACTTTGATGGAATTCATAATGCCTTTGTGTAAAATTGTTTTTATCTATGATCCTTGAGCATTTATAAGTCAGATCCAGTCAGATGTATTAATCAGATGCGTTATGAGAAGCTGCTATCACCCCAGCTAGGAGGATACATTTGATCTTCTACTATTTCCCTGTTTTGTAAAAAGGTTTTCCAGAGACTGGGGTCAGATTTCCAGCAAATGCAGGAAAACAGACGAAATCAATGAATTTGTCCGTTACCAGTTTCCATTGTTAGTTTATGGTAAATAAGCACCTGTGGAGTATAATATACCGAGTAAAAAAAGTGTAAGCATTGTTTTATGATTTGTTTAGTATCGGCCAGTATAAACATTTATACTCAGCATAAATTTTAGCTGCCGTCTGTTCAAAACCTAACATCATCCTCAGATGTCTTATATCCACAAACACATAGTGCTTACTCAAAGCTTTGAATCAAATGTAATGCCAAATGGCTGCTTTTTCAGAATGCGCATTTCACATCTGAATTTCTCTTTGTGTGTACAGCACCACGACTGTATTTATCTGTTTCCTTTTGAAGGAAAGCAAACTTCAGTAATTATACAATCATTGGCTCATCTTCATCACTAAACCTACATTCATTTAAAATACAAACTAAAGATAATATACAAATACAATTTTTTTAAATAAGGATTGTGTTAAACAACACAAATGTATGTAAGATAATGATTAACTTCCACATCGAGCTTATCTTATTATTTCAATATAAGTGAGGGAGTGTGAAAGTGGCACTGCTATTGTGTTTGTGTGTGAGCATGAGAGACAGAGCATGGAAAAGGCAGGGGTGAGGGAGGATATGAGAGCCTTCTCGGGGGACCTTAAACAAACTGACTAAAGTGGTCCTGTTTTCTGATCAGGCACAGAGAGGAGAACACTTAGCACTGCTGGAGACACTCTAAACAGCCACTGAGGAATTAGCCTGTTACTGGGAAACTTCACAGCTCCTGCACTGGGCCGTGTCCCCGACTAAGTAATACAGAAAATAGAACAGGCAATAAACAGCAACAAACAAATGCATGTATGCGCACACTCATCCATCCTCCACCCACACAGGTGCATAAGGACACACTGTATGTATGCCAATACGCAAGCCGCTCACAATAGCTGTCTCAAAACAGCACAAATAAACACAAAAACACACACAGAAACACAAGATACCATATGCGCCACGGTCCCTCTGAGGAAAAGCCGTAGATAATGAATGGGCCCCTCACACACTCCAGAAAAGTGTCGAGAATGACTTGAGACAAGAAAAAATATGTTTTCACCAAGGAAAAGCAATGACCTTATTCCTTCTCCGTGTTCATTTACAGTATTCTTTTAGCTGCATCGCCAGGTTTGGCCAAACAAAGATGAGCTTAAATTTAGGCCCCATGATGTCAACACAAACACAGGATTGAAAGTTCATGTTTAATTAGGTGTTCCCCCTTTTCTAAAGTTCATTTCAATTAGTCCCACCTCGGCCCCTCTTTCAGGTCTTAGTGATTTGTCAATGCCTCAACTTCTATGTAGCGCAGTGTGGTCACAGTGCAGCATGTGAATGTGTGTGTGTGTGTGCTTGTGTATATGTTTTTCAATGTGTGTTACTGTTTATGTTTTGCATGTGACCTCAACAAGAAAGGGACTCCTGTGCCCTTGACATTTTCTTCTTGTTGTTATGATGAATTACAGGGGTTATTTACTAGTACATACTTTAGGAGGGTTTCACAGATGACTGTTTTGTTCTAAATGAATACAGAAACATCTATAAAAAAATGTATCCAGAAATGTTACATAAGTATAAATAACATTTAGATTAGTTTTTAATTGATATTCAATTTTGTATGCATACCTCCCTTTTTTTTCAAGAACAGACCATGTATTAAATGAAGAATAATTATGTCTACAGCTGGTACATCATTAGTTTTGATAAAATAATTGAAAATAGTTTGAACAAGTAAAGCACATTAAGCAGTTATTGTATTAACATGAATTAGTTAATGTTTGAAGTGTCAGTTTGAATGTTAGTACTTCCACTATTTCTACATTTTAATTACAGCATATTCAGGGTTAGCATTTTAATGTCTAACTATAACATGTCTACGTTCAATAGCAAATATTTCAGAAACCTGCAGACATATCATTCAGATCTATCATACATCACAAGCCTACTGTATATAGGTGCTGTGGTTAGACGGCCTATGTGTCCTATAGCATCCTGAAGGTGTACAATGTCTAGCCCTGTCCTTTTTGTGACACCCTCACAAAGGCCGATCAATCAGCTGTAATGAAACCCATCAGGTCACCTTTGAAATTTATCATTTTTTTTGTGTGCGTAAAATGAAACGCCCCATGATGGTATGGAAGCTAAATTTAGATTACCTATATGCTAACATAGCTCTACCCCTCCTCCCCTCAAAAAGAAAGGGACAAAAAGGGTTTATGATTTATGCTGAGATGCAGAGTCTCTGTGTTCGTGTGACGTGAAATATCAAAGCCTGATCATTTGACTTTGTCTTCTTTCGTCCCCGGTCATATCGTGTTTGTATTAGTGTTACATGTTGTCCTTTAATTCATGTCTTCAAGAGTTAAAACAGAAAATCGGAAAGTTTTAAAAAGGTAAACATAATGTTGTTTTGTTGATCATCAGCGGAAAGATTGAGCAATCACCTGACTGTTTGACTTATCTCTTTTACCCTGTGGTGCGTTTCTCAGTGTGTGTTTCTGTCGCTTGCAGAGGTTTGAGGTGCTTAGCATCTCTTGTTTGCACACAATCCGTCTGTGATTATTGCCCGCTCCAGGCTTCATGCACAGTGATGCGTCTTTTCACAAAGCAGCTTCATTTGCATAGATTTTGCCAAGAACCTCTCGAATCTTAAGGAGTGTGCTTAAAGAGGAGTTAAAGATGAGCAATCATGAGGACAGATCGCCTTGTTTGTGTTAAAAGCAGGCGATATCATTATCAGCTGAGTCACACACAGTAAATTGTCTCTTCAAGTCAAAGACGGCAGAGAAAAATACTTTTAGGGAATTTGTTTTGATGCGGATGCAAGGATTTTGAACCCGTTAGTTAATTTCCACAACAGTTTGGGCTTTTTTGAATAGTCAGGACAAACCTGTAGAACTGCAATCAAGGTCCGGCTACACGGTTCATTTTCTGCAGATGGCACACAAAAAAAGTCCCTATTAAGCATTTGCAAAGAAATAAGCTTTTCTTATGTGTTTGTTGATTTCTTTATTTCTTTATTTTGTTGTTGTCATTTTTTTTCTGCTGATCACAGCTGCTTGGGCCCCACCATGCAGAAAGGCCCAATATGGCTCTGTCTGTAAATCGGAGTCCGGGGGCCTCAAGACGGAAAACAGGGGAGAACCACCCGGCGAAATTTAGCGCACGATGGCTCCCAGCGGGCGTCATTTGGGGACCAGAGAGATTTTTTCCCTCCTTCTCTTTTTCCTCTTTCCTGCTTGGTGAGCAGGTTGGAAAGCTCAACCCTAACATTGCTGCTGACACAACCACTCAGGGACGGCTGTAACAGCTCTCTTAGCATGGCACCTGTTATTGAGCCGTCAGTGAGAAAGAGAAAGAGAAAGAGAGCGTGGAGAGGGAGGGAAAAGCGGGAAAGAGTAAAACTCAATTGTAATTTCAGGGCTGTCACAGTTCTGAGAGCCGGTAGTTCTGCTGCCGTATCAGTGAGCATACGTACTCGAATGCCTCTCTCCGTGCTGAGACTGATCTCTTCCTTCATCGTCCAGGCTACGTATATTTTATACATTCATCACGACACAGAATGAACAAACAAATTATAATTATATCAGGCTACTTTGTAAACAGAGCAAAGAGAATGTGTCTAGACTCTTGTTTTTCTATTTCCTTCTTGTGTGTCTCTTGTTAAACACATTTGATTTCTACTGTCTCTGTTTTAATGCAAATTAAAAAGAAAAGTAGGCCTTTTATGCTAGTCAATTTAATTTGTCTTCTTCCACTAAATGCAATTGGTGATTCATAATGCTTTCATCAAGCTGACAATGATTATAGAGACTCCCCATGTCTCAAGTCTTACCAAGATAAATGACTTACAATATACTAAAAGAGGAATTTAAATTGGAAGATGCAATGTTTCAGTATCATGTTTTTAATTTCTATTTAGAATAAAGAGGATGGGGAAATATTAAAAGATACACATACTTTGAAACAAATACGAGGGGACAGAAGAATGAAGGAAACCCACTCTGCTTTATTTTCTCTCTAAGCCAATCATCAGAGGTACACGGCTGTCCATTCAAGCAGAGCAGTGGCATTCCTCTGCAGAGCAATCAAAATGGATTAAACCAACCACGCTCCAGCTGCCTCCACGGAAATCAGATATGCCTGTGATGATGATAATCAATCCATAATAAAATAACACAACATAAATCTGATAGTGTTGTTCCAACAATTTTAATAACATAGATTTAAATATTGCCATGTGCACTGGAGTGATTTATTGATGAAAAAGTGCTATCAAGCTTATATACACCCCGTTTCTGGTGGCCCGCCAATAATACCATTAACTGCATTGTTCAAACTCATTATGTGATGAGAAACACAATAATAATCGCAGGACTACAAACGCACAATTTCTCCCATTGAGCTAATCACTTTTGCTAGCATTATTAGTCTCCCTTCCTCTCTCCCGCTCTCGCTTCTTGCTCTCTTGCTCAGTTCGCCATAAATCCTGGGAGAGGCTGCGTATAAATCCCTAGTGCTGAATTAGTATTGTAATTTGTGGTATCCATGCATGCTTTGCTAGCGCAGACCTCAGAGTTATTAATCTGGGGGGACAGGTGCCATAGAAACAATATGCTGAGCGGTTGGCCTGGATACCGGGCCGACCCCACCCGTACCAAAGCCCTCAGTGCATTCAATAATTACAAGGAATGGACTGAAGCCCAGGTTTAGTGAACAGGACATCTGAAACCCAAGGGATTTTATGTTTCATAATCACATGTTTAAATTGTGTTAATTTATAACATGTATGTTGTTGTACCACGTAAGTATACAATGTAAGTAACCGAAGAATGGCCATATTGGCAACTCAGTTGTTTTTGGAGTCCCATAACGTGTGATATCATGTGGTTTACCACCTCTCTGAAAGAAAAGCTGTTACACCGCACATATGGCCCACTGACAAACATGACAGATGAAACACTTTGTTTGCTTTTGTTTAAGCACCGGCTCCTCTCCTAATACAAGCCTTTTAAGTGATCAAAAAGGCTTGGCGATATTTGATGTTGTCTGCGGAGAGAGGGGGGAGGCAGAGGAAGTGTCATCTAGTGATATACAGCTCCAGTCCTCTGTCATACAGCGCAGTGTCTGCTGGGAAATAATCTGACATCTTGTGCTCGACACATCCAGGCGATGAGTAGAGACGGGGAAGGGGAGGGGGAGAGAAGACATAGAAAGGAAGAGAGAGATGGGACAAAAAGGCAAGGGAGAAGAGTGAGGCCGAGGGGGAGTGGGAGTGTAAGCGGGAGAGTGAAAGGAGAGAGAGGAGACAATCAATTCAGCAGCCCCGTCTCCATCATGTCATCGCCTGTCAGCATAGATTTAAGAATAAAGCTTTTGAGAGACCTTCCAGAGCTACAGTGTGATCGATGCTTTGGCATCGTTGGCCCAGATGTCATGACACGCATCACGCGGCCGCTCAAAACACAACCCAACCGTGACTACAACTACCAGAGACCCATGTCCTACGTTTATAGTGGGACACGACACACTTTTCAAAGGCCACAGTTCAGACTCAACTGTTGCCATTCAAGTGCATTCTCCACACACCTAAGTATCCTAGACACAGCTATATACCAATGGGGATGGAAAACTGGAAGTGCATATGGGCAAGACCATTAGAGAAAACGAAGAGGCAGAGATGAAGATATAGTGACGGAGTGAATAAATCGAGTCATTAAGCATGTGTTTGTGGGAGCCTGGCTCCCATATGACGGTGCGGGGTGGCAAGATGCTTCTGCTGCCATTCCCCGTAAACAGACAAACAGATTGACTCGTTTGCCTCTCTCCTCTGGGCAGCCTTTGCCTCCTGCTTTCTGAGGATCGCTTAGGACTTTCCTCCCCTGGGTCTCGGGAGACACTACAGCTTGTGCTGTAATTTCAATTTGTAGCATGGCTTCTTTTAATTAATCTACAGCACTGTCAAGTGTCAAACTAATGTTGAAAGCAGATCCCAACTCATTAAGTCCATAAGTAGATGACATTTTACTGAGTTAATTATAACATTCACAGATCAAATGTTTGATTTAATATTAAAATGTGTTTTTCGTTCCTAAGAAATTGCAAATGTTCCTGCAGCACATTTTTGTAGGCTGTGAGATGGAAATGATAAGTCCACATTCAAAAAGTCCACTGTCAAACCAATAGTTACTAAAATGATATTGAGTGAGCATGAGCTTTATTCAATATTTTTTAACTAAACTAAAGTTAAAAAACAGTAATATTTTGGAAAGAGAGACGTGGGTCTTTTTTAAATCAAAGAAAATAAAGGTTACGGCAATTCAAACTACATTTTCCTAAAACCATCAGGTCATTTATATTCCCCAATTAGCTCAGATGTAAGTAACTCCAGTCTCAAATGTGCATACTTGTGGTTTCCTGCTGACCCAGCTGTCTAGGACATGTGCCGTCAGGTCCGACAGTTTCCCGTCACTGTCTGAGGTCATCTAACAGGTGGAAAAAAGCCATTGAAATGAAATAGTAAGATGCATATATGTGGATATGACATGTGCTTTCTTATTTGCATATACAAAAAAGTTGCAGAGAACATCTGGGTCAAAAGAGTATCCTTTTGTTTACTTTTAAATTTCTATGAAAGTTTTTAACCAGTAACCGTTAAAAAGCACATCATTGTTTTAACATGGATTATATTGATGTTTAAAACATACAAGATGATTTAGCGGTTTGAAAATAATCATTTTGAAAAACATTTGAATGTCTTGGCCTTATGATAATAATCCAGGACATAATGAAGTGTTAACTATCAGGTTTGCCGGCAGAGTGAAACAAACTCTTCTACGGCCAGTGGAAAAAAAGAAAACCACAGTGATTCCATTTCAGCAGCACAGAGAGGAAAATCTACCTCTGAGTTAAAAACCTTACGAAGACCTTGAGGAAAAGAAACTACACAGTTTCGTAGATGAAACACACATAACGTTATTTTTGTTCCCTCTCACTTTCTCTGTTAGACACACCCATTGTTTTTACTCAACTGCCTCTTTACTTCCGTTTCTTCAATCCTCTCCAGCCCTCTCACTCTGTCTTGTCTTCTGATTTCAGTGTGTAGGGCAATCGTTACGTGAGTGATGGTACCCATCAGTGTAGTGCATGTGTTGTAAAACTGTCAGCCATTGACAGATTGACTGACATGGTCAACCCTTCAATCACCACCACAGAGAGGGCAGGGTTACAGGGAGAACGATACAGAGTGGAACATGCAGAGAAACTGGAAACAGGTGTATTTAGAAAGTCATGTTTTATTTTAATTGTTCTGTGAGCACTGATCAAATATGACACTAAACTAAAACCATAAAACAAACATGGCTGGTTTTAAAAGGAGTGCAAAAAAAAAGGACTGATATATTATCTAGAGAAGAAGTGTTTCCGTGTAATTTCCAACAGCTGTTGATTCAAAGGGAAAAACTTTATTTGGTCCAGATGGTCTCAGTCAGTGGCAGAATGAGAGAGCTGACTTCATTGGCTCCAGCCATGTGTTTTTCCTCCTGATAGAAATTAAAATGGTCGTTCATTTGTCACCGCTCACTACACAGCTTAAAATGTAGCAATGAAACGTTACTTGGCGATAATGCACCATAATTACTCAAACGCCTGTTCTTTATCTGCAGCAGAGGGAGGACAGAAGGAACATTTTTCTCAGATGTTTTTTTTTTAAACACAGAGAGCTTTCAAAAGATGAAGAAAACAGTCAAAAGTATTGCTGTTTTTGAGCAGGGGAGAGACAAAAGTCTGTCATCTTCTTTCTAAATGTCATTTAAACAACCTTTGTGTTGTATGACCTTTTTTTTTTTAAAAACAGAAACAGTAGTGAAGTGTTTGACGGCAGTTTCTTTAGCTTGTGGCTGAGCCTCTGTATCTCTGCCTCCCATCGGATGTAATATGCTGTAGCGTCGTGGCATAGCGAGTTGTGTGATAAATGTATTTATTTTAGCAGTCTGATGGATATTGATCTCTTCAGCGGCTCCTCCACAGGGTAACATTATGGGACCCTGGAACGGAAGAGAGTGGGCGGCTTTCTACTAGCACACATCTCACACCTCACAAATGAGGTGAAAAACACACTGCTGCGGAGGTGTGGAAAGGTTAACAGTGGACTCTGACTGCCAGTTAAACATAAAATCAGTCATTTATCGGAAATAAAAGTAAGAGCATCTCAGGAGTCACTCTTACGGAGATGAAAGACCGAATCATGACAGGAGTTGAGTCACCGGAGACACGAAACTGACACAGAGCAGAAAAATATAGCCACATGCTGTTTGTTAAAGTCTGCGCTGCACGTACGATGCTCAAACCTCACAAAACATCCTTCTCTCTGTAGCATCGCAAAAAACCTGAGTGTCTCTCACTGAATCATGCGAGGAGATATTCTGGATGTTTGATTATGAGTGGCCTGAGCGCTGCCGTGGGCTGAGGCCAGGCATAATGCTACGTGATAAATATCACAGACCCACGTTTTTCAGCTCAGTTTCACTTCTGATTTTCTTTATCTTCATGCGTGTCTTTGTCAACCTCTTTTAACCCTTATGTGTTCAAATGTTGACAGATGATTCATGGAGCTTGTTTTCAGTGCCTGCATAAAATGTCAGCTGCTGATGTTTATGGAGTATGTCTCTTTTCCTTTAAATAACTAAAGCATTTTCAAAAAGAAATGCCCCCAAATATGGTGAGAAATGTCCTGTTATTTGTTTTTTTAACAAAATAATCTATGAATCTGAACCCCACAAAGTGTATTTGGAAAAACATATGTAGAATGTGTATTTGATATGGAACAATTTATTATCTAATATTAAACCATTTAGATTTTAAATTTAAAATTGCAAAAGAAGTGATTTTCTGTTAAATCAAAAGCATTTGTTTAAAACTTTTCCATATGAAACAATGAAAAACACTATAGTTAACAAATACATCAAAAACGTTTATTTTCTTATTTGAAGTATATATGTTTAATTAAATATGGATTTATGTTGCTGTACAAACAATCCTATTAGAAAATGAGCTCAGTTAGCACCCAAATAAAAAACACAACAAAAACAGGAAAATTAAAGGGAACATTAGTCTCCTCCGAGCTGTTCCACAATTGCTGAAAGACGTTACCTTCACAGTGTGTGACTGTGCAGAGACAGCTAAATGGCTGCAGATTGTGAAACACTAAATGAGTGCAGTGCTGCTCTCATTGTGGCTTTGTCTATAAACACAGGATCTGATTGGGTAATCGGAGTCTCCACTATAGTCTCTTTAACCTTAAATGTACCTCGCTGAACTGGAAAGAGCTCTCCAGAAAAAAAATCACTCAAAATATCCACAGAGAAAAGGGCCGAGGCTTTGACTCACTGCTATTGTTAATGAGGAATGTCATATAGAAGCTGCACTGTCCAATACGATAAGTAATAATATATCTACTGATGTTGAATTTTGAATCATGTGTGTGAGTATGAGTTTGTTTGATTAGAGTTTCTGCTACAATGCGCTTCACCTTGAGGGGAAAAGAGGGATGGAGACCTTAAAGAATGATGACTAACAGAGTCAGTCAGGCAAGCTACAGTACACTCCTCCCAGCAGCGTTGCAGAGTCACACTTGACCCTACAGACTACAAAATTGTGCTATCCAACTCCAAAATAAGGACACCCTCCACCTCTCTTATTGTCTGAGGACATAAATAACACAACAGTAAATGTATATGTATATATCCATGTGTGAACTACAGTGAAAGTGGTGTACTAAAAAAGAAGAAAACAATGTGGGAAAACAACCACTGTCTGTTGTCAGTGAAATACATTTAGAAGTTTATAAAAATGTATGATCTAAAATAAAAAAGGAACAACAATATAGCTGTGGACTAATATGACCCGTGTATTTGGCACCAGATACTGAACTTGAACAGTCTTTTTTCAGTAGAAGGATCAATGGAAAGACATTTTCCACACATCAAATTATCTACTTACATAACCTTGCCTGAGACCAGCGTTTTGTTCACTTTGCAGACAATTTCAAATTGCAAACCAATTCTTAATATTTTTCTCCTTTATAATTTATGCATTTGCAAAAACTATTACAAAAGCAAATGAATTATCTTTTTTTTTCTTGCTCTTGCGCATGCTTTTGATAAGAATAGTTATCTGCGACGGAGTCAAGGACAAATAATAGGATGTAGAGAGGCCACGAGCAGAAGAACCACGAGCATTTGCATCTCAGGAAGTGCAGCAGCCACACGGGACAGTCCCATGAACAGAAGCTTTACTGCTTTAATGCTATAGCACACAGTGTTCAGACAGGCTGTTGAGAAATGTTGGCATCACATTTTTGAGGCAGGCATTGAGGTGGACAGAAAATGCATTGTCTCAATTTTGTAAATGACATTTCAGGGATCTTAAGAATAAATTGCTCAAACAACAGACAGCCCCCACGTCCTGCCTCAAAGCCACACCATTCTTTTTTCCATTATGTTACTCAGTGTTATGTTATCTGTTTTCCTCTTCCCGTAATATTGCATTAGATTTCCAATATTCATGGTGTGTTTTTCCATCTTTCACAGATCAAGACTTCATGGGCTTTCTAGATGAACAATTATCAATACAAGATGAAGCATCAGCAAAAAAGCAGTGACACATTGCCAACATGCTCTTGTTCCCGGTGCCAGCATCAATAATTCAGCCACTAGCTCATAACTTTATTTTCAATGCATAATTGAGGCCAACCAATGTTTTCTTTAGCCATTTATACGGCGAGCAATTTTTAAACAATAGGAGGAGCGGTCCATTAAGCTTTTAACATCTCTTTTCCACACTCCAGTAGATGGCTGGAAAGTGTTGACAGTGAGGCCTGTTTCACTCTCTTTGTGCTCAGCAATGTGAGAGAGGGGGCGGGCTTTCAGGTGTTTTCTCTCTGCAGTAGCTACCGTAAGCATGAAAGTCTTAAAACTATAACTGTGGGAAAGCTGTGGTTACTAAATGAAAAAAGTGTAGACTCCACATTTGAAAAGTGTGGTTTGGAAAGGAAGGGGGTCCTGGGGTGAGGTGAGGTTTCTGTACCTGCATTTGTGAATGTGTGAGAATGTGTGTGTGTGTGTGTGTGTGTGTGTGTGTGTGTGTGTGTGTGTGTGTGTGTGTGTGTGTGTGTGTGTGTGTGTGTGTGTGTGTGTGTGTGTGTGTGTGTGTGTGTGTGTGTGTGTGTGTGTGTGTCAAGTGACAGTATGTCCGATTGGCTTTAATTAAGGTAATTTTGTATATTTAAGTTCCCTGTAGGTATATATCCCCGCACTGTGGAATGCTTCTTTAAAAAGGACCATCCAGTTTATCATTATGTGACCTGATTATATTCCCCTTTTGTTCTATATTACTGCTTAATAAATATTGATTTATTGTGTTAATTACACGTTAATCTCAAAACGCAAAAGGTGCCATGGTTATGACTCTCTCAAGTCATACTGCAAATTTCCTGTTTACAAATATGTATTGAGGATGGCATCCTGAGAGGGCTATCAAAGTGAATAATAATCATTAAACAGAGACTAGCTGTCTACAATATCTGGACAAGTGTCAATATCAGGAACACAGGTCAACCAAACTAATCAATTAATCAGCATAACAATAAATTGTTGGAGAATCACATTATTCAATATTTAACTCTATGTCCATTTAACTGCTGCCTGAAAAGAGCAATTGCATTACATATTTTACAAGCTTTCTAACATAACAGATAGAGTTTATCCAATTTTATTTATTATTAGACACTAACATATGATGGTCAAAACAGACTTTTGAATTTTTTTTAAATTACTACCATTCTAGCACGACTGTCGATCAAACAATTATTAAATCAAAGATTAAATGGTAAAATCCCAACAAAAGGTAGGAATGATCAAGGTTTTTTATGTTTGAATACTTACCAGGTTAGAGGCCTGTTACAGTGGTTATAAATCCATAACTCTTTTAGTCTGGTGATTTAAAAAAAGGAGTCTCAAAGCATCCTAAATTGTTCTTTACAGGTTATATAAAAACGTTATGACTACCTTTCATAAAATGCAATCTCAGGTTGAGGTTAACACGTTGACTCTTAATCGACATTGATTTTTGGATGAAGCTTATTAAAATGTATGATTATCAATTGAACTAAGATAACTATTATCTACATTCTATGGCTCTTGTGAAGTGCCTGCTATCGCAATACTTAATTATTTCCCAAACTGATTGCTTTGTGAAGCGTAACTTACCAATACACCGGAGGGAATTTGTCAGACTTCTAAGGAAATCGAGCCCAAGAGTGTTAAAAAGGGGGCAAATAATGGAGCATATCACTTGAGCTATTTTCTTCTTTTTCCAAATTGCTTTCTAATCATCATAAGTAACAGCAGAGTAATAATATAGCATCATACACTTACTGTTGGGCACAAGCGACTGGAGAGAGTTTTATTTTCTGTTCAGCACAACAGGGTTAACATTAAGATGTCCATAGGTAGGTAACCATGCACTCTTGAAACCAGAAGAGTTCTTTGTGATCTTTTCATTGAAAGCCATGAACTACAGGAAGAGACTGCATTGTTTTTTTACTTCACTTAGTTGTCATAGTCATAATTAATCGCTAAAAATACGTTAATAGTTGTTTAGTATGAAGTACATGTTCACACTATTACATTTTTTGTATTGCCTAGTTCTGAGTCTTTGGACCTGGATTAATTGCTCCTGTAACAAACAAATAAGCAAACATTTAAAACAAATAAAACTCTTTTAAAGCATACATGCAATACATTTTCATTAAAATCATATTATTTGGTGTTTCTTTACAATGACTGACATTGACCATAGTTGCCTGCTATATGGTTGTATTTAAGTAATGAACCCTAAGAGTCTGTATGTAGTCTTCCCCCCTCCTTTCGTTCAGCATTACTCCCTCCCTCTCCATTCTTCCAAAGCTTCTTCACTTTCACTTAAAATCCCTCCATCACAAAGACTTATTGAAAATAAGAATGCATTACGTTGATTAGGTGATATACTAAAATATTATGTGGAAATACCACCCTTTATTGAAGGTAAAATCTGTAAATACTGAACAGTAAACAATATAATTTGAATCTCTGGATAAACAGAATGGACAGTGTGTGAAATATTTACTTTAGATAGGAGTGTGTGTTTGGGAGTAATCCATGCAGCTTGTAGTGTTTGCACGGTTTGTTCCTGACATCAAGGTTGCTGGTTTAATTGAGCATATACTGGACCCAGGGCTGAGAGAGCAGGCAGAGGAGCATCGATAAACTATGAAATGGTTCCAATATGGCCAATCGATGAGGCTTTGTGAGCAGCTCCCTAGGGGCTTTGATTTTCCTCTCAAACAACAATCCAGGATCTCTGCTCTTCAAAGGCAAACTCCATCTTTGCTGTTATTGTTGTTGTTCCTTCCCCCATGTTTGAGTGATGTCGCTGAGGTCGATTTTATCCATGTCCATAAAGGCTCTCCCACACTTGAATCACCCGGGAGACGGCTTCTGTTGGTCTGTGCAATGGTAACAACAACCAATAAAGGTCAATCTCCCATGGTAATGGCCAATTGGGTTTGTTCCCATTATTGGCCCTCTGATCCGTGGTCAACAGATGGAGAGCTGGCATCACTGACACAAGTTACACTCCAACCTTAAAGAGGCCCAGCTCTGTCTCCAAGCACTGGTGTGTGATTCCTCTCCTTCTCTCCCTCAGCTTGTGTTGGCCAGTACATCACTCCATCATGAGCAGCTCCTGCATAAGGAGACCCGTCGCAGTAGCGTCACAGGAGCGCTGCCAGTGAGAGCTAACCGTCTAACCATTTCAGCTAATTGCCTCATTAATGATTCACCGGTGTTAGGCGGCTCTAGCACTTCGCTGTGGGGAGCAAATTGTTCTGATTGGTTTGCCTCCGTCAATTATTGATGAGGCAGTGAGCTGAAGTGCTAACACCTGGCTTTGGAGGTCCAAATGGCCCTGCATTCCCATCACATACTCAGTTATCACACACCATGGGACCACATTCAGTCTTGACGGGCTGGAGTCTTGACTGTTGCTGTTGTCTGAGAGTGGATGTAGCACGCCCCGGGGCAACGGCTGTGATCTCAGTTGTGAGGATATTAGCTCATAGAACATGGCTCACTGCTGCGCAATAGGTGGACAAAACATAGACATATAGCTTGCAGGGATGTGTGCTGTTAGTGTTGGAAGGCACACATGAGACAATGTCACATGGAGGGGGTCCACCGAGAACTGTGTCATGATACATACAAATGCAGTAGTAAAATAAATGTACTCATAACTCTGTATTTTATTAAAAGACGTTAGATCGCGAGCTCTTTTGGGAATACTAAAATTGTGTCAGTGAATATAAAAATAAATCGTATGGCTAATAAATAACACCATCTTTGGACAAATTGAGTGTATACGATAATAACTTCAGATTTTACAGGCCCGAGTGGATCTGTAACTGTATGCACCGAAATGTCAATACTTGCTTTGTTTATGGTGATTTATAACGGGTGCAGGCTAGGCACCTTTACAGTAGGGTCATGTAATTGGATCTCCAGTAGATAGTAGCTGAATTCCACTATAGTCTCTGTGTCTAATGGCCCACCCACAAAGAGCTCATTCCGACTACATGAATCACCCTTACGCAGAGCACAAGCTGGTGAGGGGTCTCACCATACTTTGTGTATTTCAAAGAACAAAAACAGAACAACAGAAGTAAAAGAAACTGAATAATATAAGAATGTAACATGGAGTAGACTCATCCACATTGAATTTGCTCGTCACTACTTGGCCTTAATTGAAGTTGATTAAAGAGTCACCCCCCCATGCTGTAGCCACTGTCACTCTGAATCTCAGCCAAGTGGGATTGCCATGTACACTCACAGGGTGGTCACTCTGCCTTTGTCTTACACTGGCACCAGTAGCACCAGTGACAGCAGAGAGCCAACCCCACCCCCCAAATACAGTGTCTGTCTCACTGTGAGTCACCATAAACCCTCGACTGGGGAACAGAGTTTAGACAAGGGTCTTGTGTAGCTCACACTGTGTACTTCATTATGTGTGCTTGTGTGAAAGCAACACACAAGTGTGCAAGAGGATTGTGGTCTGAGTCACACTCTAATGACTTATTTTTCTCTTTTGTTTTTCCTTTCTTGTCCTACCTCTCCTGTCTTCTCTTGCCTCCACCTTTCCTTTCCTGCTAACAGATAACCGAAACGACGAAGCAGCGATGACATCAGAGTGGCTGACCAATCGCACAAAGACACCTACAAAGCACAACATTCAAAAATGACTTCACTGAAGACAAAAGACAAGACCTGCTAAATTTCCCTCGAAATTCCTAGAGTGAAATTATTGAAAGCCTCTTACAACTCCTGATTCCCTTCCTAATATTTTACCTCCAGCTTTTTTCTAAAAAATACAAAAAACAAACAAAAAACCCAGAAAGACTCATGAGACGGTTGACAATGTCGGATCGACACATTGGAAGGACTATTTTCTCTTTGGCGGGAAGAGCATTGATGCATGCCTCTGTAAATAGATCATAATAAAACCCTATTGTTATTCCTAATATAGGAAACATACCAAGCCACTCCCACCAACTTCTTAAACCTTCATGACTGTGGATAGAGTACTCATGGTTCAATATTTTCCTTATAGAGTCAGTATTCTTCTTACCTCGTCAGAGACCATGCATTTATCATTTTGAACATAATATCTTAACTCTTAGGAGTTATTTGGACTGTAAACTGTACTTCTTATTCTTCTGATTCTCTTTACATAGCTAGTCTTCCTCTCCAATATCCACACTAGTACATGTAAATAGAGATAAATGAAGACAACAGCATGGAACAGACTTTAGTGTATATTTACCATTACCCTAGTAGTTCACAAATATCAATATGTTGATATTTCAGACAAGCTTTTTAAAAATCTAAAAATACTTAAACTTGTTTTCTGATAGTTTAAGAGGAAGTACCAGGTATAATTGTATGTGTATTTAAATATACACAAAAACACACTAGCTATAGGTAATATCATTATTTGAATATCTTATTAGGATTATAAGACAGCAGTTTCTTTATCATTCAACAGTTCCATCAGGAGACAAACGGTGAAACTGAAGAAAAAGGCTATTAAAAAAAAGTCTACTTTGGCACTTCTTAATGTTTATATTTTATAATGTTTTTTTAATTTATTATTTAAACTCCCCCTGTGTACCTAGTAATTTATTATTTTCCATCGCAATAACTGACCATGTGTTGGTTGTAACTGCTGTGGGGAAACTGCCGACAGCCGGAGGAGCCACTTTTTTCTTTGCAATGTTCCAAACAGTGGTCCAATCTTGAGACTCACAGAAGGAAAAATAAGACCTCATTGTTTGGATGGTAGACATGAGAACTCTGATCTCTGTCTTCTATGGACTACGACGATAACCAAATGGACTGAAAGAAAAATGCCAAGCCAATGAAGAGACAACCTCATAGGTTACCCCGTCGCTGGTGAAGACTAAACATCTTTGCATGGACAACAGGGAAATCACTAGGTTGTTGAACACCTCACATCCACCATTGTGCATCCTCTACCTCTCAGTGTGTTATGCTCCTATGAAATCAACTTATCTGTGACGCCCCCCCCCCCCCTGTTGTCCCCACCGTTTTCTTCTCCTCTGCATGGCCCCAAAGCCTCCTGACGAAAGTGTCCATTCTACTGATGGACACACATAGCAATCGGGAGAAAACAAGACACTAGTTCACTTCGACACAAACACACTCACACATATGAGCGCATGCATACAGATGCACAATCATACACTGCACCACTCAAATATTTTGCTGTATATATGTACAGTATATCCACTATGTATAGTCGCTGATGCTGTTCTTTGCATGTTGACTTGTAGATGGATTGTTATTCATAGAAGATGTTATGCCGGTAGGCCTAGACACTGGATTACATCCGCTTACTTTGATTTGAGAAAAAGTATAGTAACATGACAGAAATTAGTTTTACCACCCCCGGTCCTGTTGTAAAAGGTCCTCTTCAGCTGAACAGCAGCGCTGATAGATTTTAAACTCTTTGAAGGGACACATAACCTCGCCTTTGATGTCAGACAGAACCTGGCTACTGTGAAAGAGGGTAGGAAAAGAGGAGGGAAGGCAAACTGGGGCGCTCCAATTAAGTGGCAGCACACAAAGTGGCATGGGGCATCGGGCCAGCAACTGTCTATTCATCCTATGTCAAAGGGATTTGCACATCTCAATGAGTCTACGCACTGCCAGAGAAGTCCGAGAGCAGAGCAGAGAAAGGAAGTGAGGCTTTGGAGAAAATAAACTTTTCTGACCAAAATGTGAGGTTGTACTGAGCTCATGTTCAAGTACTCTCCTGGTCTGTCCACCAAAAGAATATTCTTCTTTGAGAGTTCAATAACCCCTTTACCTCAAAGTGTTACTCCGCAATGCAGCTCTCTGGGGTGTCATGACCTCACGTCCTGTCTGAGGTTAACTTTGTGTTAATGAGCATGGCCCTCAGCTCAACCAGATGTTTAGCCCTGTGGATGAATACTTCTATCCCAGTGGTTCTTCAAAGCCTGCCCACAACAGCTGTACTGTTTCTCAGACACAGCTCCCACTAACAACGTTTGACTTCAACTCTGTTTAACAGGTGTTTTTCAGTGAATGAAATCATACTAATTAAAATCCATTCAATGCACACTAAATTGTCGTTTTAGCAATATACAGGTGTCATTTATATGAGGGAATCTTAATTCAAATACTATAAAAGCACACTGAATCCCATAAGGGTATTTACAGTCAACATGTAAACAAACTTGAAATTAGGACTTATGACTAAGCAGTGATTAGTTAAAGAAGATTTCAAACACAGGAAGGATGAAGATGTCACTCAAACATGAGACGTTGTATGTGGTAGGAAACAAGACATTGAGGAAGTGTTGATCTTCTCTGAGCCGCAAGGCTTTCCATTTTCTGAGAAATCAAACAAACCTGCATTTATGCGCAGCTGCAGGCAATGTTTGACAGGTTGATTTGCTTTTCTCTGCTTTTGAATACTGCGTTGTTTTTACCCTGATAATAAGGCAGCATGTAACTTTTAGCTGGCAATGACCGGGGTCAGCACATGCACATAAACATGAAGAGATGTGCGTTCACTGGCAGAATGTGTAAAAGTGCATAGAAACGCATAGAGCAAAGCCTTGCCTTTTTCCACACACACTAACACACACACACACACACCATACTAATCTAAACAGCAAGGCTGTATGTAAACAGATCGTGGACATAATGGGATTGTTCAGTGTGCAAACAATAAGCTGTTAGCGTAATCACAGGTCAAAGATATATTACCCAGAGGGCCACGCTGTAGGTATATTAACATGATGGATATGTGAAAGAGAGGAGGGGGGCAGGGATACGAAAGATATAGAGCGCTACCTACACAGATATACCCCCTATTGGGCCCCGTCCGCTGCCTTTCCCTCCTCTACCTCCTTCGTACGGGCCCCAGTTAATCAGCCTTGCTCATTCTCTTCTTGCTCGTTCCCCCATTCAACCACCTCCTTCTTGGACACTAGCTTTCTACCTTTATTTAACACTTCTCTGCTATAACCCTTGCATTTTCCACCTTCATTCTGTCCATCCTCTTTTTATAGATGGATATAAGCAAATATTCACTTAACCATGCTGAAAGTACCTTGCTTGTGCATCTCAAGGAGTAGCATGCAGGTGCCATGTCAGCCAAGATAAATCCTGTGTAGCTTACTCCATTGCACATACAGCTTATTAACTTATCTCCGCTTTATTTGATTACCATCTAGCCCATTCTCTCAACTGGTTAATAAGTCTATGTACTCCTGACTAAACACTCCATTAGTGTCATCACTGGCTAGCTTGTGTGTGTACTGCAAATGTCTGTGGACCACTGAGGCAGATACGCATTAGGGCCAAGTAATAGAGTAAACACAGAAGCAGAACACTGGGGAGAAAAAACAACCTGAAAGACAGACAATAGGAACAGAAGTGGCCAGTCTGATGATGACAATCAAAACCCTCTTCCTCATTGATGTGTGTCTTAAGATGTGGGTAAAGGATTTTGTATGGACAACCAATGTTAAATACAATAATTTCTAACCAAGTAAACATTTCAATTTACCTTTGACTATTAAGTAAGTCACTTTGAAAAGTTGAAATAAATAGATTAACTTCACATTATAAACTAGAGTTGGTAGGAGCTGTTTCAAAGTCTTGTCCATGTATTCACTCACACAACGTTATGTGACTTTCAGTCTGAATGCTTCTACAGCTGGTATGGACATGAAACTCTCCTCCTTTGATAAAAAAAGTAGAAGCCAATGTACATAAAATCTTAAAGGGAGATGTTAACTTTGACTATGTGCCTTTCAGCAAAAGACATCCAATCACCAAGCCTAACATTCTGCCACATGCACTGCTAAGTGGAAACAACTTTAGTTGACAGTCTTCCAAAAACTGAAATTACAATACTGTGTGAATAAAACTCAAACCCTTGATGAGTAAGACCCTGGATATTGTAAAAAGGAAAATTCAAACCGGCGGCTCCTCCTACTTACCAGCTCTATTGTGTAGAAACATACATGCACACACACATCCATGCTCTTTATCTCACGGTCACACAAATGCCCCCATAACACAGACACACTCTGGTGGGGTGTCATGATTAACAGTGACCTCAAGTCAGACATGGTCGGGGTACTGGGAGTGGGGTCAAAGGGGATTACAGTGAGGCAACCAGTGTCAACTGCTCTGCTTTAATCCTGAACTCTTGAACAATTATTCATTTGAATGAGCTCGAAATATTGTGTGTACATCCTGAAATTACTAATAGAATTATAGAATTCTTTGGGTATTTTCACTCTAAATAACTTGCAAAAACGCTTGAAATGTAGCATTTAATGCAGCATGGATTTGGATGTCAGAGATAGAGTGGATGAGGGTTGTTCTAATAGCCAGACAGCAGCAAAGACGGAGCAGACCTCCTTATGTCACACAGCTAATGACAGGGATGAATAATAGAGTCCTTAAAGCCCTAACTCCCACCTCATTGTGGCCCGCGCATAAGCTTGTGCTCTGGGTGAGCAGTTAGCCATCAAGCCCCTCACTGAGATGAGATGGGCTCCCAAGAAGATTTGTAGGGGGTTTGCAGAGAATCGGATTAACCAAAATGCCTCAATTTGAGTATATGCTCTGGGCTGGCCTCAGTGTAATACCATTGATAAATGCTTTAAACCAAATCTTAAGCATCTGATTAGGTAATGGATGAAAACCCATCCTTTTAGCAACCATTAGCTGTGGTGAAATACCTTCACAAAAGGTTTGTGTGCGTATACAAAAATAAACAGAACACATTTGTCATAAGCAGTAGGGACTTTTACAAATATCTAGTTGCCACTTTGGAAATAAATAAACAGGGAAATAATAAATCGCCAGAAGCTGTGGACAGGTGGCATTTCAGCCTGTGCACCGTTTAGCTGTGCAGTCTGGTTTCTGACAGCTTGATTTAGTCTCCTGCACCTGAGCCAGAAAAGAAAGAAAATTAACGGCAGGAAAAACAACTTAACTAGATTCCAATTTATCTACTTTGAAAATACAATGTGTATGGAAAACACAGATTGGACTTTCTGATAGCTGTACCAGGCTTATTGTGATTGTGCCAAGTATACTTACTGAGGGTCAGGTACACAGGGATGTAAGAAAGACAATAGCATTGATTTGATTTAAGCTTACCCTGCCATCTGAGCCTGGTTATGCTTTGGGGGGACATTATGGTTTGTCTTTGGGGTGTAAAAAGGAGATTAAAGTGGCTCAAGGGGAGATGCTAGGATGCATGCTGTTCCCCCTGCTGTGAACAGGGTGTAATCCTTCAGTTTCAGAGAAGTGAAAAGTTTGCAGAGTCCAGAAAGTTACACATACATCCCTTCTGGGCCCCCTACAGAGCAGAGAGTGTGAGACAGCAGGGGATAACCATATGCTATCAAAGTGTTCTTCAAAGCTCCTGTCTTTTGTCCACTAAATTATACAGTATCATCACATATACCTGACAAAAATAGAAGACAAATAATTATGCAGCTCAACACACTAACAGAAAAAAGGCAATGCATTCTTTAGAAATATGTTTTAGGATATGTGTTGCCCATTTTGAACTCTCTAAATGGGCTTTTTTTTATAAAGTAAGTCCTTGAATCACTTTGTTGAAACTTTGTTCAAAATATAGCCATATCCCAACCAGCTCATGATTTTGTGTTTACACGCTTTTAAAATACTGCTGATTAGTGGACAATAAAAAAATGTATGATTCCTATTACAATCAACCCCTTTCTGTGACCAGAGGTTTATTTGTGCTAGCCCCTCATTTCAATTGTACTGTAGTAAATGTCCACATTATTTCCCACATGGGCCTGGATGAGGGGTTTGATCACCAATGTGGGCCTTGGTTGGCTCTGTTATTGTCAGAGGGATCGTAACCTTCAGTAACGGCTTCTGGGGTCTTATTGCTATGGCGATCAGCCCCTTGCTACTTGGCCTCTGTGACCCCAGTCAGAGATAAGCTTTATGGGAAAGCACATTAACATGCTCCTGCGGTGGTCACCTCCCCCTTTATCAACGGCAGTTCTGTGAAATCAAGTGTTTATGGACCCCCAGTGAGGGTATAGTGCTGCTGATTGCCTTTATTAGAGGTTGAGTGTAAATGAGCTGGATGTGGACAAAGGACCTGTAGTAGTGGGGGAAAATTGAGGTTGCAATAACGATGTTAATCTCAATAAATGAGCAATATCTTTAATGACGGCATCTAAATTAAAAAAACTGTCTGAGGTCTAAATATATCCATGTCTTCCATTCGTTCTACAAAAACCAACACTAACGTAACGGATCTCAAATATGCAGATATTATGTAGCATTTTATATGGGGAGTTTTTTTTTTACTGTGTTAGTTAAAGAAATGTCTTCCTCTCTGCGTTACACTGATCCTGTTTACTAAGTTGTCCAAAGGATGCTTTATTTTTATTTTTTTTTTCTTGCAATTGTGTTATGTTGATATGGGCATTTTCCTTTGGCTATGAATGACACTACGATAAAAATAAACATAAAAATACTGAGGTGTCAGTAGTGTGCGCCTGCTTACAGCCTGATCACTGGTGAAAGATCCTTTCAGTATGTCTGCAATGATGGATGGTGATAGCCCTGTGTCTTTGTACACATCAGGGGGCCCTACTGTTGTCAGTGGACAGATAGAGGGAGCGAGGAAGAGAGAGATGTAGCCGCAGCTTAATGTCCTTCTCTGGTGCTGTGCATGCTCTTTCCTATTTGCTTTTCCCTTCACGGGACGGTTAACATCGTAAATTAACCTTTCCAAGCCCCCTGTGCTCAGAGACTAGTGCGCAATATAGACAAAAGAAAAAAAATCTGTGTTATGCAATGCACAGTATCACTGGTCAGAAACATAGCCTGTTACAGAATTGAGCTGTTTTTTTTTTCTGTGGCAGAGAATAAAGCAACACACTTTGTTCGGTCAAGCAAACATTCTATTTTATGTGCATGTCCTGTGTACTCTGCAAATCAGTATGAGGCTGCTTTTTGTTCTCCATCCAAGAAATGTAAATGAAACACATGAAAGAAATGTATTGTAGGCCCTTTTCTTCTTCGTCTGTAAATAGGATGTATATAACAAACAGCTATGCATGCTAATATACAAGCAATTTGTTCAGGTACTTTTGTAATCCAGACTTCTCATATGGCATGTAATGATGAAAAAATCAAACATGGAAAAACATAACGAATTGTGAACACGGATATGGTTTGTAAACAACTGGAAAATATTTGTCTTTGCTGTTAATGTTTTCTTACTGATAACTAATGCATTGGCCTGCCATTTACTACAGTGCTCTGCTTATGTTGTTTTTTTATGTTTCATAAGGTAGGGCTGAGGCAAAAAGGACCATAAATCCCTGATTTGTGGAATAGTCTGGTTGCGGAATAAGCGATGAGGGGAAGGATGGCAGTCTGACCATTATCTTTGTAGTTTGTTCATTGCCATTGCACGTTCACATGCATACACTTAATGATTAATTACATATCCTTAGTGTCTAACACAACCAATAAAATGCCATGGCAAAAACATTGCTTAAAAGCAGTAGAAAATGGGCTGCCATTTCAGTAACCTCACCAGCTTTAAAGTATGCCATTATTTCAAATTGGCATACATTTGTTTCTAATAAATAATGCAAAACCATTAAACAAACTATGAAGCTGGTACAACAGGAAATGTTGACTCATTCCAAATTCTCAAAGTCATGATATGCAAGGGATAGACAAAACATTTGTTTTCCTTCCTATTTCTAAAACCATGTAAAGTCAAAACGATTATGCCAAATTTGCCTCTGCCCTAGCAACTCTAATGTGGCATTTATGAAGATATTAATGGAGAAAGTGAGGAGAAATCTGTTGGTTTCTGAGAGTGTTTATTTTCAACCATGTTAGAACCATGTCAAATCCCAAGGCGCTCATGGTAGATGGAAGTGTCTAATTTTTAACCTGTGCTAAAGATATTTTAAATTTAATAAATAATTATTGTAACAAGAAAACATGTTGTGTCCAGTTCCAAACTATCTTCTCAACTTTTGCATATTTCCTATGAAGACATTGTACAGACTGAATATGATACAATTAATGACGACAAGAGAGACAAAAGAGAAACTGAGGAGAATGAAAGAGTTTAGTTATAAATCGCTTTAGGGGCATGTGTGCCCTGGTAAAGTGCTCTCTTCTATGTGGGAAGTGAAGTGCTGGGTTTTTTCACTCATTATATCCATGATGAAATACAAAGAAACCACAGTTTCAGAAAAAATGACCTTTGACCCCTGGCTCCCAGCTTTCAAAGACGGAGCAGGGAGGTTAAGTTTAACTTCACCTTGGCCTTGGACAGACCCTCTTAACCACCACCAACACCACACTGTAGATCATCTGCCTAACATCAGAAGTGAATTTTGTGACATGTGTTGATGCATTCTCTTGTTTATCTATGAGATGACTCCTTGTCTGCAACAACAGCCATGGCTAATAGTTTTGTGAAGGTTATCAGACTCAGTCTTCAACTAATTAAAAGCTACCCCCACGTAGCGTAGAGCGAGGAAAGACGCAACCAATTGTGTTTTGTACGTTTCAACCAATTGTTTACAAGAGGACACATTCAATTAGTTATTTCATTATCGCCTTAGGTGTAATCAATTGACAATGCCGATAACAAAGCTACATCAATTTGTGAGCCGACTCCAGCACATTTCTCTAAATGATTGAAGAGCACTTCTATTTTAGGCCCTCATGAGTTCTCTGGCGTTTCAGCAGAAACCCCTTTAATTAACTCTATCATCATGAACACCATGAGAACCCTGTCCGTCTTTACCGTTGAAAAGTAGTTTTAGTCACTAGTCGTGTCCCAAAGATTCCATATGTAGACTTTGTTGGGAGTTAGGTTCTGTCTTTTTCTTTTCTCACCCCACCATTTCCCCTTGAGTGATATATGGCAAAGAAAGAAAGAAGCACTTGCTTTCTCTCTGTCATTCGCCTCTCTCCCCTCTTGTAGCGTAGATAAACAATGCGAGTGACAGTCTCTCATCACTCAAGAGGCTGAATCTCTGGCCCTGACCCGATAACATCAAGTGTGTGTGTCACCTGTCAAGTGGCTTCTGTCACACTTCAGTGGGAACTCAAAAACAAGACTCTGTGTATGTGTGTGTGTGTGTGTGTGTGTGTGTGTGTGTGTGTGTGTGTGTGTGTGTGTGTGTGTGTGTGTGTGTGTGTGTGTGTGCATGTGTGTGTGTGTGTGTGTGTGTGTGTGTGCACGTGCAGTCGATTGGGGGATGGTGTTGTGGGTTTAAGAGTGCCTGTTGGCATGCAAGCACAGGCCTCTCTAGGCATGAGTGGAGTCGAGAGTGGCAAAGAGGGGGAGGGGGGGGGGGGGGGGGCTGTGGTTGTGGCGCTTGTGAAGGTATACCAGGAAACTGAGAAAGAAGGAGGGGGAGGCGTAACGACCCAAATGAGAAGGACTTGTGCAGACACTGTGAAACTATCTCATTTTGTAGGCTCCGCTAGTCTCATTCTCATGTTCTGAATGGGCAGGGTGATCTGGGAACGCAATTATTTTCACCTATAAAAAGCAACATATGCCAAGATCATAAAAGTTCTTATTGGACAGTAATTTATTAAAGCAAGTCATAGAAATAGAGAGAGGTAGGGCACAAGCCATAATATGAAGGTGTCGTTCTGCTTCTCATTAAGAGTGTCAGTGAAATCCAATACCCCAGGTGGCTGACGGAGGAGGGATAGATGAGCTAAACAGAAGACACACGCTCTTTATAAGATCCTGGGGAAATGGGAACATTTACTGCGGCCACATCATGTCCAAGTTCCATTCGTAATTCATTTTCTACGTTTCACTGTAAACCTATATGTATTGGAGTGTATAATTAAGCTCACTATTATCTCATTTCACAGGCATCCTTGGTGTATTTTCGATGTTTCTTTCAGTCCATCATGCAGTTGTTCAAAGGTACTGTAGAGCTTTGAGACTAACAATGATCTACACCCTCCAAGCAGCACGCAGCTGCTACTAAGCAGAACTGGCATCCTCTTAAATGGATGAGTGATCTGAGACAGTGCGTTTGCTCCTATATTGCAAATGTTTAAATCATTGTTGAGCTCTGAATGAGCAATAATAAACCATCATTGTGATCCTCACAATACCGAATGATGTGGATTAGCCAATGGGGAGCAGATTGTATTGAGGAACTTATCAGCATCTCTCATTATCTAAAACGCAAAGTGCAGGGGGAGATGATTACGTCTGTGGCACATTTTACCCAGAACAATGGGAGCGTGTGTACCTCTGTTCATTTGTTGCTCGAAATGAACGAGGCGGATATACGCTATTGTCTGAGGTTATTGTAATGGTAAAATACAGTTTTTGTTAATGTAAATGATTGTAAATGACTCCGCTTTCAGACAAGAGCGAGGTTTTTGTATCCTTTACCGAGATAAATACCATCACAAATGAGGCTGGACAAAACAAAAGCACAACAGAGAGAAACAGGCAACTGCGACAAAGAGAGGGAGGGTTTTGTGCACGCCTATTGTGTAATGCCTGGCAACGTGCTCGCATGTTTGTTGTCGTCTTTCACACTGACAACCGGGTTCTGACAACAGTCACACTCAACACAAGCGGAAACACACACACACAGACCCGCGCGCACACACAATAATGTTACAGGCCTAGAATATTCTGAACAGTATACCTATAAATATGTATCATTTTGCATGCTGCAACATTGCATAAAGGCACACGTTATATCTTTGCACAACTCTTAATTTATGTTATACAGGATAGATATGTTAAATCATCATTACATATAATTGATCAATTATCAATATATAAAAAGTTATCTTCATAAAATGTTAAAATCAAACGTATTTGTATTATCAGACACAGATTTTACGTGAGAACGGCACATTTTTTAATCATTAAAAATTAAGGAAGATAATGGGCCAAGTCAGCACTGATTTGCATTGCAACTTCTTATACTTAACATTATTATTTCAGCAGAGTTTTTGACAGTGCTATCATGAACCACCCAAACAGTACAAATCTAACAACTACGCCAAACGCCAAAGTGTTTTGACATGGTGTAAAAAGATGGTCTTATTTTTGTAACTTCTAACTCTATATTTTCCCATAACCTCTGTGTTCTGTTCAATCACATATTGATGTAAACTTGGTCAAGGTTGTTACGGGCCAGCTGGTCAGCCTGTCGAACATGTCCGCATCATGTCTGCTGAACTGTCCAGAGAACACAGGAAGCTCTAATCCCTTGTTTGTATTGGAATCGATGCCATATTGATCACAGACTAATTATATCATCATACTATTATTAATATCAGATGGGATTGATTTCTAGATACTCATTTGTAATATTAAATAACTGTATTTTTCCTTGTGAAGGAGCTCTCATTCTAAGGTAAACACATTGAAAGTATTGTCATTGATCCCACTTTCACCTTGTGTCTTTCTGGTTTACCGACAAGTAATATATGCACATTTTCAAAAGACCACATGAAGGAGGTAATTTGAAGTCCAGCAATGAACTGCATTAGTCACAGGCATGCACTCTTGAACATATATCGAACATGCACGTGCAGCACACACTTATATATGGACACGCACTTGCACATATTCACGCATGCATTCAGCCCCTTGGACATGTCTCATTAAATTCAGGTGAGCAGATTAATTAAAATGATATTTAAATCCCTCAGGACTGTAAGCTGCACTACTCGTGTGACACACACACACACACACACACACACACACACACACACACACACACACACACACACACACACACACACACACACACACACACACACACACACACACACACACACACACACACACACACACACACACACACACACACACACACACACACACACACACACACACACACACACACACACACACACACACACACACACACACACACACAGTAAAGGAATGGGTGGCAGGAGCAAGATGAGTAATTTGCAGGTAAGCAGAAACATTTATGTGACCTGTAAGCACAAGCAAGGACATCAAGGGAGCTACCTGAGTTCCTACTGTATCACATCTTCTTAGAGTTCTGAGACAAAGAGAGCGGAGTACAATTTAAACTCAAATTAAAAGTGTTTATTGTGAAGAGCTTTTCAGTGTAAAGCTTTTCAGGTTGAGCTGATTTGACCTTGTGTGTCCCTCCTCAAACCCCCATCTACTCAGCCTGCTCATCCACAGCACTGACCTTAACTGCAGCTGTGATTGGTGGACCAGAGGTACGCTTTGTTAGCCTTCTGTAAATTATGTAATAACTTCACCAATTGCCTGGCACTCTTCAATTTTGAAAGGCTCTGTTGATAAATCAGAAAGGGAATAGGAGAAAAGGCTCATAATATCCGTGCCTACATGATGAAATGATACCGAAAAATGTTGAATCTGGAGACGTCATCAAACTAAGAGTAAAAATTCAAAATCGACATGCGAGTCTTCCAATTTCATTTGCATTCATTTAAACCACTTAAACCTACGTCAGTGCGTGGTGAAACATGTTGTTCCTAAAAGCTTGAAATCAGGAGGTTAGCTGACAGTAAATGTGTAGAAATTCTCATGGGATGTTTATATACATTATATGATATCTAGACATGTCACTGCATACTAAACACAAAGGAAATAGGTGTTGTGTAGGAGGTGTGTATCACATTTTCTTGCCTACTTTCTCACCAATCAAATCAAGATAAGGGGGAAACTGAAACCATTTTTGTACGTGTCTTATCAAAAGAGAAATGATGACAGGAAGTTTTTGGTATTCATAAAATGTATGTTTTTTCTTCATCCGGTTTTGTATTCTCAAAGCATATTGCATAATGGAGAAAGATTTGGAGCGAAAAAATGACATGAGAATTTGAGGAAAAAAAAAGCAAGAAAAGGAAGCCATCAGAGCTCTCCTGACCTTCACCTGCCGGAGAAGCAAATTGCATTAGCAAATGACATGTCATTCATCTGGGCCGTACTTGGAGGATCATTTAGCTAATTTAATGATTAATAAGTTTAACACCTCTTAATAATTTCATTTGGCCCTGTGATTGAAATCCTGGCGAGCGGGGCTGAGCGCAGTGGGAGGCAGATGAGGATGTCTGAGACTGTCTGTCTGGGCCTGAGCAGAAGGAGAGGGAGTAAGGGAGAGAGAAGGAGAGAGAAAAATCTCCCTGAGGACTACACATCAGTCTATTACCACCATGACCTTTTCCTTCCACTGGATGTGCCATTAGCGAGGAAATATGAAAGTAAAGCCTTGATTAACACAGTTATCCAACATGTTGAAAGAAAAATGGAAAAGGAAAAATATGTTCCTTCATTAGGAAAATGTTCTGCATTATTAATGTTAGTGAAGCCAGGGTAAGTGGACCTTTGAGCATTACAGATTTGTGGTTTAACCAGAGGTGATCACTGTAGAGAGTCACAAAGTCTATACAGTACAACATGATTCTACAACAGTGTGACTGAAGGATGGACTGGAGAGCTTCGGACTAATGAATCTGCAATGATTCAACTGTAAGCCCCGGTGGGAAAAAAATAAAAACCTTGACATTTAGTCCAGTTTGATATTTCATTATGACCTTTTAACTGCTTCCTGATCATGTCCAAAGACATTTAAATACAGTAGGAAAAGCTGAGGATCGTTACTTTAACAAATACAAAAAAAAGATTTGCTCTGAACGTTGCATGTTATATCTTAGCTATAAGGTTCAAGGTTCAAGGTTCAAGGTTCAAGGTTCAAGGTTCAAGGTTTTTAATTGAATTTTTAACATAGCTACAGTGTAGTTATGACGATGAAAATCTTAGGTCACAGGCTCCTCCAACAGTGCACACAATAAAACATGCATCCCATACATGCATGGTCATTTTTCTAGCACATTTGTCCATCTTTGACACGCCACGGAAGTTATGTGTAATAACAGCATGTCAGTTGGCATGATCTTGCAGCTCTCACAAAGGTCATTAGTATTTTCTTTCACATAGATAATAGTGCTCTCCACTGAAACTCCTGACAACGTTCCGGGGGTTGAATGTGAGCGTAGTGTGCTACGAGTTGTGGTAAGATCACAGTCAGACCTGTTCCCAGTGCAGCGAAATATACTTTGTAGGTGGTTAGACTTCAGCGCTAAGCCAAATGCACACACACATTCATTTTACACACACACACAATCCAGCTCAAGTAACGCACGCCTCCTGTTGCAGTTTCACCTCAAAAGTCACATCTCCACATTTCTCAGTTCTCACAGAATCGGCCGACAGCAGAACAACGGTCACAAGCTAAAAACCCTACGATATCACTGAAGCCTGCATGCCTGAGGGAAGCAGCCACTCAATATACTTGTTAGATCTTAGAAATCCTGCGTCCTGACGGAGTAGCTATTAAAAGGCACCTTGCTCTCTTGTTATTTCAGATCAGATCACAAGAAAACACTCACAGAATGCTTTGAGGTGCAACATGGGAAAAAAATCATGTTCACCATAGCATTAAATTAAGATTGGATTTAAATGGGACTTTGCCCCTTCTCACCTTGGTGTCTACATCTCCTGATAAGCCCATTTACTGTGGTCCATGTCAACTCACTAAACAGCCTCCTCCTGCCCATTGGAAAACACTGTGACCTTGTCCTGTTCTGCTAAGGACCACGCTCTCTACCGCCTTCCCATCTCACTCCTCATGACCCAGGCCACACAAGGTCATGCCAGATCCTCCCATGTTCCCTTCCTTCTCCTCAGAGAAGCAAGCTCTGTGGTGTTTGTGTGAACACAGAGCTAAACACAAGGACCTCCAGACAACCTTGGAGAGCCTGTTCCAATCTATAGAGCCAGCAGGTGATGCTTATCTCCAGTGTGGCAGGAAAGAGTCTTCTCTAATTGTGTGAAGCCACATATTGTCATTGTGCACAAAGAGAGTCTATTAGGGGTATGATATAAGGTCCAGGTGAGTAAACCAAGGACTGTGTCAAAACCTAGCCAGCTGCCATCCGCGGTCTAAGTGTGTGTGCAGACACTTGCGCAAGATGAATGTAACAAAAACAGTGTCTTGACATTTCTCCAACGATACCATCATTTCTTTCTTACATTGCTCACAAGGAAGCACAAAGAAAATCATCTTACTTACAAATTGAGTTGAACAAAGCCCAACAGTGTGAAAACTGGACCATTTTTTCTTTCTTGTAAAAACTCTTTACAACATCCCACAAAATTCCTGGCCAGCAAAGTTAGTCTTGTCTTCAAAATAAACTGGTGTGTCTAAAACATGCAGAGGTCTGTGGAGGGACATGCAGAGAGGAAATGGATATGATCTCTGTGATGATTTTGGTTGGATGCCGACACACATCGTGTGTGTGCTTGAAAAGCATCGGTGAAACTCAAACCTGCTCAAAAACTACTCAGGAAAATAAACAAAGCCCCCATTCCAAATAAATCTCTGTTTGAATTGAAATGTTGGACCAATATTTTGGCTTTAGTTATAACCCAGAGAAGGAATGAAAAACATTTTGTAAATGGACTTTTCTTAGAAGTGGAAGCTCGGGGGATTCTCACTTTGAGGGTGGTTCAGATCAAAGGTTATGCACTGCCTGTTTGTTAGGGCAGACTACCAACAGCCACATAACTCTGGCAACAGCACCCCTTCTCAACAGGGTGCACCTGGAGAACACTGAGGCCAGTGTTTTGGCTAAAGAAGTCTAAAGTTTTGCTTTCAACACCTTCAATCCCCCTTTTCTGCAGAATGCATTTGCATGCACCAATGGACAATTCATATATATGTGTGCATAGGCAAGAACACACAGAAACACACATACATTATACTCTTGCTCATTTGCGTTTATTGCCATTTGGTTGGGGTAATCAGTGCTACTTTTCAACTGAGTACTGTTGAAGTGAGGCCAAGGGGGTTAATAAGTATTACATTTAGCAATTATTATTATTCTATCAGCAGCTTTTCCTCTTCTGATTGGTGTTTATTGGCGATTTACTTAAGTTGGTGTGGCTGCCCTGGGTGTTTTTAGTTACTCATTTCTGTTTTAATTGCCTGCTTCCACCTGTAGAGAGAGGAGTGGAGAGGTTTTCCCCTCTCACTGATGAACACAGTAGGCTTTGAGATGTCAGCCGCTCTCTTTAACAGGCCAATGACAGTTTCCTCCTGTCACAACTCTGACTTCCTGTACAAACATAACCTCATTAAAACTGCCACCCTGGTCTGTGGGCGGGCCTCCTGGTCCTCCCCTCCAATTAAGAGCAGTAAGGGCTGTCGCACTGACAACTCCCACTTTGAGTTAAAATATGGGCGCTCTAGGGGCTAACGCCATGTGTCAAAACATAATTATGATCTCACCCATACCTCTGTCCAAAAGAGAAGAGGGAGTATGAGAGAGAAAGAGTAAGAGCGAGTGAACGAGAGAAAGGAGGAGGGGAGAGAGGGAAGGAGAGAGCGGGCTTTGGGTCGGCGAATGGAAGCAGTGGAGGGAATAATGAACTGAGAGGGATAATGAGAATATTTGACCATGGTACATTTTATCACCCCTCCCCCACGTGGCTGTGTCTTCAAAATAAAGTGTATTATTTATTCTTTGTACATCTGGACCGAGCAAGGGCATGTTCATCACATGTCTGTCGATGGTGTTTTTTTCCAGCAGCGAGGGTTAAGTTCAAAGGTGGAGCAGTCACAGCCTGCTCATGTAAAGCATTTCTGAAGATGACAGAGCATGATAGCACCTATTCACCCTGTTATCCTTTTACACTCACAATTCACAAACACACAAACACACACATTCACAACAATACACTTGCATGTGTGTGCTATGCAATCAATCCACTCCCTCTAAACTGTTTTGCCAGCATGAAATGTGAGATTTTGTTTTGCATGCCAGGTCTTCCAGCTGATACAATTTACCCCCGTTTTATCCCGGAGGAGAGGAGGCCAAGATGAGGAGGGTGAGGAGAGGCAAGGATGCAAGGGGGAGGTCACAGAAGAATGTGACACTAAAGGCCACCCCCTGTCTGCAGCACACAGCGTCCCAGCAAGGCCTCAGTGACCCAGTAACAGGACACTGCAGGGGCCAACACACTGCAAGCTGTGCCCACTGTCACAGCTGCCAGTCAGCCAGGTTTGATAGCTGACAAATTATGTTACTTATGTACCCCACCATGTGAACCACACACTGATAAATACTCGGTAATTAAACCTCCAGTTCATCAAATTAACAATGCAATTGTCGATAGTTATCTACCATGTGCTGAGATGTTTTTGGCTCCAACCACATGTGAGGATTTACTCTCATTTAAATTGTTCACAACCCCTCCCCCGGTTTTGTCCTTTCCATCGCCCGTCCTAAATGATGGGGGCGAGGTGGGGTTGGAGACAGAAACAGACAGGTGTTCAGGTGTGTGATGTTTGACATGCTCACACAGCATGCGTTCATCACAGGGAGGAGACGTGTTTGACAGCAGCGACTCCCTGACCATGATTACATTATCTCTTGGTGTGCAGCTGAAGGTCAGGGGAGAGCCCCGGATAGTGAGCAAAACCAAACACTTGTGAGACAGTGGAACCAAAAGACTGAAAAAGAAACCTAAAAAAAGTGCTGTGTTTTGATATCTCTCATCATATCACTATCGTATTTATAACATTTCCTTCTTAAAAGTCACACACTTTTAAGAATAATGATTAATATGTGACATTTGCATATATACATAATCAGTTCTGTTGACATGTGTACTATGTACTGTTAAAATGGGGATGCACAAAGGATACTGTAAAGTAAAAATGATACAGAAAATGGTCAAAATGTGGACAACTTGTATAGACTAACATCCCCTTTAATGACATGCAGTCAAACAATCTGCATGACAGATGGAGTGAGGTTATGTTCATCTTTAAGTGTTTATTTGCCCTGATGCATTCCATAATTGCATATCAGCTTGCTCTTTAAGGGCAATTGATGATAGGACATCAAGTTAAACGTATCTGTAATTTAAGAAAGAGTAAAAGAACAGAACTTCACACTGAATTACAACAAATAAATGAACATGAAAACGACTTACACAAAACTAATTTGCGGAAAAAAAAGTCTTCTGAGATGAGGCAAACAATGCTTAAATGTTATCAAATTAGCACATGTGTATAAAAGAACACATTATTTAAGCCAAGCTACAGAGACAAAAGACATCTAAGTATTCAACCTATTGAAATGCCAGTCAGAGGTAAATTACATAATAAAGTAACTCCTTCATCTCCCTTGTATTAACACAGTCTAACTTCACTGGAAATGGAAGGCTACTCAGATTAAATATGAAATAATTGTCTGACATCCATGAATTATACAAAGCTTGGCGCAATGAAACAATTGTCTATTTGTTTTCTTTTTTCTTGAGTGCTGTTCATTTTTTGTAAAATATCAACAAACCAAGCAGAGCAAAACAATAAACATTAGCTGAATAGAGACGTCAGTTACAGTGGCTTCAGAGCTATTATGTAGCATTCCCCCTGGGGTGGCAGTGTGACTGGAGAGGGGAGGCGGAGGGGCACTGGGATAAATGGGCCCAGTGTTTGTAATGGAGAGGAGTGTGGCTGCTGGCCAGGGATTTGAGTTAGCGGGCCTTGTCCTGGAGAGGAACACTTCACACGCTGCCAACTGGGGCTGCCCGCGCAGGGAATGGCATGGGGAGACCTCTCTTTTCTACCATCTCCTTATCCCTGTGTGTATGGTATTTGTGCATGTTCATTCCGGTGCAGGAGTGTGTGCGTGTGTTTAGGGGAGAGAGATTAAGGAGAGTCTTCTGGAGCACGCTACTCGGTCCTCCTCCGCTCTGTAGGCTGACAAAGAAAGCACTACTCTGGCCTCTTCGCAGCATTTCCAGCTTGAGCTGCGGGGTAGCCACGGTGAACCCGTGTTGAAATGCCACATAGTGGGAGCTGCTATATCTCTTTAGAGAAGGTCTTCATTGGACTTGAAACAATCCATTTTAACCCGTTGTTTTCAGAAACAGGCAGGCCAGTTGGATTGTATCTTTACGCACACATGCACGCATGCAAGCACCACAGAAACACAAACACACACACGCAGTGTAATTGCTGTAAGTGAGTGAGTGTTTGGAGCGGGTGGACAGGTCTGGCTGAGTGGACGGTTTCACGCGTTCATGCACTGCTGCTCCAGCGGCATAATGAGGTGTGACGCATCAGACTAAGTGGCTAATGGGGTGTGAAGTCATTAGAACACTGCCTGTATCCCTCTGGCCCTCCCTGTCTCTAACTCATGCAACTCTATCTCATTTGTTTTCAGTATCACTATACTGCCCTTCCATCTATTTTGTTTTGCAATATCTTTAGTTGTGCCATGCCATGCCAATCAGTTTTGTCTATATTTTCATCAAGCGTTACAGTGTGTCTTCCTATGATGTCACAATCTTGTTTTGACTAACTTGCATGTTACTTAAAGTTTCTTCTCATTTTTCTCCACCACATTCCACTTGCTGTGAGCGTACACAGTAAACGATCTGTGAGGAAGCCATTTTTACAGTACCCCAATAAGCTAAACGATGTGTGAGCCGAAACAGAATAGTGTTAAATTCCAAAGTTTTTAACTTTAGAAAAGTACTGATAGTAAAAGTACCCACAGATCATTTTTGAACATGCATGGGAAAATTGTTATCTACATGAAAAAATAAAAAACAGTGAGGGGGGATACTACCATCTGTTCCCTGGGATCAGCCATAGTTGTAAACAGCTATAAGAATAGAGAACAGACTGAAGACAGTGAAACTTAATATCTGAGTCCTGCTGTCATTTTTGTATTTCGGCTCCTTCTAATCCTCCGTTCACTCTTTCCCACTAGGGCACATACATCACTATGTGCCCTGTGACCTGCTGCAGCAGACATCAGGCAACAACACGTCACGAAACATATGGTCTGCAATCTTATAGAAGCAACGTTGCTTTATTTTCAATACTATCTTTGTCTTGCTGTTTAAATGTATTCTTGATTTAATAAATAAGTGGAATGTGAGTGGAACTCTTTGATGCGATTAGGCCATCAAACATAACTATGTATAGCAACATGACACTCTGCACACACGGAAACACATACTGTCCTTGAAAATATCTGAAAGCTGAACCATCAGACAAGGTGCATAGGAAGAGAGAGCTGAAAGTAAAAGGAGACAATGATCAATGCTTTCATAACGTGAATATAAAAAGTGAACATGATCATATCCAGAAGTCCAGCAAACCTCTGCCTATCAACATCTGTCAAGTCTGGTTAATTGTGCAAGAGTAAACCATTAGATGTGCAGATTTTGCAGTCTGCAAAGGCAATTGTACCGAGTTCATTTTGCAACCAAGTAACTCAGCGTGTCTGGTTTTCCACTGTCTCTGTTAAGTGTGCCTGTGTGTGAGAGAGCACACCTGCAGCTGTGGTACCAGCCCTCTGCGTAATTTCATTAACCTTTATACAGAACAGTGCATGTACAGATCCTCCCCAGCGGATTATAAGCAGAGAGTCCTCCCACACATCTAGTGGAAGATACAGCTGCACTGTGTTCAGGTTTAAGGTGGTAATCTAGATCGTTCTTGTTTTCCTAGATTTAAGGGGCAGCTTCGGTGATAACCATCACTGCTCTGATCTTTTTCCCAAATTATCGGTGAAGACTGTAAATGCTAAAAAATGTCAACGGAAAGTAAAATAAGCTGCATAATTATTTAACATTATCATTTGTATAGGATGCGTTTCGCATAAAAAAAGTGCAACTCTTAATATGGGTGTGAAGAGGACAAAATGTTAACATTTTTAAAGATGAATTACTATTGTAAGGAGAAACATTTCAATATAGTCAAGTTATTGCAGATGTTGTAATCTACGTTCCCTTACTCTTAATCTTTCATATCACTGTTTCACACTAAACTGCCATTGTGAATGTGTTGTGCTCTTGAATGAGTAAGAAAAGGGGAGAGATTAAATAGAAAATTATGTATTTAAAGTGCACAATAAATGTGAATGTCCTGAAAGTAGTCAAAAATCTACTGTGTAAGCGGTTAAAGCTTTCGAAAACTAGAAAGGTTTAGTGTGTGTGTACATGCGAGCAGAAGTGTGAGGAGAGAGAAGTCTGAGAACGCGGTGAAACATCATATTCCCTCGACAAAGGCAGACACTGTCCCCAGGCACTGATCCAGGTTAACTTTCACTTTCTATCATATAACAGTGAGGTCAGGGACTTTGATAGGAGAATCTCATTTCACAGCAGCCTATGGTGATAGCCCTTCCCATGGAGCATGTCTCCTCCCACCAGGGAGAAGGAGATAACACTGACAGGCCTGGAGCTCTCAGGCTAGAGGAATCAACCGTTTAAACTTCTCAGGACTCCCCTCAGACCTCATCAGCAGTGGTTTTGCATGTCTTCACATATACTGTAAATCACTGCTATGTTTAAGACATCTGAAAGCAGTTCTTGTTTCATACCAGGTGTCTATTAGTTCTCATTCATGTACAGCAGGGCTATTCAATTGGCGGCCCGCGGGCCAAATCCGGCCCCGGGGTGATATTTACTGGCCCTTTGAGTATAATGTTAAAAAGTCATAAATTTTTTTTTTTTAAGTTCTTTTTTTTTAAGATTTTTTTTATTTATTTTTTTTGTGCCATCGTGCCTTTATTCCAGAGAGGGTGTTACATTGAGAGATAGAGGGGTAGACAATGCCTGAAAACTTCGACGGGCTCGGGTTTCGAACCCACCTACTATACTGTAGTGACAACTCCTGTCATTGATTGCATCTCTGCGTGAATGATTAGATCATTTCACCTAAATGAAATCAAATGAAACATGTAGGCCTACTGAGTTCTGAACTTGCCATTTAGATCTATAAAGGCCTTAGGGCTATGTTGTTTGATTGAATTAAACACAATATATGCACTCCACTATGCTGTTGTAGTATTTACTGTATCTGAAGCTCTTAAATATGATTGCTCATATTTCAAGCCATCTTTTTCCCGGCCCCTTGCTTTGGATCATTTTCATCAACCGGCCCCCATTCCAAACTAATTGAATAGCCCTGATGTACAGTATATACCGTATAAACATTAAATACTACGCTGCCAAACAAGTTAACAATTAGCCTCTCACATGAAAGATGCTGGACTGCCTATAAGAACAACGTGGGTTTTAGGCTCTTTCCTACTTCTTTAAGAGGTACAATTGTGTAGATTTACCAAATAAACCGACATATACAGCTGCCCTTCTTACCAACAATTTAACTTTTGAATTATTGGAATAGATTTCCTACCCAAGGAAGTTGTAAACATGTGCTAATCTTTTGTTATACCATAGAGTATAACTGTAAATGATGCATTGGAAAAGGTAGAATGTTGATGTCATACACATTATACATTTCAGAAAAAACTATATATTAAAATACATGCAGGCTTTGCTTTACTTTCAGTTGGGTGGTGAGTGAAATATACTGTATATTAGTTCAGTGTTACTTGAGTTAAGTAATAAGAATGTATTTTTGCTTTCATTAAAAACCTTAACTTTACCAACGCTTTTGTATTTGGACTTTTTCAGTCTTATACTTTTTCGGACAGTTTTTTTCAACTGCCTCTCCCTTCTTTTTCCTGGTACCAGAGATTTTCCCTACTAAGATAATTACAAGTGGAAACACATCCAAAAATGATCACATGACAGGATCACTGATCACATAATCTGAAACTGAAAGTTTTTCAAAATACTCTTATCATTTACTAGATGTATGTGTTTTGTCCTCTTGCTCTGAACATACACTGTTATTAAGAAATACTTTGAGCTTTGCCTCTATGCATTATTCTTGCTCAGCAATTATATCAACCATCTATTTTTCAACACCACAGCTGTGGTATTCCTGTGAGCCAGCCGAGTTGGGGTACATATTTGTCTAAAAATGATTCACTTACATAAGCATAAAACTGTATTTCCTAACAAAATAAACAAAACCAATTACATTTCCAGTCCAGTGCACCATCTACTACCAAGGGCACAAAATATGCAATGCACAGAAAAACATCCCTATGTTTTTTGTATGGCTGAGGACATTTGAACCGATGTTGGCTTACTACTATATGAACCGATTTCAACTGAGAAACATTTGGCAGTAGTTTCACCATTGTTTCTATGACACTTAACACAAACTGACTATAGAAATCTATGCTTAGAATTTCAATAATTCACACTTATTACACTACCATACTAATACATAAATGCAGGTATAAGGGAAAAACATGTGAAGATACAAAATATAGCACCACATTTTAAATAAATACCAAACATGGACTCTGCCTCAGTACCACACAGTGAGTATTACAACAGGACTGCCTGACGTATCAACATGGGCTGGGTGCAACAAGCTGAACACATTTAATTTCCAGCACTCTCCAGAGCAATCCATGTGTAATTAGATCAATACTCTCATTTGACTATTTAGCTTTTAATATGAAAAGATTAGAGGTGTCCCCAAAAGGATTAAATGTTCATTTGAGGACCAATGGCGTGTAGCCATTACTCTTGAAAGGATTAAGTAAACTAATTAGGCAGAATTTGCATCTGGAGCTAATTAGGTGTACACATTTAGAGAATTGGAGAGATTCAGGAGGTCAGGGTTTTGTTTTATCCTCCTTATTTATTATTCCGATGGATTAAAATTGTAATCTTTGAATTGTGGTCCAACATAGCCAGACAGATTGGCTTATGACATCAGGTTACAAACCAGATGAGACCAAATAATCATAGCTGGAACACAAACATGTCAAACAGAGATAATGGAAACCATTGTGGATGGTGCAAGAAGTGGGCATCAGTGGATAAAAGAGAAATATACGGATTATTTGGTATGAAATAAAAAAAGATACAATGCTGATACTGGCTATTTTGGCCTTAGTCTCTGTTCAAGTGTCTGGTCATCTGTGAATAGCCACTGCTGTGGAGCAGGTGTGTAGCCATATGCACACAGCTTTGAAAGTGTGGCATGGGAATGAGAAAGACAGGAAACTGGGGCCTCATTAAACTGCTTCTAACACAGGTACACAGCAGTAATAAGGCAGCACCATCAGGGGACCATTTTGAGCCAAAATATTGAAAACCAAAGAAATGCATTTCAACAATATGATCATGTCACCAATTTTGACGGACAAGAAAACATTTATCAAACTACACACTCACCGTCTCTTTAACCTCACATTCCTTTAGCTCTAACTACCAATAGATAGCAGTAATGGCGAATGACTCTCTCTGGCAGTTCCATTATACCAATGGTTCCCCCTTCTATTGCGTGTCATTCGGTGATGTTCATGGTCATAAAAGGCAGAGTGAAATTCACTTGCCATAACAGTCTTACTGTAGTCCATATGTCAGATGGAGGCTCTATGGCCTAGAGACGTTGCAGAGGGGTCAATCTCTCAACCCTAATGGCTCTCTTTGGGTCATGTGACTCTCAAGTGCTCTGGAACACTCGTTACAGCAGATAGGAGCAGGAAATGATTATCAGGAGGTCAATTTATGCAAGGGAGAAGTAGAATGACAAAGTGAGAGGTCAGAGCTCGCCCATATCTCTAGGCATTAAAGATTGACATGCAGAACCTGAGAAGGCCCCCACGCTGCCTCACTCTTCACCACACACACACGCACTTCTCCATTTAAATATCTGACAGACGATGAAAGTGCAGCCATTAAAATGTCCGCCGAGCGCTTCAGGAATGAAATGGGGGAGATAAAAGGATTCCCCTGGGTAATCAACGGGGCTATGAATTAACCGTGAGTTTTAGATTGGGCGTTTGAAGGGGTGGTTGCTTGTTTAACTCATTTGTTGTTCAAATCTTCTGAAAACATCAGTCCAGAAAGGAAGCTACATGTAAGCAACTTTATGCTCTTTAACCTTTGGTTGGTAATCTCAACCGAAGGCACAGGGAAATACACATTAATGCCATTTACTATGTACCTAAATAATTTCTACACCTCACACAGTTTGGTGTTAATGCAGAGTCAGAGTAAAGAGACATCAGTGTGCGGTAAATTCTAATATGTTTAGAAATACTATATATATATATTTAGTTGTATTGTTTGTTAATTCAATTACCTGGAACAAAGTGTAGAGTTAACTGTAGTCTGTTAGATTTATAATACTATAAAGATTCAGATTAGGTTCCATAGAAATCCTCTGTCAAAGCCTTGTTACATTCTCCTGTATTCTCCTGTGTATGCTCAGCTCCAAGCTTTGCCACGCCTTTTCCTTGCTCTAACCATAGAGCAAGGAGAGACTACACAGCTTTGGGGAATTCCTTGCATCGTCTCTTCTAAAGTCGATATTACTGACTGTATTACCCAATACATCTTTTTCTCTGCCCTGGAAGTTGCTTTGCCGAGAGCAACTGCTCCTGGTTGGATCTCCTTTAGTAAATTGATTCTAGGTGCAGTTTAGACAATGAGCAATTTGAAGACCATTATGAAGAGAAAAGAGCTACCTTGCCCAGTAAAGGGGAACAAGGCCTACTTCTATAGCCAGACTTGAAATCTGAGTGTAGACGAATGCTTAGTGTCTTCGCTTGACAAGTACCGGTACATGCAATGTCAGCCAAGGGTGGCGGCTCTCAGTAAGAAAGAAGAAAATGGCAAGGTGTGTTGTAATCAAACACTGCTCATCTTCTTCTGAAAGCTACGGGATTTCCTGTAATCTCATTCAAGAAAATAACTTTCTTACGGTTACTCTTTTAATACTGGAGGGGGGGTCACACAATTTGCCCATCCAGTTGTCTTGTGTCTCTGGGTTTTCCCAGAAGAGTTAGTTTGTGATTTGATGTATGCTTCAAATGTTTTTAATTGGCATCTCCAAATGTAGCTTTGTTTAGACTCAGTTTGTTGTTTGAAAGGATGACCAGTTAAAGCAAATGGTGGTCATGGGCTTGCATAGTATGTTCTAATGTTGTTGTGATCTTGCTGCCTTTATCAGGTTTTTAACTCTACTTCACAACGGGGAAGTATGAAGGCATGTGTTAAGCTGTTAGGATGAGTGTCAGCACTTTTAATCTGAGGCCATCCTAGAAACTCTGCTGAATAAACAGTGGATTGTCCTTCCTCCTTGGAAATCAGTTGCGGCCTCGAGTGAAGAGATAGAAGCATCTTTGGAATCTTTGTACAACATTTGGGCTAATAAAAAGTCTTAAAGGGGACCTATCATGCAAAATGCACTTTTGTACGTCTTTTATACATGAATATGTGTCCCCGGTGTTCCAGGGAACTCACCAAGTGTCAGAAAACACAACCCTCTCTATTTTCCTCCATACCCAAATCTCTAAAAAAGGGGCTGCAACGGATCTGATAAAAACTGATCCAGATTTGAACACTGGGACAGTGGCGCTACGGCTATTGGGCCAACTCCACCAATCAGGAGGAGACAGCCACGGCCATTGCCGTTCGAAAGCGCTGGAGACGCTGTAGTACATATGCCAGGCCTGTAGATGGTGCTGTTCTCACTGAATCTGCCCTTGCAAAAACAGAGCTAAAAAATGTCAAATTGAGCGAAATGAGGCATGGCTAAAATGCATGATCTGTTTGGTATTTTGAAAAAAAAAAAAGTATAAATATGCCTTATATAGGTATGGTCCTACACTATATTATTCAAATATAGCATGATAGGTCCACTTTAACTTTACAACATCAATGGAGTTCCTGAGTTTCTTGTAACTAGGGAATGTAGACTGTATGTAGATGCATATAACAGAGTATGTATGATAATACATGTTTTTTTTTTTAGGGTTGAACAAGGCTAATGATCCCAGTTGAATTGCATTGAAAGTACATCGAATTGTGTTTGGTATAACAGTATTTTGATTAGAATGTGAATGTCTCTATTGTGAACATCGGAAGAAAGAGACATAGATGAGCCATACAGCAGAATTGGTCACATTGAAGTTTTTTTTGGTGAGGCCTTATCAGGTTTTAACAACATCTTTCTGTTGTAATGCAAAGAGGAACCATACTACCATCAGATAAAACTGACAGCAAGGCAATTTAAACCAGACGTGATATCATTCAGCTGTCCAAGAATGTCCACATTTCCTTCATGGAGATTTTGCACAGAGACATTCTGTGGCTTAGTTGTATCAGAGGTACAGGACAAGAGAAAACACAATTTATTCCTGCTGTTTATCATAAAATGAGATTAACATTAGACTGTGACATGTGATTTAAATGCATCAGCCTATGCATTTGGGCCAAATGTGAAGGTATTCCAAGCATTGGCTTCATGGTCATTGAAAGGACATTTTCCATAGCCTTAGTTGGTTGTGTTGGCTACTCAATTGTTAAACGCAGCCCTATGAATCTCCATTAAGGCCTTTACTAAGTTGCAAGGTTCTCAACAGCTATAAATAGAGATATCATTTAATTTACCAAAGTGAGAAAATAAACGCTATTCCATATCGTAATTGCCAGAGATGCATGATAACCACCCAGTGGAATAAATAGGACGCTTATATGCTGAAGTCAATGGTACTGTATATTACACTTTATATATTTGCAAGGAAACTGAGCTTTTAAAAAGGCCAATAAAAAGGTTAGCGATGCTTCATTGAAGGTGCTTATGCCACAGAGGGTGGTCTCAATATGTATCTGCAGTTTGAACAAAAACACACTAACAGACACACATACAGTACATATACACAACCTGAAACAATCAAAATACATATTTAATGTATAACAAACTGAGAAACGAATATGTCCCTAAATTTGATATAGACACTACCCACGACTTTCTTGTGACCTTTGAGAATCTAACTGCATTTTTTTAAGGTTATATTATATCAACAGCCCAAAAACCTTACTGATGTTTTTGTTCCCCTCATAAATGTGCTATTGTTTAAATGTCCATGTAAAGAATAGTTACTCACATGCAATGCATGTGCACTTTCCGAACCAGCAGCTAAGGTGTTAACGCTGGAGCTTGTCTCCGGGGTGGGCTGGTCTGATGCTGGCTGTGGAGAATGACTGAGGTGAAGGGGTTAGGAGAGGAGCGAGCACAGCTACAAGGGCCTCTGTCCCAGGCCAGGCTGTGAGCTGCAGCCCTGTGCTGATAAGACTGTAATAGTCCTCCTTAGAGGACCCAGGGCTCCGCTCCCCTTATTAGTCATTTATCACACCTGGCAGCCTCACTGAACCATAATTACTCTTCCCTTATCCCCCCGCACTGTCATGTCCATGAGAGCGAGTGGGGCAGAGGGGGAGGGAGAGGAATAGCTGTGAGAAACAGTGTTCAGAGAGTGGACTGAGAGAAGGACAGAGGAGTTATAAGGCGAAGGAGAAAGAGAAAGTGCTGGTGAAGAACGGACAAAGTTTAAAGTAGACATTTGAAGAGTATGTAGTACATGCAGCAGTGCATCAAACAATACTTTTTACACAAGGAGAACGCTATGTTGGGGCACTAACCTTTTAAAGTCTCTCTTTTTATACATCATATGCATGCACTGATGGAAAGGAATGTAATCTCACAAATACACCCATTGCAAACAGACCAGTCTTTGTGCTAAATGAGAACCAGTTGTTCTGACCACTGCTCTCTAAATAACTGTTTGACAAGACAGGAATTAGGAGAGTCGACTGGCCATTTCAGGCAAAAAAAACACTCAGTAACATTCAGGTGACACCTATTAACACTTAGTGACTTTGTGATAACATGAGAAGTATAGCTTTATGTCCACAGGACTTTTTGTTGTTTATTTAGAAGATGTTCCTAAACATGTAAATTGAATTGCAGAACAAGACTGTTTAAAATAGTGTGTTGGATGAAAGAGTGATAGAAATAAAATCGGTTATGGAAATTTAAATAATGGCACCTCGTTCTCCCCAAAATGCCAACAGTTGTTAGAGAGAGGAGAGGTTGTGCAAAGTTTGTTATGAAAACAATGCTACATTAAACATGTCAAATTGCTCGCCACACTAACATTTCTTTCACGAATGAGTTGCAGTGACATTTTCTCTGTGAAGGGTTTACTTTGTTGCCACGTGCCTGGCTGTCACGAAAGCACCCTCCTTGACACTGTAAGCAGATCCAGATGTGAGCCACATGCTTCCAATCCCAAGTGGAGACTTACTACACCCCAAACCACCTAACCCCTAACAGTTGTAGTCAAGTCTCACACTTAGTCTGTGGTGTTTCATTAGCGACAGGGTTTAACCTTTTACAAGAAAAACAAACATGCAAATATGTAGTCATTTGGCTCTCGAACTGACTTTCTATTTTGTTTAGTTTGTAACTTCTAATTTCGGTCCTGAAATTGTTTGCGTTTCAACTACCAAGATCCAGTTATTGCACTCTAATTGATTATGTACAGTATATAAGTGATACACATTTTTTACATGTTTTGTTTCTTACAGTTTTAATCACAGTAATTCTAAATACCAGAAGAACAGACAATCAGATTAATGTAGACAGAAAAATAAATTGTCATGAAGGAGCCGTTATAATGCACGAATCCCAGGATGCCCTGCCATATCCTGGGTACAGCTAGTAAAAACCCTGCCAACAGTTGTGTCGTCCTTCACAGATGGAGACCACAGCAGAGCTCACACAGTTAAGTCCAGATGTGTGAAAAAGAGGAAGAACAGAGGGACTGCAGCAGGAGGGAGGGTAGAGAAAGTGGGAAGAGAAATGGGATTGCATGAATTTAGCTGTCATTAAAAAGCCAACAGATGTGTGAGTCCCAAAGGAAAGACATCTGGGTGCTCTCTATCGGTCTCTGTCTCTCTTTTTCTCTCACACACACACACACACACGCTTGCACACACACACTTTTCATCAGCTGCGTAAGGTGAGAAAATGGAGAATGCTCTTGGCTTTTTAAGATCCGTATTGCTGCCTTCCTCCATTTTAACAGGCGTTTTATGGAGCAGCTTCCTTAATAGCCACTCACTTATAAAACAAAGCTGTAATGACATGCAAATGACTCACAGGGAAACACTGTAAAGAGGATATGATGTATGGGCCGTCTGTGCACCACAAACACACAAAACAGTTACACACAGACAACAAAGAAACAGCCCAACACAGCAAAACCTACTGAAAAAGTTCCCTGTTTTCTCCTAAATGTACCATTAGAAATGAAATATGTTACATGATGTTTGATACTGTAAAATATATTACATTTTTGCTGTCCATGAATTGTACTTATAATATATTGTACAATAAGCTAACGTAATTACTATTTCCTTTTAAAGAAGTGCCTTGCGAGGAATGGGTTTGATTGTAATGTAAAACAATAAATCAAGATACTAAACAGACATTCACACAATGCACACACAAATTAATCCATACACAGCATACAAATACTGTATACAGAGAATCTCTACACGGGAAAAACATGGAGCAGATCTCTGCACCAGTTTTGACAAAGCTACAGGCTTAACAGCTACGAATAAACAAGACACAAAGAATAAAGGAGTGTTTCCTCTTGTGTACAATAGAGCTGTGTATTACACACATGGCATTAAAAGGTCACTGTGACCTATCAGCTTTCACATTCATAAACAAGGAGTTGTTGTGCCAGAGGTATCTCTCTGTCTTGGTTTGCAGGATTGTGGATTGAAACCCCAGATGGGTCAGTATGAAAAACTGCTGAGGTCATACTTCAAGCATTAGATGGCATAATATAGACATTTTTAAATATATATATGGCTAAAATATCAAACAAAAAGCCATTACTTCCCAAAAAGTGTGTGTCTGTGTGAGCGTGTGTTTATCATTGCCAGCTATTGTGTTAAACACCCTGGATTAGGGCCTAAGTGGGACAGATGATAGGTAGGCTAGTTATGGCTTTATTGGACACATAGGGGCAGTAGCCTCCTCATCATTATGATAAAGAGGTTATCTGATGGTGAAACCCTTTTTCAGTGTGGCGTTAAGGAGCCAACTGTCTCTTTGAGCTGTGAGCCTGGAGACAGGGGATCATTACCGGGCTTAGCCCATTTTGAAGGCTGCTCAAGGTGAACTGGTTTCCTCTTCATCCCACATGAAAAATCTGAACTCACATTTACTTAACTGATTTGCAAGAGATTTCTTTGCGCCACTGGCTATAATATATATTTTTATGATTATGGATCTTCCTGGAAAGCCATTTGGTTTGAAAGATTGACAAAAGTTGAGTTTACCCGTATTGTATGCAGGGGAAAATCCTAGCTAATGTAAACAAAAACAGATCCTATTCTTCAATATCCTAATATTATTTTACTTTTCCTTCTACACTGACTTCCCTCTATCCACTGTATTGATGCATCTCAAAAAGAAGGTATGTGTACTGCTCTTGAGCTGCCAGAGCATCTGCATCCTGACTCCAATTAGGAGAACAAACCACAGGGAGGCATACCTATCATCAACAGTTCAAAGGTCAGCTGACAGGAAGGAAACAGAAAAAGCAGCGAGACAGACAGTAAGTACAGTAAATACAGCAGCATAGAAAGCCTTCTCTCACAGTAAACCTGACACCAGTCAACTTATCTCTGTCTGTCTCCCTCTCTCTCTCTCTCATGCTTTCGCTCTGCACGTCCCTGTCACCTCTTCAGTCTGTTTCCTCTTCCCCGCTCTCTTCCTTGGTTTTGTTCTATTTATGACTTCCTCTGAAATCTCGGCGTCTCTTGCACACTTATGTGGGCCATAAATCAGCCATTGAAAAGGACAGTGGACGGGGGAGAGAGATGGAAAATCGGAGGGAGGCCTGCGCCGTCGTCTGAACAACTGTTTAAAGGCCCACCTGAGAGCTCTAAAAGTGAAACCTGCTGGAAATATTATCCAACACAAGGCAGACAGGAGGTCCAGCATTAGAAAAACGGTGTTGGGACAAGCCATCAATGTCAACTCTGCTTTGTGACGTTACATCACAAACACGAGTGAGTTATGCATCCAGGGTGATTTAATTGCAATCTTCATATGAAAATATTGTTTTCTTCTTTATAATGAAATGCTCTGTTCGCTGCCTCCAGTGTAAGCGAGCTTGGCCAGAGCAGTTCAGCAGAGGCATGCCAGAGACTTGTATGGGACTCTGGGGTGATTAATTTTTGAAGTGTGTTGTAAAGAGCTATGAGATCCATAAACAGGAGAGTACACACGAGGCAATCCCTGGATAGTGATGGTCACAACACAGCTCACAAAGCACTATGGTCACATATAGCCACAGCCAAGTGTAATATCTGAAGCTTACCGTCAAAGTCAATAGCGTCCTTAACAAATCCGTACACTTCTGACAGCTAATGTGATTTTATCAAGGGATCCGTTTTCTTTATCTTTTCCAAGTATTTAATGGTGACATCTTTAATGGCTATGATCATCTTGATTTCACTGATGGAAGTTACAGGTGCTACCTTTTCTCTCTTAGACATCTTCCTCAAACACTACACTGACATGTTCCACCAGGGTCTCCTTTAAAACAACACAGCGCTCCTTCAAACAATACCCTGCTAATTTCAGGAAGAAAAAGGAAACCCTTGAAAGAAAGGGAGAGGGGCACTGTTGTTTCATTAATATACCCCTGAGAGTACGGTGGCAGCAGCAGAAGAATAAGGGGGGTTATCAGCCCTCATCTGTGAGGAAAGCTCCCCCTTCCCTCGTCTCTCACTAGACTGTGCGTCCATCAGGCCTCATTACTCTAATGGTAGTGGCAGTGATTAAGGCTTCCTGGCTGCAGACCCCTTTGTTTGTTCGCTTGTGTTTCCCCTCCATAAAGACAGTCTTCAGGATGCCTGTGACCCAGCTCCCCCTTCTCCTTCAGGGATGCAGTGCTCCCAGACCCCCTTGGACCTTGGAGTTATCACAGGAGGGGGTTGGGACAGGTTATCGCCATTTAAGAAAGAGAAAGCCAGGAACTGCTGGGTTCCTGCACACACACTGATAATATGGTTAGTGAAGGTATTCAGCTGCAACAATGCACTTATTGGTCTCTCTCTCTCTTTTCCAGTTGCCTATAAATATAGACATACTGTACGTACTCGGGCACTGTGTAACGTTGGCTACAATACATGCACACAGCTGCCTATTAACAGTGCAGTATACAACAATACTCCACCACATGTGCATGCAGACATACTGTATACGTAGACACAAATCAATTTGGACAAAACACAGCAGTGTATTTAATGCAAATCATATGAATGCAAAAAATACCAACATCCTGACCTTTTCTCAATGTGCCCTCCTCTGTTTTGGGATAAAAACCATAAAACGTTGACATCTGTTCAAGTTCAGACGAGGACATCTGTTGCAGGTCACCCTACCACCTCTTCTATTTCTTTCCTCATTTTATCCTGTAAACTATTCAAAATGCCTACAGTAAACATCATTTTGGTTATAAATATTGTATAACACTATCATCCTATAAACATGAAAATAAATCCCAGTCAGCGGTGCAACAGGAACCAGGACTGTCTGACGCCGTAGCCATGCACTACAGAAGGGGAAAGTGTAGACATTCATTGTTCTTTGTACGACATTACTAAAGCAATCCTGTCTCTGGTCTCGGTCAAGTGTGCTGTGATGTGAGGCACTCTGCCTGGTCTTCTTCAGTTTCACTCAATTCAGGCTTCTTTCTCGCTGCTTCATTCATAATGGATAGCTCTTTGGGTTGCTGTCAACAAGAGTCTATCAATGACTGAAAAAACAGCTTTAGATCTGAGACAGCTGCAGTCACTTACAGACATCCGATGCGATTGTTCTAGTGTTCATTATGATGGCAAATGAAGTTTAAAACTCAAACTTTTGTTTTTGGTTATTGTAAACAAAAAGTGTACCTTATAATAATTAAGAGAAAACAGCAGCAGCAACATTTAGGATACCAGATTCGTTTTCAACAGTATGTTCTGGCTGTAACGCTGAATTCAACTAAATTGAGAAAATAGAACATTTATTTGTAATTAGCGTAGCTCCTAGGTACAAGCATCACAGGCCCCAAACATCAGGTGCAGCCTTGCCCAAAAAGAGGCCTCAAAATGTAACCGTCTCCTAAAAAATGCTCATTGTGGCGTGCACACAGAACACCTCAGGAGGGCCATCAGCTGCCAGACGCCCAAACTTCAAAAAATGATGACCATGCAGAACAATGGCTGTCATGGGAGACCATCAAAAAACAACACGTACACAGAAAGCAAGTAAACAGGAACAATACGTAGACAACGACCATGTGTAAACAAAGATCGGTATCTGTTTGTCCCACATCTGAGCTGCGAGCGGCAGAGCTGAGGACCTGTGCACAGCTGTTCTCCCCGTGCTGTCAGTGGGCTTCACCGGGCTGGGCCTGTCCCAAAGGCCTTCACTGGGAGGCCTGCGCACAGTCTGACATCTGGACTACACAGGAGGGAGGGATCATCCCCATTCTTGTATTTTTTCTGTTTTTAAATCTTACTGCCTTTCTGTCTATCTGGGTCCATCTATCTCTGTCTGAGTTTGTAAGTCCCACTCTCTCTCCCCCCCCCCTATCCTTCCATCGAAGGGTCCACAGGCCATGGTCACTGGGGAAAGGATGATGAACAGCTCTACAACTGAGCCAGCTGACTCCTTAGCAGCAGGACTGTCACCTTGTTCCCTTCCTATTCCTCACATTTTTTTTCTCATCTCCTCATTTCACCTCTCCCTCATTTTGATCTCAGTGAGTGAGGAAGCTGAGGCGCACATGTGCGTCCTCAGAGGAGAGTTGCAGTGAACATTGACACATCACAACAACCTTCAGGTCATTAATCAGTGCTTGGTGTCACACTGTGTTCATTTCATGAATGAAAAACACCATTGACTCCACTCAGAAATATACCAATTTGTGTTAGACTTTGTTGGGATGTAATAAAGTAAATATAAGTATGAACTTATATTAAAACGAGAGCACCTTCCAATAGAACTTCAGAGCTACATCATAGCATGGATGCTCTTTGTGGAGGCAAAGACATGATTAATGATATTCAGATCTTTGTCCTTTAGTGACCTCTTTGTAAAGGTGCACAGTCCTCCGCCTACATCTTGGCTTCACCTAATGAGCTCAGCATCACTGGCTACACTGACTTTGTTTTCACTCTTATAAGAGGCAAAACTTATGCCTAAGCCTCTGAAATGCTTTAAAGAGCTGCCATAACCTTCTGTTATTCTTCTTGTTCTTTGTTCTTGTCTCTTGCTTGATAAGGCATGCCAGCCGCCAAGGTCATTGAGACAGAAGAGAGGAGAAGAAGGGGGGTTGGGGGTATTTCTCTGGTGTAAATGAATAGTTATATCTCTCTCTAGATGAAGAGCAAGAACCTCATCAAAATGTTGTCTCTTCTCTTCACAAAACGAGACCACATTCAAGTCAGATGAATGAGAATTGTCACGCACAAAATCATAATTACAAGCCCGCATATTCCCTCCAGCACTGGGGAACGACTTTATCAGGCACCCATTGGTCTGTTCTTCTGTGTTAGCTATGGGAGGATCCTCTAAGCCCTTCTCTTGTCTGCAATCTGCGATTGTTGTATTCCAAGGGGGGTATCAGGGCTGAAAGGACCGAATTTAACAAACCTAATTATCATGCCTTAATTAGTATCAGGGGTAAACCTCGGTGGGACACCTGCAGACTTAATTTATATCCTGACAAGCCAGGAACAAGTGTTAATGTGCCGTATTTATGATAATGCCCCAAAGTGTGCAGGAGGAGCAGGAGGAAGCTCACCTCAACTCTTCCAGAACAATGTGAGAGGCAGGTAATTACAGGGAAGGGGTCTGAAGGGCTCAGGGATCAGCCCAGTCCCAATGTTGATACACAGCAATACAATAACAGCACATGCTGTCTATGGCATAGTGATGACTTAATAACTGCGCCTCAAGTTTTGGTATCTTGGGAGATTACATGAAGGAAGATACACCTTTTAATTGTACAGATTTCAATGTATGCCTATTAAAGATGAATACAATTAATTATATAAAAGCATGAATATTAAAAAAAGATGTCAATAACATTGTCTTTTTAATTTGTTATGCAATTATAAAAGGCCTCACAAGACCTCAACTGAGAAATGCTGGCCTTCACAGAAAATTCTGCTACCACAAATAAATGGGACAATTGTTGTCCTATTAGTCAAAAATAGATGTGCCGTTTGTCTGTTGCGCTACCACAAGCATACCTTTGCGATCGAAAAAATAGGTTAGCAGGCCGGGGAAGAAACCTGGAAAATTGTGCGTGTTATGTATTGTGGCACTTTACACTGTTGCAAACCGCTACAGACTTCCGCCTGCCCTCGTCAACACATTCAGCAAAGATGAAATGCGGAGGACATATTTCCGCTGATCGACTATAGAGGTCATGCAAAACTGTGTTGAAATGTGCTTTATATCACATTACAATGTGTGAAAAAATTATTAAAATACATTTGTAATTGATTCATGATGTAGCATATGGCTTACTTTAAAAAACATTGAGTACATGTGTTTACAACATAAACAACCGCTTTCACCCCTTTTCATGCATATCTGGCACACAAGTCAATAATAACCTTTTTTCTCTTTCTGTCTTGTAAAATACTGAAATTGTGATTTTGTGCTTTGACAGAATGAAGGGACAAAACTAATTAGGAGTGGAGATCACCAATATGTTATAAGTAGGTGATACTGTGGTGTCATTATTATTCATCTTGAGATTTCTGATTACCCCTTTTTTTTAAATGAGAGGAGGGTTGTGAGAATGTTAGAGGGTGTTTTCCCTTTAACTCTATGTCACCTTTTTGGTGAGCAAACAAACATTTGTCATCATTTAATCTTAATGAATTCATCGCTTTCTTCTCATCACGTTTAAAGAGCTGTGGGTGAGATGATGCCTCACCCTTTCACTTTACCACATTAAAGGAGTTTTGTATAATGTTTTGTATATATTGTGGGTGGACTTGCCAATCACATGTTTAAAAATCACAGAAATAAATACACATGCAAATTATTCAATGCATGTGTGGAAATACCAACGTCAGTTTTGTTATTATTCATTATTTTCAGTAAGTAATGACGCATTACTTACTGATGCAAGGGATTGAATTTCACAATGCAGCACAGTCACTGACTGGTCATTTTAGTTCTTTGAATGAAATCCAAGAAGATTCTCAGTCCTAACAAAGTCGTACAGCTGGGCCTAACTGTCCTAGCTCAAAGCTGGTGTCTCTTTTCCTGGACAGGAAAATAGATGCCCTGGGACTGTGGATGATCCATCATACAATGAAAGCAGAGGTCATCAAAGGAATGATCACGAGTTAGTGTGTGTGGTGTGGTTTGGTATGTGTGTGAGAAAAGTGTGTGAAGGGTTGGGAGTTGGTGGCAGAGAGGGGATGGCATTTTTCTTTCTACATTGCAGCAGGAATAAATGATATGTTATTACTAAGCATCAAAACAACCGAAATTCTAAACAAAATCTAAATCCTATCAGTCAAAAGTCAAAATCTTAACAGTAATACTCTCGCCTTGAGTATTGTTTTTTAAACTAGGTTTTGTATATCCAAAATCCAAAATAAATCTTCTGAAATGACTGCGCTAAGCACTGCAATTGTGCAGGTAATGAAACAGCGGTGAATCATTATGGATGTTTTCTCAAAAGATTGATGTGTTTCATGTTTGACTGACTGCAGCTATCTAACAGACTGCCACTGAGATGTTCAGCCTTTTATTGCAGGTTGTTGAAACAGCGTGTGTCTCTGTCAGTGACTTCTAAGGATGAATAATTATTCAGTTGTTGGCATTATTAAAATCAGCTATGCTTAATTAATGATTTTGTACTTTTGTTTTTCAATTAGCTGAGCTCAGTTTCTTATTGCATTTCAAATGGGCTTTCAGCAAAACTAACAAAACAAAAATAAGCATTAAATTAATTAAAGTTCAACATGTAAAACATTTGACTGTACAGCTGATGGGAGTTTGGGGTTGCACTTAAAATCACTGACACAATGCCTCTGATACACACGGTGGTATACTAAAGGTGGTCCATTAAGGTGTTTTTTTCTTTTAATGTAAAATGCCTTATTTTTCCATTTCCTTCACAGTTTGTTTATTGTACAACTTTAAGCTGTGTGTCAATACTGAAAGTTTACTGGTTTGACTGAAGACAACGGCTGACCTCATAGCCTTTTCTATTCCGCTGCTTGGTTTGAGGTTGTTTAGACCTGAAGGTGTTGCCACATGAGATTACATTTCCTGTAACCTTCCGTGCACCATCTTTGTGGAGCAGCGGTGTTTATGCCAGTACCAGGTATTGACAGGTAGCTGTGAGGCCCAGCCCGGGGAGCTCTTTGGGCAGATTGTGAACAACAGAAAAGCTGGATTGAGTAATCAGGCAGTTGGCAGGCAGACAGAAACCCTCCAGTCCAGCTGAACTGCTTTAAAGCCCTATCCACTGTTGTTCCCCCTGCGCTGGCAGCTTATCACCCAGACAGATTTAAGAGGCCTTGAACCGTGCAGAGAGTCCATCCACGTGTGAGAAAGCCCAGGCTCTCGCTCAGACAATATGACCCCCTGCCTGGGAGAGATAGAGATAACTCAGCCCACGTCACCGTGAGAAAAACAAAACCTCACCAACTCCCCGGCTTCTGTTAGTGTCATCCACATGTCTTGGAGATGCAGAGAAGATTGTCTCTCCAAACAGAAGCTACATTCTCTGCCTGGGGCTGTTAGAGATGAGCCCTCAGGGAACAGAGCCAAGATCATGATCGCTCCTCCACATGACTGGTTCTATGTCAATAGTATACAGACACGAGTTTGCGCACATCCACAGAATTTATTTCTATATATATATATATATTGTATTTATTTTGTCTCTCACAAACACACACACAACATACATGTGCTCTCAACACCTGCCCTCTGAAGGTGCTCTCAGTTAATCTCGACATTAATTATTGACTCTGAGTTTAATTTGAAAGTCAGACGCACTGTAAGCCAAGGGACACTGCTTTAAATAATGTATACGGCCCATTCAGAGGTAATCATATTGTCATTGATTAATATACATTGGTGCCGTGGAGCATACCTGATGTGTGTGGGAGCTAGGCCCTGGGTATGATAAAACTTGGCGCTGAGAGCTGGTGTCAGGCCGGGAGCATCTCTAGGGCCCCGTCCTCCTTGTCTGATGTTTCAATCACAGCTTAGGAGCAGTGATGCATAGAGGCATACACTATCAACTGACTGGATAACATGAGGAGCCCCAGAGAATCGCCACCGCCAGAGGAAAGGTTAGAGAGAAAAATGAAATGCAATTGGGCGGACAGAGAGAAAAAATATATCAAAGCAAGAGAATGGAAATGTGGGGAAAGTGTCAGAATAAATCAGATACATATTTTTATAAGAGATAAAATCAATCTGTTGTGAATAGAGTAGCTAGTGAAAACCATCCTGCCCATTAGGGAAAGAATTGAAGGGATATTGAGCAACAAAACAATGTGCTAGCTACTGTACACACAGGATGAGCTGCATCGAGTAAACCAAGCTGACACACTGAGGCTGAAGTATGGCGGCGGTAATGAATTCCCACACTCTCACACCTCTGTTGACACCCAGATGCAGATGCCATGTCACCCTAAGTTTAGTTCAGACAAACACGGATCTGCCCGCTGAGTAGTGAGGAGCGGCGGTTGCTTCCAGCAATGAAAAATTCATACACTGTTGTTACATAGATGCCATTCAGAGAGCACAGAGTTCAAAAACATGAACCAATTACAGTCTAAAAACGAATCTGTCTGGACACAACACATGCATGTTGATAGACGTACACTTAGACACACTCAAACCAAGAAAACAAGTCATGATACACTCTCACACAAACACACACAAACACACAATCTCAATCGGATAGGTAAACAAATCCTGTCCAAGACTCTCCTCCTTCAGGAGATTGTGAAAGCTTTGGCAAGCTTGAGTGAATATGTTGTTTTTGTTAATACATAAAGATTAGGGAAACAGTCTCTAGACTCTCTATCTCCCCCCTCTTCTTTCATCCTCCCCTATCTTCTCTCCGAGTCTGGCAGGAGAGGTGGTCTTGTCAGACAGCTTCTCTCCCACGTTCCACGGAGCTCTGAGAGGTGTGGAGCAAACAGGCTGAATGCTGGGAGGCTTCTGTCTCTCTTTCTTAAAACCTTTTGGCTGCTGGAAAATACTCTCTGACAGCAGGCCTATGTGTTCGCTGTATGTTTGACAGGAGAGGAAGAACAGCCTGCACCAGATACAAAATAGCACCACAGGCAGATGCTTAGGCAATCTAAGAAAGCCTCATGGATTGAGTAAAAAACAATATTCTACAACTGAAGAGGGGCAGTCAGTTATATGTGGTTTATGCGAGACTGTTTACGGGCCTTTTTCTGCTTCCCAACCACAGTGATATGATACTGAGTAAGTAATGGGGAAATGGTGACCTAACCGAAGAGGGTGGTTAAAAGAATGCTCTCTTATCTCTATCTTGTGGTATTGCCAGAGTGGAGGTGTGTGTAAGAAGCAGCACGTAAATGTAGAGCATTGAAGAGGAAGCCTTATTTCTCTACACCAGATATATTCGCTAGAGATGCAGCTACAGGTACAACCTTAGATAAGAACTGACTCACTCAAGAAAAAGGACAAAACTAAAAACTTTATTTGACCTGGTCTGTCCATTTCCTGATTTTCTTCTTTCAAATAATACTTTAGCAAAGGAGACCAGAGTGTGATTTTCAGAACATCAGAACGTTTTTCAAAAGGCCAGGCGCTGGTAGCACTGACATGAGTCAAACATCATTATTAGCAAATACCACCCACTTGGCAAAGATACTGCTGGGTGAAAACCATCAAAGTTTCCATTTCACTTCACCTGTAGCCGCAGTCTTTCCGTTTTCCATCTCTCAACAGACCTATGAGCCACTCCAGCCCCTGAAGGAAAGCTTTTTATCATCCAAATTGAGGAGGAGAGAAAGGCCAAATCACATCAGAGGCAACACCAGCTGCACATAAAGAAGTTCGCCATTGAACAATGGAGCTGCCATGAGCACCACCTCTGTCTCCCAGCTGAGCCACACAGCCAGAGCTTAACCAATCATTGGGGTCAGAGCAGCCGCATGGATGACCAAAGTGCAGCCACCATAATCTAATTGTCATTGTATTGCCTTCCAATGTAAAAGGCATCTCTTTTCAGTATCATAGAGGGATTGGAGTGTAGATGAATAGGTCTGAGGCTTGTGTAGGCGACTTTAAACTGATTTAAAGGAGTCGAGTATAGTATTAAGATGCACTTTGGAGTAGTGGTGTTATTCAAGCTTCACAATAGAGCTCTGTTGGAATGATGCACCAGAGTAATTAAGGCCCAACATCTCCATCTAATCACAATTCAACCGTTTCGTTAAACAAATTGACACAATGCCAAGAATATGCTTGAAAGATAAATCTGAATCCAAAATGTACATACTAGGAAAATGTGAAAACTAGAAGTAATCCCCTTCATGGCAAAGCAAGTTTTTTCTACTTACAAAATGCAGAAAACATGAGAAAAATGAATTTCAAAAAAGAATGAACAAGATATAAAAAACATAATAAAGCACCAAAGAAAAAAGAAAAAGAAAGAAGGTGAGAGACAAAGAGAACACCAAAGTATCTAAATTAATCTCAGGTCATGATTCAAGGTCATTTGGAGAAGGAGACGTATCTCTTTCTCTCTGTTCTTTCCACCTATCCTTGGGCTGTTTTACAACGGAGGTTCTCTTTGTCTCTTTCTAAATGCAGGGTGTGATTGGCCACTCTCCTTCTGTGCAGATTAATCAGATCCAGCATGGCACATAGTAAACCCTCTCCATAATTAAATATGAAAAGCAGAACATTCCTTAAGCTAATTTAAACATGATGACTTCTTTAGACAATCTAGATGAATTAAATATTTCATTATATTCTATTTTTCTTGACGATATCAATAGGTCAAACAAAGCCAAAGCACTTTCTGACAGGTCATCGTAAACGGTAAATACTTTTTGGAAATTCATAATCATGATGAGTCCACTAGTGATTTTATATTTGGTCTGCTGGACACTCCATCCATACAATTATTCCATCTTTCACTCATTGGATTCCTCCATACCTCTGTTATTTATGCAGATGGATATTGTTTTATTTACAAGTCAGTAAAGTGCAGTCACATCTTGGACAAAGCAACAGTGTCAGTCTACTCTAATATCTCTCAGAAATATGCACACGTTTTTATAACACCCGCAACAGTGATGCCAGCATCCATCTACACTTAGCCGCAGCCTCCTCCTTCATTAGCCAATGGCACCTTTAGCTTATGGTCAGAGCAGCAGCGGTGTCTCCAGTGTAATGAAATTTACGAAGAAGAGCCACTTGGTATGCCAGCGATGCGGCAGCAGGTCCCCATGCTCAGTGAAAACCACACGCTTGCTTTTATAGATTGCATAATGGCTTGCATGAAAATGGTTTCACACTAACATAAATCAAATGTCAAAATACAACCGGAGCAAGACAATTCCCGTGGTGCACACATGGACACACACACACACACACACACACACACACACAACTCTGCGCACACATACACTAACGGCAGATACACATGCTCAGAAGAGTCACCCATCCAAAGAGCTCACAGTCCTGCTTATGCAGATGCATGTAGTGCTTAATAGCATACATAATAATTTATTAAGAAATGTTAAATATTCATCAATATTAAATTAATCATTTATAGAAGATCTTTAAATTAAAGGGTGTCCTTGAAGTTTTAGATGTGAGAAGTGTCTTTAGCAAAGAGATCCCCTGTGGACATTTTGAATCTCTGATGTGCAACACAAGGACTGCTCTATTGTATAATGACTATCCCACTTTGATATCTTCTTTCAAACAGAGAAAACACACAAACGTCCCTGTAAAAGTCATTAATTGCTAGTGCCATGATTAATGTTATCCCCATGTCTAGGGAGTGGAAAACACTAACAATCCTGGAAAGCTTTGGGGCAGAAAATCGGGCAGGAACAGTTTTCCTGGGTAACTGGGCTCTTACTATGTTGCAAAATATGACGGTAATATCCTGGAACATAGAACTACTATTGTCACTTTATAAGCTGGAGTTGAAACAATTAGTCACTAAAACAATTAGTGAATCTACAGAAAAATGATTAATTTAGTCATATATCTGAAAAAAACGATTCTTTAACTTTGGGCCGACATCACACGCCTCTCTCAACACGATGTATTGCATGCTATTATTTTGGGGAAAAAAATGTAAAGATGAATTTGTGCAATCTTGATCACTACCCCTGTCAGAGTATATTTAATTACACACAGCTTGTGAGAATTAAGTCATCACTGTATATACTTCTGTGGCCATGAGGGCAGAAGAGGGGAAGGACGCGGCTCCTTGCCAGGGCGCACCGGCTGGTGAGACTGCATGGGACACGCTGTTACACAGCAGCTCTGTGCCAACCACACCTGTGCCCACAAAGGCACCACACTCTCCAGGGCTCGGCGAGGTCACCTGGGTCCTCTGCCAGCCACACCTGTCCTTCTCCTCACCCTCTTACCCTCCTTGTGGAACCCCTTCCCCAGATGGAGCAACATACTGTACAGGATACATGCATGATCGACTGGTCTACGAAGGGCAGTCGATGTAAAGACCGTTTTTCACACAAAGTCAAAGTCAGTGTTAGAAGAAAAGGATTTTCTACCCTTTGTAATTCCACTGCATACAGTAGTAGTAGTAGTAGTATTCCCGCTCAACCTTTCCACACTATTCCGCTTATCAGTTCAGTAGTGCCCTCAGGCAGGAGAGCAGCGAGTCATGTCGCCCCATCAGTATGGGTAAAAGCAGGGTTCGGCACAGGGTTAGGCAAAATGGAAGCTTATAAAAGATTATACTTCCATGATAGCAAATAATCAGTCGCTAATTCATTGTGTAGCCGTCTCTCATTGCTCCTTAAGCCTCGTTATTAGGCGGCTTACATCTACATTTGCAGCACATGAGGGTGCTTCTCCTCTTTTACATTTTTACAGTGAGTACCAGATAGAGACGGCACACTAATATCAGATTTGGCCCTCACCTCTCCACTACTTGTAATAGTTGTGGATGATACAGTCAGATATATGTGCTTAATCTAGCACCTAAAGGATTGAAAGGGTTTTTGTGAAAGGCACAGATATCTGAGTGTTTCCTCTAGATCTGATTATTTTACTGATAACAGCTATGGGTGGCATGTCCTGAGATAAAAGGCTTAGGCATGATTCATTTGCCTTGTGCAAATCCTTCCTCTCAGCACAGATCATATTTATTTTTGAGTTGAGGTGCATCTTTTTTATTTTGTCATACAAATGACAATTGTGTCTAACACTAATTAGTTCTTTTTTTCATTTCAATGATTCATTTTGAATTGTTTGCTTGGGAATTTGCATTATAGCCATACATGGATATATCATAACAGCAGGAGAACCCTCATCTTTGCAGCCCAGGCTTCACCATAAATCAGGCTAAATTCCCTAGAAAGAAGAATGCAGGAGGATACTGCACCCAGCACTAAAATAGTATCACCCAGGGCTACTTCTGATTGAATGTTTTATCACAGACAATCCTGAGTGGCGTAAAAAAAGAAACTAATTCATTCATCCTGCTCAAGTAAAGAACTGTAACAACCATGTAATTCCTCTGAGATTTTGCCGTTTCAGAGCACTTTGATTTGTCATGTTATTCATGTCTTTTCATCCTTCTTTCTTCCTGCACTCGGCTCTACAGTGCGGTGGGTATCGTGTGCTGTAATTCAGCTTTTTATAACCCCCTCGCTCATTCACCTATTGAGTATCTGCCACTGTAGTACCAGGGCCACATGAGTTCATCACTCCGCCTCAGTAAAAGGATACAATAAGTATGTGTCCAGGGCAGCTTAGGAAGGGCACGGATATCCATCAGCACTACATATGATGGATCATGGTGGTGTCTAGGATGAATAGACATGCAACAAAAAATACAGGGAGGCCAAAACGGGCAGGAATATACATTACATCCATTTAATCATCCGCGCGTGTTAGGAAGGCAGGCGGGTCTTGCTTTCTCTATTCCTGCCGCCTTCAAAAGCTTTGCTTAGATTGATTATGTACGGAAAGGCAGCGAGCATAGCCGCAAAACACCTGCCAAAAAGAGTACGCAGCAAGCTTTTTCACTGATACACAAAAAGCATGCGAGAAGACAATGAGAAAAGAAAGAATGGATGACTGCTTAGCTACCCAGATAAATAGCTCTAAGTATAAAAAGTACTGATGGAAATCTAGTTTCCTAGCACAGTGACACAAAATGCACCACTCCAAGTCCAAAGTTGGTTTCCCTTATGATTTTTCCACATGTTGACACACAGACCTAACCTTGACACAACAGTTTATTAACCCTTTTAAAGGTGAAAGTTCATCAGAGAATTGAGGTGGAATGTCAGGGGATATCACAGTTTTCAGAGCTGTGAGTTCCAGGATCCTGGATTACTATCCTGTAGAAGGAAGCAGGTCATTAGAAGGGAATACCAAAACATGGAAAACTGATAAGGTGTTCAGTGGCTTTCAAATCTCATCATTATTTCCGAGCACATCTCCGTCTCGATGCCCTAGGCCTTATTTAACCTCAGAGTTAAAATACTCAGCCTTTTACGCCCATATGAAACTGGGCCATTAAGGTCATCCTGGATAAATGTATTCATGAAGTGTGATCTGCATGAATGGAAGAAAAAAAAGAGCAGCGAGACAGCGCTGCTGCTGTCTCCGTGGTGATGATGTGATTGATGATGATTAGAGATCTTGTCTTAAATCGATTTTACAGGACATGTCATCTGCATTTCATTTACAGAATGAGGAGCTGCTCTCAGTACTAAAATGTAAACGCGTCTCTTGTCCTTAATTCAAAGAGAGCATTATGACATGTCAAGCCTTTAGCAGCACAGAACACTCTCAGCACACAGAAAGCCATCTAGATCCAACTAAACTGCTCCATGTCTTTAGTGGGGATTTCAAAGGAATCAGGAGAGAAAAACAATGCAACAGGAAGAGGAGAACACAGGGGGACATTCTGTAACACTTGAAAAAAGGCTTTAGATAAAGCACAGCTCCTTTTATGTTTTATGGCGAGGATAAAGACATGAGAGGTTGAACCGCTCTTTCATCCAAATTCAATGACACTCATGGATATAGATAAGAGACATGTTATAAAAAAAATATGCTGACATTTTCTTGTTTTACTTGACTCTGTTCAAAGAGAAAAGCTCGGCAAATAAGTGTGTACTTGATATGCTAAAATATAAACACAATTGATTTATCATTGCTGCTCAGAACCTGCGTCACAAATATCTTGAATAAATGTGTAAAATATGTTCTTATGTACAAACTGTACCAGGCTTTCTTCTTTAGCTAAAGATATTTTTGAGTGGTATGGCAGTGGACTGTCAGAGGCAGACAAGAGAGACCTTCTCACCTTTGTCTCAACTGGGACGCCCCGGGGTTGGGCTGAGGGAGGAACGAAGGCTGAAGGCAGAGCCGGATGAAAAACGAGGGTGTCACAGCATTGTTGCAAGGTTAGCACACCCCGCTAATGGAGCTGTGCTGGGGCAGGGCGCCCTGAGGATCGACCCCACCAAGGGGGGCATGTACAAGCCCAAGATAAACTACTGTAGGGGGCATGGCACTGCCCCAAGCCCCTCTACTGCCCGCTAAGCACTCACACACTCACACTCACACACATAGACACACACAAACCATCAACATTTATAGCTGACCATCAGATGCAATACTGAGAGATCCCCACTGCTCCTCATAAAGCATTGTGTTTGACACAGCACTATTCAATGTTTATAAAAAGCTGAGTAACACTGTAACTTTGCTCTGACAGACCAGGCTTGGAACGGAACACTGTCACGTTGGTTCAAACAACTTCACTTTGCACTCTCCATTCACAAATGATGACATTTATTGGCAGAGTGCTTCGACAGCGCAGACATCGATATTATTTTAATTCCATGCAGCGATATGTGTCTATCCAACCCAAACCAATCCCTTTCCACCAAAAGTAAACGTCTCCCGTAAAAGGGGAAAAGAACATTGAAAGTGCAGATCCTGAGTGTGAAGGGAGCGCTCTGTGGTTCATGTTTCGTAATAATCTGCCAAGCCACGATGCTCTTGAGACAATTCAAATAGATGACATGGAATCATGCTTGTCTTCCGTCTTTTCAGCAGCATTAATGGTTTTATCACAAGAAGGTAAATCCTTGCTATCCCAAGAGCTCAGAGGGCACTGCAGACAGCTAAGAGAAAAATGAGAAAAAGTTATAAATGAGACATATAGTATGGCTGATATACTCCTGCTGTGCGGGGTTGCACTGCTGAGCGGTCAAGGGTGGAGAGTTCGAGACAGAGAGGACATGAAGAATGACATGCCCTGGAAGATCCTTCACTCACGTGGGACTCAGGGTTGACAAAGAATGCTCTGTTTGGCAAAGTGGCATTCATATTAATGACCAGTTCATCACGGTTTGTCAGTGGGGGGAAAAAGGAAAAGATGGGAAGAAGCAAAGCATTTCCCAGCCGGCCTTTAAGGAGACTGACTTCCTGCCGGGAGAGGAGAGGAATGCTGACATCTTCCTGTTGGCTGCTCACAGGCGCTCTCGATTGGTCAATAGGGGATACAGACGCATTGCTCCTCTCCTTAGCAATGCGTTGATTGGACAGGAGGAATGTGGAGAGGTCAGTGAGGAGTCCAGTCAATGTCAGGTTTAGGGTGAAGTTTTAATGACAGAAAAAGACCCCTCAATGGAGGGAAGGAAGAAGGGGGGGTTAAGAAGAGAGCAACCTCAATGTTTTAGAAAGGGAAAAACTGTGTTTTTGTGTGCTGAAAAAATACCAAATGACCCTTCCTCTGTTTTAGTTTGCACAATCAAAACATGCACCAACTCAGAATAAAACTGTGTCCAGCTGTCTAATCCTGAATTACCAGTTTATTAAACGATCTTTCATTTGTTGGCCACTGTCGCCCAAGAGAGAGAGGGAAGCATTAAAGTTGGTGGGTTTCCTTTTGAGCTGTGACATTACTGATGATAATCAAAGCTAAGCCGTGCCTTAATAAACAGTATCGGATAATATCTCAAAAAGAGAGTAGGTGGGTGTCTATGTCTATCTGTGTGCGATCTTCCTGCCTCTGTGTCTGACAGTGTGAAATGGAATGTGAAAAAGGTTATAAGGATTCAGCCCGCCTAGAATCCAGCAGAGAAAGGCCTGTCCAACAAGCTTCACCAAAGCCTCTGTCGCTAATCTAACAAAGCCCCTCTTATTCGGGGCAGCAGACAGAGGCCCACAGGGAGAAAACCTCAAAGACTTTAACAACACCTCAAACCCCAGCCTCCATGACGGCTTGTTTCTTTCATTATAGAGCTCAAACGGGGGCTCTGTGGGTGCCAGTGTGGGCATGCCCGTATTAAAGAGAAAATAAGCCTCTGCCCACACATTATCGCTCACATGGCACAGACACCCACAGGCATTATTACGTGGAATTTTCCAGAACCAGCATCTCATCACCCAGCGTAATATGTTTCCATGTGTGGTGGCAATTAAAGTGCCCAAATACAGAAGTGGTAACAGAAGCCACACTGGCTCCTGTGTGCAGAGGCCACCGTGTCTCTCCTCCCCCCCCCCCCCCCCCCCCCCCTTTCCCATGAAAACAACAGCACAGGCCAGATACTACGAAGAGCAATGTAAAAACACACTCAGGTAGATACTGTAGATAGAAACCATGTTTGATAGATTGAATATTTGTATGTGGTCACAATAATTGTTAATCTGAGAAGTACATCACAAACAAATGTCAATGTCAACTGTCGACTAAAAACTCAATTTCTAGCTAAGAATCTGATATTCTTTACTGGAAATAATCAGTGCTCAAGAAAAAGCTCCTGTAAGGAAACCAGTTTTCTTTCCATTCAGCCACTTCATCTGATTTTCTTCTCTCTGCTCCTTGATTAGCTTTATAGTTTTAGGGACACTTTTAAAGCAGTTTATTTATCCTCTAAGAGTTAACACACACACAAACACACAAGCAGAATGTTCTTTTGGCAACTTTAACCAAGATTGCATAAGAACACCCACGGAACTGCGACAAGACACATTTAACATCCGCTTTCTATAAAGCGTCGCTCTTCCGATAATCTTTCCACCCACCTGATACCTCATGAGCAATGAGCATTACCAATACTGAAAATGGACAGCAATCTATCATCAGTAAACAGAACAAGCTGACAGCTTCACACTCCTACTGCTCTCTGAAAGTGCACAGGTTCAGTCACTCTGCTCTACACCCATCAAACTCTGACCCCTTCATACACTGATGGCATTGTGGTGTTTAATCATAGTGAGAGACATTAAGTAAACTGAGGTTACAAGGACACTTAGAATAAAAATATTGCGCAGAGGCCCGAGAAGAGTCTTATTATGAAGTTTACAATAAGCTGCAGTGGGGGTTAGAGGTAGAACTATGAGGTGAAGCTGGCAAAAGGCTACCTGGTGTTATGGTTTTGAGGGACAGAAAGTGTTTTGGGGACAGTGGGGTTAATAGTCCAGGGAAGACAAGCCTGGCACCAGCATGTTATAATAATACACTTGGCAGCTAGAATAGTGTCAACCCCTTAATTCCCCTCGGGAGAGAAGGACACAGCCTAATCTGTATTCAGTCCTGACATTGTCCACATCTGATATGGAACATTAGCCCCTAACTCTCTCTATAGACTAGTGTCCTTCGGTTTATATTACTTTATGTTAATAGAGAGAGAAAACTCCATGTGCTGTCGTTTGTCATTGTTAGCAGGGGTGCTCCCTGAGCCTGTTTGAAATGCATTTGTTTAGAAGAGAAAAAGGGGGGAGGTAAACCTGACCGGTCGGGGAACAGTGTTGTTTCTCCATCTCTATTGATCTTTGAACCAACCCAGGGCCCTCCGTGTCCCCTTCCTCTCCTTGTGCTGTGTCCCACGCTCTTCGTTCACCATCGACTCTTCATGCCTCTTCTGTAAAGAGTAGGCTGTGACCTAAGCCTAAATTGGGTGGTTGGGCCTGTGAGGGAGGACGAGCAAGCATCCAGGACGAACGCCCAACTCCCTCCTAACTCTTCCTTCAGTGGTTAGTATGTTGATCTTTTCCACATTGTTAAATCTAATCTACTTAAAACCCTAATGTCTTTGTAAACACTTTACATTTGCTATACAAATTAACCTGCCTTGCCTTACTTTTCACTACAGCTAAACATTTAGCAACGGCCCGGTTCATCATTAGAATATGACACTTTGCTGAGAATCAATCAGGAAGAAAATGACTCAATTAGAAAAAACTCAAATTGAAACTGTGAAAGAAAAAGCAGTTCAAAAGAAGTGAGATATATCAGTCCTGATAGGTCTTGAAGCGTAGGTTTTATTAGTCCTGAGTAGATTGCATAGATAATTATTTACAGTAGAAATGAAAAGCACACCAACATGAATAAATCTGTTCTAAGCAGTTGCTCTACAAGATATGAGCCACGGTTACATTGCTGCTTAACATAGCTTGCATTGTCTTATTTGAATAAAATAAAACGAGTGAACGTCTGGTGAGGCTGGCGGAGGGAATATTGTTTAAATCCGACAATATTCTCTGACTTCTGTTGGAATTAATTCAGCTAATTGTCTTCAGCCCAATTAGAGTCTATTCCCCTCTGCAGTCTGGTGAAACAGTGCCGAGCTAATTGGATTAAATCTTTATCATTTCCTGGGAAACACAGAGAGAAGAGGGAATATGAAGCAACGCTTCTGCCTTTTTTAATTAAATCTAACCTAATGACTGTGCTTTTATTAACATCCAACATTTTCATGCTTCCATGCTGTAAATACGGCTGCAAATTCAGGAGACGAGACTTTCTTATTAACTAGAAAAACCTTCTTTACACAATTAAATGTATGAATACAGGTTATGTCTCTTTAGATTTGTTTATCCCACACTCATCAATTTGAGCCTATAGCCGGGCAGGAGAGGCTCATTGTAAACGTGTGAGTGCACAGTACAGTACAAACCATGTCCCTGTGTACCTTACTAGCCCTGCTCATCCTCTTAAATGCCAATAATAATTAATGGTATTACAGAAGGATTCTTCTGAGCCTCTTAAACTCTGCTTTATTAGTGGCCTTTAGATAGGCCAGGTGGGGCTGGCTGTGTGGAGAAAGCAGGCTTTGCCAATCCTTACTAAGACATAAAAGAGAGGTTAGAGATGAAAAAAAACACAGGCTGAAAATTATTAATAGAAATATTTCATCAGCATGTTTCTGAGTACATACATCATTCATAAGAACTCACGAAAGATCATATTGCGTTCATCACCTACAGTCTCATCAAAACTGCTGCAGTGATCTTTGTATTTTTACAGTCTCCTATCCCTGTGAATGACCACTGCCTGCGACTTGCTACTGGCTCAGACTATAAAATGAAGAGTAAAACGGCCATTCACATTCATGATAATTATATGTTTTATCAAAGTGTCCAGGGAATCACAGCCAGTAATAAATCCCTCCTTGAGGATAAACTACTTATTCTGAATTAAGAGCTCATCAGAAATAAAGAGAATCTCAGTGACTGTTAGTGGCTGTGAAGAAGACAGGACATATTGAGTTTACAAAGACTGCCTTTGAGCATGACTAAACATTTTTAAAACAATGGCATGTGGAGCATTATCGGACAAAGTACTAACACGATGGCTGCTGTACTTGTGCACCAACAACTAAATACCTATGAAGAGTCACTCTGTGCTTAGTAATAGAGTGATTTGGGGATGAGCTTAACAAAGGGTGCACAAGTCTGATGATCCAAGACAAAACGTATAACAAAAGCAGGACCCTTTATGCGGCCCTCGACAAAGATTCAGTATATGACTTAGGTGAATATACTACTAGAGTTATATGCACTCTGTACTGTCAATATGTACAGTGCATGCATCCACTTAACCTCAGTACATAACAACCATGTGTGCCCCAATCTCCTGACCACTCAGCTGCTTCGCTTCAGATTGAAGAGCCACTGTATTGATTTAAAGAAACCCAGCCAACCCCCCTTCTTTTAAAGAAGCCAAGTCGTGTGTCCAGCACTGCTCTAAGAATCGTTTCCTTATAGCCTCAGTGGGAGAGACGGGGGAGAGCATCTGGAAAAACAAACAGGAAACCCAGTGAGAGGAAGGTTGGGATGATATACAGCCAGTAGGGAGTACTGCAGCTCACTGCCATGAGAGTGGATTGGACTGGAGGGCAAAAGGGAGCTAGGGGGGGAAATGGTTCACTTTATACTGCATGACTCATGAAAATATAATGAACACCGACCCAAAAGCAACATACAGATATCTACAAAGACACACACATACACACTCACAAATAAAGTAACTATAGCAGTCGTTGTTTTTGAATATATAAATGTAATTATTTTGATTTTTACAATTGATAGTTTTCTTCAGGATTACTATATCAACAATAGAGGCAAATCATGCATATTGAGTTTCTGAACTTGCCTTCAATCTTGAAAGATGCCTGAAATGTAAATTCATTATTTTATTTTTTTGTCAAACTGATGTTATATATATATATATATATATATATATATATATATATATATAACTAACAACATAATTGATTACAGCCTACTGTATGACTCTGCTCAGATATAACGGGAGCAAGCACACTCATGAGGGGTTTCATCACTACTTGAGTTACCTGGGCTAATTACCAGAGTTGAGTTTGCCTTTTTAGAGACTCAGTGAGAACATATGGTAAAGCCTATGAACCAGACATGAAAGGAAATGCAATGTGTTAGCCACTTAGCTCAGGAGCAAAGGACAGTCATGTCTGATGATGTAATCTTAGTGGGACATGAAATATCTAAACCATGTTATTTCATGCCTGTCTACACACACGCTTCACTAGAGAAACGCCCCATGTTGACATCCTGAATAGGATTTCAAGGATGTCTTTCGCAGCTGGGAAAATGTTTCAAATATTGAAAAGGACCTCTCAGGAAAATGGATGTCTGAATCTGTGTGGGAAAATGACATTGCACAGTGCACAGAGCAGAGGGAAAGCGATCAATGCAGATCATAAACAGAATACAATAAAGTAATCCATTGCCATTACCAGCAAATGGGCATTGTATTGGAGTCCTTTGCAGACTGAGACATGCATTACTCCAGTTTGCCAAGAAACCTGATGAATGCATGAAGAATAATGGCCAAATAATGCCTTGCCAATGTGTTGAATAAGAAAAAAAAAAGTGCATCCTTTGTCTCGGCAAGTACAGTAAGTGTACTGTATGCTCACCAATGTTTTAATAAGAAATTATTTAGATAAAATAAAAATATTAAGCAAACAATCAATTACACACTGCAGCTATTTACTTCACACACAGACAAACACATGGACAAACACATGGACACAGACTTTGCAAAAATGTTTACAAAAATGTTCACAAACAAACACACGCACAGACACATACACACACACACTCACAAACTCATCAGGCAGCCCTGACACGCAATCCCTAGCATGCGTCTGTGAAACTTGAGTCCCTCTCTGTCACACTCCCAACATCTGGATATGTTAAGAAAATTAACCGGCTGGTTATTCCGCTGTCATTTAACCTGCAAGCAATTGAGCCATGTGTTGAAAAGTGATCTTGGATACTCAAAGCCCTGCTTGGAAAAATGCCTCCTTGTCATAAATCAGCCAACTCAAGGAGCAATGTCTTGGTTAAGTTGTATTTACAAAAGGTTTATATTAGATGAATCTAAGAGAAAGTTGCCAAGTTTGCCATGTTTCTCTTTTTTATCAGGGCATTCAATCTATTAATTTGCAAATGGGATATAAAGAACATTTAAAAAAACATAGCAAAACAAGTTTCTAAAAAACATTTCTAACCCAATCATTAAGCATATATAAGTATTCTTAACATTGTGCAGAATCTTGGTTTATTAGCCAGTTTATTTGCCATGTGTGTTAGTATAATATATATTCATACATATTTTTTTTGTTTTATATTATCGACCTGTAAAGCTTAAAGGGTTGAAGTAATTTTTTATCAGAATATAACTTGTGTTACTTATTGGTAATGTGTTTTTTCTTCTATTTATCTATTTTTAATGAAAAGTTGTAGAGTGATTTAGGCTCTTAGATCTCTGTCCTTGGGATGCTGTGGACATCTATTAAATAATTCAACAAAACAAGATAGGAGCAGGTAATAGAGCTGAGGCCTAAAGTAACTCAATCAGAGCTTGCTGTCTGACGTTCCCACCCTTGCCCCCAGTAATCGCACAATGGATACGGCCGCTACTCTTTTAGGTCAAAGGCTGTTTGTTGACCACAAGCCACATAGAATTGGTTGCTCTGTAGCCATGGCCATGAGAAGACCACAGAGCGGTCAGTGCTAGAACCTGAGTTGCTGTTATTGTGTTACTATCACACGCCACCACCCACATATAACATCAGAATGAATATACTTTCACACAAACCTACTTTATGTTTAAATGAGGTCATGTGATAACAAGTCACAAAGCACCTTGACTTTAACAGTAATGTTTCTTTGACATAATAAAAGATCAAAGACTAAATGTAACCACACGTGTTCTGTCAGTTTCCTTTGACGGCTTTCGTAACTAGCCCAGAACATGTGAGTCAGACGCACGACAAAGGCTACAGGTGTTTTCTTCATTCTTGCAAAACATGTTCTTTACCTATTCATGCGGGGTAAATGTCAACATGTATTAATCATTAATCAAAAGGCCACCAGTTAAATGGACCAAGTGTGAACAGAGAGTACAACATGACAAGGTACACCATACTTAGCTCTGCAACTGTTAGGGACGTGGCAGTCTAAATAGCTCTGTGTGTTTTCAGTGAATTTCAAAATTACCCATCTGAGCACTTTATTAATCAGGCTCTGTAAAAAAACAGTGTTTACTGTAAGTCTGAGAAGCATGGCCTCAACTACTAAAATCACAGAACTTTGTATACATAATTTTCGGGAGGAACATAAGGACATCACTCAACCACCTAATGCTTTCTTTCTGAAAAAAACAAACAAATCTCATGGTATAAAGACATTCAAACTACAGTAGTTGTCTTATAGTGAGGAAAGACATATTGTTCCACAAATAATCTTCTAGAAATCATTTCTCATTAAGAAAATAAAATTGTATTTTCCAAAGGGGAACCAGTGTTTTGAGACATCCACCATGTGTAGTTCTCGGTCCCAAAGAAATGTATTTGTACATCTTTGGAGCTGATAAATGAGATGAGTTGTTTTTACCACAAGTTTTCCACAAGCTGATTTATTTAAGCATATGATATGAAATAGGCTGAAGTTGACTTTAAGATATCCAAACTAGTCTTTAGTAAATATATTGAGAGAGGATATACAGTAGCCCGTTGAAGGGGAGAGTGAGAAAGGGAGAGAAAGGGAGAGAGAGTGCGCGACAGACTGAGAGCTGGTCCCAGAAACCAACCACGATCAATTAGTCTAGCTGTACAATAGCCGGAAATCTCATATTGGGGTCATGCATTCCTTATCAGCAAAGTGAATTTTCACATGCCAGATAATGCTCTAATGATTAATGGAGTTGAATGAATAATGGCGTGGAGACGAAGAGTGTTATTTTTACCTCATGGCAGCTGGGAGCACACACTGTTAACTTAAAAAGTGAAGATCACACTTAAGGGCACTTTCTCAAGTCCTTCCACACATGTTAAATGATAAAAGGACAATTTGGTACAATTAATCTGTTTTGACATGGATTTAAATAAGTCTTTGCCATGAAATTCAACCATGTTCAGTGCATTTCTAAGGAACAAGGCAACAGGGAATGTGCCAGGCATGTAACGGTTTCCTGAAAGTTATCACTTGTACGCATTTATACGGCCATGCATTTCCTTTCTTAGAAGCGATAGTCGCAGCTGCACATTTATTGGCGGCCATTGCAGCACTGCATTGTGGGTTGAAGGTGATAGTGATGGCAAATATTCTTCCCCATCCTCTAATCCAAGCAGGTGTTGTGTGGGTAAACTGGCACTGGTGGACATGCCACTCTAATTTCATTGACAGGTTTATGACCTTTTATGCGTCCCAGCTGCCATGTTTATGACGGGCTGACTGTGCGTTCATGTTCAACAACATTAAACATGCATAAGCCAGACAGCGTGGCCCACCACACGGAACAGAATGCTCTCTCCTGAACATCTTACATGGGGAACAAGGATTCGATGGGAGCTATAAAAGCCACCAGAAATTGAAATACAGAATGACACATGGATATGTGGCGGCTCATGGGATTAAAATAATGGATGTAAAAACTACAATTCTAAGTCATCATGGAGTCTAATTTTATAGGGCTGTTTGGCTCACAAATGCTACTGTATATATCCGATTAATCTTCCCTGTCTGCCTAGCCAGACAAGGTCAGAGAAGGCAAGGTGGTTGGATCTACACCACCAGCAGCGTCAATCCCGCAGACCCAACAGCCTTGTGGGTAGTTATTAATACCATTGGGATATTCTCCCAAAATGAAAAAAAAAGGGTATCTACTTGTTCCTAGTGTACAGTAGGATAGCCCTCAGAAAGAAGAGCAAAAGGGGAAGGGGGATGGAGAGGACACAGCCAATGATTTATAGACCATTGTTGTTTGGAGGGTATTTGGCAAGAGTTGCTGTTCTTATCGAGCATGTAGGCCTCGGTCTTCACCAGAGCTCTTTGACCCTCCAAGTACTAAATCTTTTAACTTTCACCACTGAGAACAAAATAAGACTTACACAGTTGTATTCATCGTACAGTACCAGAGAAAACATCCTAAAGAGTCACATTTGTTTTACATTTAAAATGTACTGAATTCAAAGGTGCCATGCAACATGATGGAAGATAATGTTTAAAGATTAAGCCAAAAATAAATGTTGTATACTAATAAAATATAACTATATCTGAGGCGTGTGGCGCAGTGGGTTAGTGCGTTGGTGTTCGGATCAGGAGAGCACAGGTTCAAACCCCACTGCAGTCAGCATGTCGTTGTGTCCCTGGGCAAGACACTTCACCCCAAATTGCTCCTGTGGGGATTGCCCACGGTATTGAGTATGTAAGTCGCTTTGGATAAAAGCGTCTAACAAGTGACATGTAATGTAATATCTTAAGAGCCCTACATTCAAAGCTGTTTTAGCTTTTGTGGACAAAAATAAATTCATATTGTATTGGCCATCTTTTAATAAGGTATGCTGTCAATTGATAGGGAGCAAGAGTATCAAGGGGATGGATAATGAGAGAGATTTACAAGAAATCGGGGTAGCAATAGTAAGAGTGTGAGAAAAACACAAGAGAATTACATGCAAAAGATAAACACTAGGAAAAAAGGTTAAATCTCCCTTGTGATTTGTTGGTGATATGCCCTGAAGCCAGTGGCGGAGGCATCAGTATCGCAGGCCATAACAAAACATGTCAGGATCATTATCGGGCTAAGGATATGATTAGAGCCACATCATGGCGTGCCCTGCACTCTCATGAGGAATATATATTTCTCCGCTCGCTATGTTTTCTCTTTCTTTTAAATGCCGATTATAATTTGGTCGTCTGGAGAGGTGCCAAGAAATAAACTGTTTAGTGTCATAGACATGCCTGAGCGAGCACGCCGTGGCCCAGGCCCTACCTAGGGACAGTTGCCGGCACAATGCTCCATTTAGCACTGCAGCCATGCAAGCTCTACTTTCTTTACCTTCACTGCCATAATGGGGATGTCATTCTGAGACATTTTTTGAAGGATCCATATTTTGTAAATAAGCCATGTTTGATGTGCTTGCGTACTTCTGAAAGACAAAGAGCAAGGGGTAAAGGTACAAGCTAAAGCTACATTTACTCTAAGGGCTCATCTCCACAAGGCCTCTGGTGTAAGACTTTGCACTTTATGTAAAGCAAACACAAGGCTTATAGAGCTGTTGGTAGACTGTTGAGACATGAAGCTGTTGCCTTTCATTATTTGCGACGGATAACCCTGGAGTGTCTGGTTTCCCGAAGAAGCCTTAAAGTAAATGAAAGTAGCTGCTCTACCCGATTCATAATATTTTAGTGAGGGGAGAATGAGTTTAAAGAGAAAATCCTATAAATCCATCCTATATTCTTGGTTGTATTGCTTGCTATAGTTGTCCTATTAACTTGAAAAAAATATAAAGAAAAAATGGAAAGGATATAATGATTAATCATCTAGTTACCCTAAATCATGATCTGTTCAAAAAGGAGAAATGGAGCCAAATTGCAAATGTATTGAAGGCAGTGTTCCACAAATCAACGAAGGGCACAGAAAATCAATGTTTTCATACAGAACCCCACTTTTTCATCCAATTGTGAGATTAGTAATGTGTTTTGTGCTACTGCTGACATAAATCTGCCATAGTTTTGTATTTTAAACTTTTGTATTAAACAGCAATAGTGTTTCACCGGAGTAAAAAACAAAGAAGCAGTGGCATAGGGTGCCGACGAGGAAAACGAATCCAAATGTAGCAGAACATGTTGCATTTTAATAAGCACACAGTCATAAACAGCGGCAGTCTCAAGGAATTTTATGATTACATTTCATCTGCTTAATCGCTGTAGCGGCATTCATAACTCAAATATATCAGGACAGCTGGGATGCTGTTCGACTCTGTTTAAGCGAGCGGATGGAGGACTAAACGCCATTTAGTAAAGAAGTACTCATTCTCCTGTATCTCATTATGAACATGCATTGTGATTATGTGTCATAGGTAAATGTAGAAACAGTTGCAGGTATATTATCAATGAGGCAAATGGAGATAGAAAGGGATGAGAGAGGGGACATGCAGAGGAGAGCGTCCTTAGAGCAGAAGAAAAGAGGTGGAGCAGGAGGTGGAGAGATGCTCTAAGCTGATTTATATAAAATGGTAATAAACTGGGCATCTCCCCCCCTGCCTGTTTAATATGCGAATATGCAGAGCATCCCACTCCTGACAGCTCCCCATTAATAAAAGCATGGCTGGGAGCGCAGGTAGCCATAGCTCATCTATATGAAAATACATGATGATGGTTTTACACAGTCATCTTTTAGAATGGAGCCCATGTGCCAGAGCAGGGCTGATACTGAGGAGTGCTAACAGTCATAACTCTACAATGTCTGTAGTTCATTTCTGGGATTCTGTCTAACTTGCAGGGCAGGTGAAAAGAGTCCAATCACAAAGTGACGCATGCATGACAGAGGCGCTTGGGACATAAAAGTCTCTCAAAGGATTGTACATCAGTTTCATAGTCAACAAATTGCCATGCAAGATGGTTCTACACCATATGGTACAATGCCATTTCACCCTACTAATTAATGAAGCCATTCTCTTTATGCACTAATGATGGATGTTATTGTTAGACATGTCTTACACTCAATGGACCCAAAGTTTGTTCAGTTTGACCACTTAATTTAAGTGATATGGGGGCCTGAAGAATATAAGACCTCTATGAATTGTGGCGATGTCTTCTATTCATCTAGGACATTCACAACAATGTAATAACGGTTTCTACTAAAGGGTCACCTTGTCATTTTAAAAGTTATAGGATTTAAGATGACAAATGATTCATAAAATGTACAGACTGCTCTAGTGAGCACTTTTCTCCTCCCTTGGTAACAAGAACATAGGTATCAGACAAAGATGCATATCCACAAGCCCAATATTCTGATAACTCTCATGTATATTACCTTTGTCCGCTTTGTCCCAGCAGACGCCCCCATAAGGAGGATAGAACAAGGGAAAAGAAGGAAACACAAGGAGGCTGTAGACCTGGTATGTCCAGCCCCTAGAGCCCCTGGTAATACCCACTCTTAGTCCATGTATTTTACATGAACAATCCTCAGAGGGCACAAAGAATAGGAATCGTACACTATTTAAATACAGGATTTGGGACATCAAAGCCAGGCTGATATTGGAATAACAGAAATAATTAGGGATATGGAAGTTGCAGAAATAGCCACATTTCCATAAGATGATAATTAGTCCCAAGGCTAGCTGGGTCAGGAGAAAGCATGTTTGTAGAGGCTTGATATTAGCAGGGGGCCTACAGCTGGCATCCCAGGTAATTACATGGGACTGAAATATTACAGCTTAAATACTGATTAAAAATCAGGTTTAATTTTGTTTCATTATATTGCAATTCCTTTTATACAGAATTCAAAAAAAGCATAAAAGTTGTTTTAATTTAAATAATGGGTTAAAGCTGAAAGAGCACCTGGTACACACAAGAATCATAGACCTCCGTTTAGTAGGTTAACACACTTTCATTATAGGTGGTTTTCAGTCAGCCATGTGGAAAATGATGATCATATCTTAAACAGCACTTCACAACAGAGAAGATCATGGACCCCTCTTTTGATGACGCTCAGTGACTACAAAGGCGTGAAAAACATGCAAGCTAAATGTTTGACACATCTGACTGTGTGTATCACTTGAAAAAATGAAACCTCAATTAGCCTAAATCTTAAATCGGATGACACCGTCACAGGTCTGCTGCCGCACTGCTCTCTGTGTGTAGTTATTTGCTTTGTCTTGTTCTATTTCCACTTATGGGTAAACAGGGAGGGAGTCAAATCATTTTATTTTCTCCTGCTGAGAGGGATGTTAAAAGGGGCCAGAGAGTCTGTCTCCTTATCTAATAACCCTGCCACAAGCTTGCCAACACAGGAGAATCCTGGCAATGAGCAGGGAGGGAGTCACAGAGCCATTTACAATCCAAGCTTGGCTCAGTCAGTGAAATCCACACTGCTACTGGAAGTGGAGCGATGCTACAAGTCTCTTTCCACTTCCTCAGAGGAAGCAGATCTGATGCATCTGGCAGCATCTGGCAAGCGTTTGCGTGTCTTTTGATATTCAATTGCTAAGCATAGTTTAAATCACAGAGCTGTGCTCTGATAGCCTGCACAGACAGTACACACCATGAAATTTGATTCATTTACGCACATTAAGATTTCTCCCCAGGGACTTATTCCAGACCCAAATATAATCTAAAGCGATGTTAAACTGAAGAAGGAATGGAAAAGGGAATGTTTCTTGTTTGCCTATTACTGTAGAAAAAGTATTTTGCACAGATTACTATACCAGAAGCTTGTACTGTATGATATCTTTGATTCTACATCTTGTTTTTTATTCATGTGGTAACAGATTAAACAATGTGTGCCATGCAACCCACTAAGAAGACATGTGTGTGAGCTCTGTGAGGTTGCACATCTGATATTTGAACTATAGCCGGTAATCACATCCATGAGGCAAGCATGCGAATGCTAAACAGGTGTAATATTGATTATATATCAAGATCATATTAGTTTAATGTATTATCAAGCTAGCATTTACTAGAAATCATAGAACCGAACACAAAGTAAGGCCGATGGGGATTGTTTTAGTTACTAAAATAAGTTATTAGAACCATCAAGAAGTTGTTGAGATCATTCAGTCGGGACAAAAGTGGAAGATCTAAGTGGCAGACGAACCAACAGACCAACATTGACCTCCCTTGAACCATGTCTGGCTACTTTCATAAAGCAGGACCTACTCATAGACAATAGATGGAAAAAACAAGTGGTGCTTCCCTGATGCTGACCCAACCAGAGCACTCTAAGCCCCGCCCCTCCATCAGCGCTCTTCACCAGTGACCTTGTATGATCCTCAAATGCTGTTACTATGATGGGGAAAATGGTTAGGCCATGCAAGACGATGAAGGGAGGAAAATAAAAGCAGTGAACTGGTTGACACCTGGATTTGCTCAGTGCTTAGTTCATTTAATTATAAATATAAGGTCTTTGTTGTTAACCAGAAATATTTGGTATTCTGAGTATCATTCGGCTTCACCCAACAGAATGTTCTCATCTTACTGACCACATTATGTGCAGATTTAGACATTAGTAACCTTATTTTGTAAAGAACTTGTCACAGCAGTTGACATAATAATTGATGAATATGATCTACTTAATGTTTGGGCATAAGAAGATTTCTAGCAGCCTGGGAGACAGTGTCCCCTGGTGTCTATACTGTCTCATATATACTCAGTCTCTATCCTTAACACCAATAGTTTGCTTCTCCAAACCAACCTCATAAATATATAATTTAACAGTCACTTTTATCCCGATGGCTGCCAGTCAATCCTTAAATAACGGTTTTATAGAATCCGCTGTCATAATGTTATACACTAGTGTTGAATGGTGCCTGTGTCTTCAATCCAAACCTCAGGGAGCAATTATATTTTTTGGTCAGCGTTAATAGTTAGTCCAGAAAAATTGGACCTTCTTGTTGGCAAGGGAGCGCACTTTTAGCACCAAAAACAATTATGACAGCAAGAGGAGGTAATAAACATTCTTCGTAAGTATGGGCAAAGAGGGTGTTCACTCCCTTATCTCCAAACTGAAGCCATTACACCACTTTCATTTTAAACAATGATGCATGATCGAGAGGCAAGTGGTGCAATTGTTGGCAAATGACCCATGACAAGCTGACTCACAGCTTGTGATAAAGAGAAATACAGTGTGTATGTAACCTGCATGGTTTGAATGAATACTTTGAACAAAGTGAAGCTCAGGGTTATCTCTAAAAAGGGATTTTCTCTGACCATTTCACCTCACCTTGTCACAGCACACCTGACAGAGTTCTAGTCCCCAGCAGCCCTTTGAGCATTTGGGCCCTTTGTGGACGTACCAGCAGGCCAAGCCCTAGGCATTGCAAACTGCTGACTAAACACAATCTTTGTTGCAGGGTAGGTGCATGTGACACCGTGTCATCCCCTGGGGCGGTGTGGGATCTAGGGCAGACTCAAGCTCTTTGTGTGTCCAGAGCCAGAGCACCCTGTACACGCGTGCTGGATCATCCTGCCATGTCACCTCTATTGTCCGCAGGTCTGGATGCATGACGCTGGCATTCTGTTACTATGAGGTATTGTGGGAGAAACATTTTCCACTTGAGGTTTACTCAAAAGTGAAAGACATTTGGCCCAAGACACATGATCAGAAAAAATCGGCAGTAGAACTTATTATCATAATTGAACTAATACGCACATACAGACACAGGTCTTTGATTCACTTCAAAGGCAAATACATTTTTTAAGATAACTTGGAAACTATGTTTGCATTACACAAACCCTTTCAACAAATGCTCACAAACTCGGTATAAATACATCAAACCTTGTCTTTGGAAGCTTCTATGGTTATTCTGAAAACTGAAGGAATGAGTCCTGTGATTTTGAGCTTACCTCAAAACTAACCAGTATAGTGTGTCTTAATCTTCAGGGAACTATTTATTGCTCATCGGATCAATCCTACCATCTTCTTCCACTCACTAAGTCCTCCTTCTGTCATATTATATTTGTCTGATCTTAGTATTACTGCACTTTCCATTCCAAAAAACGAAAAGACATTAACCCTCATATTAGATCTTAAATAACATTGAGTTCATTCAATGACGCAGAAAACGAAGACCACAGTCAGTGTGCCCTATTAGTGGTGGGCAGGAATGTAATAAGTGGGACCATAACGTCTGGCACAGGTTCCCCCTGATGCAACCCATAGCTCTTCAGGAGCAACAGCACCTAGATAGATCTTCAGAGAAAAGAAAAACGGCCATATCCCTTGTAGTCAGATGGATTCGCGACACTCTCCTGACACCAATCTTTTCCACATGGATGGCCTGTCGGTGTCCTATTTTCCAGAATCTGTTATTTCCATAATCCGGTGGGTGCCGTTGCCTAGGGTTAATAGATGAGCCTGAGTGTGTGAGATGGCAGGGCTTTGTAGCCCCTAACGAACAGTGTGCGGTCTGATGAATGACATTTGGGCAGCAACCACGTCACTTCTTCCATTAGCGAAGCCTGTCCCAACTCCGCCGTATTGAACCATGGCTTTCAGCTATTAGCCTGATGCATGACATAGTCAATTCCAGTTACGCTTTAATAAGTGAATATTTATCTTAGCCCATTCTCAAAGAAAAAAAATAATAGGCAAGAAAAAAAACAAGGGAAGCAGTACAAGAATCCTTCTTATCTCTCTTTGTGTGTGCACGGATGTGAGTGTGTGTACCTTGGTTTTGGTTTAGTTCCTTTTCATCTTTGCCAGTGCCAGCCTTGAGGCTAAAGGTTTATTCATCAACCACAAAAGGCTGGTGAGCCCACGCAAGGTTTTGGGTTCAAATTTGAGTCAGTATACAGTCCTAAAAAAGAAACTAGCATACTATCAAGTCAAGTTATTTTCTAAAGAATTGTTAAAAACGACAGTATAAAGAGTTTAAATGATGTTGATAAGATTTGTCAAACTAAATGATGTTATTGGTTGCAATATGAGGTCTCAAATATGCAGTGCAGAAATAGCAAACTATGTATGAGGTCATTCAGAAACAGTTTAATTATAAAATGGTCTGATAGGTATGTGTCTTAACCACTATAAAAAAAATATATATATATATATCTGTGTCGATATTGTTGATTATGGGCCTCTTACGCATTTCGTCCCTTCTGTCTCCCCCTTTCAAAACGGCCGCTATCCAATAAAGGCTAAACTGCACCAAAAAATGTTTTGCTGGTAATCAAGAAAGAGAAAATGGAAAAGTCTGCTTATATACTGTTGTGGGATTTCTTTGGAACTCCCAATACAAATCAATATCAGTGGTAGCAACAACAATCCAGCATTGGTTGGTCAGGCTAAAACTGAACCACTGGAACAAAAGTCAAAGTTACCTTTAGCACAATAGAGTGCCACAGTGACGCGCCCTAAAACCCGGAATTCTATCGATCATAAATCTATCGATTAGATTTATGATTCGAAAATTATAAAAGTAGGATAGACATGTGGAGATTATCCGGCTGAACAAAACGTGATCTGTCTCATCAATTTGTGTCAACCACAGACCTTATTTCGAGCTATTTTCCAAAATCCTATGGAGAAATTGCATTGGTTTTTGTCGAAGGAACCGGAAGTAGTAAAATGCTAACTTACTTCCGGGTTTTAGGACGCGTCACTGTGGCACTCTATTACTTCCCCATCAAGGTGACTATACATACATAGGGTTAACGAGATAAAATATCACGGTTTCATTTATTGTGAAAACATTTAAACGTTTATTTTCATTTGACATTCCTTTTGCATATTATGGAAATCACTGATGTGTGCATGTTTCAGAGGAAGAGAGAAAGAGGTGTTGATATGTGTGACCAAGTAGAGTTGAGTGCCACTCTGACAGGCTATTAGTCATAAGGCTTTAGCCACCAACCATTATCACTATAGTAATCCATACTGTGGCTACTCCACATATTCCAATACTTACAATACACAGACACATTAACATGTGCACATCATCATAGTGAAAAATATCACTTGACTTACAACAAGGTCAATCGAGACTGACACGTAAAAATATATGTGAATGTTTAAATTGATCAGTGAAGATATCAATCATTGTAAGTCTAAGTGTCGGATAGGCCACAGTCCTGTGTCCTCTCAACTGTCACCTTTTCAGCATTAAGACACACTCCTGGTTTACCACAATTTCAGAGAGCGAAGGAGACACCATTTAGTAGCTTTGTGATATCACTGATGTATACCTATACGATTCATGTCAACATTCAAGTAGCATTTTCCTTTGACAAACATTGAAGTATTCACAAGAAACAATGAATGTTATTCAAAGAGAGATTATCACAGGATGGTGTGGAACTCTAAGAGTTGCTTAGAAACTGAGAGCCAATCATTGTCTTAGAGCCACAGGGGACTAGTTTGGAGCTAATTGCAGTGAATCCAATTTTTTAATTAAAATGAACATCATGACAATCTGACTGGATTGGGATTTGTTATTGCCATTTCTTTCTCTTCCCTCGTCTCATTTCCTCTCCCCTGCAGGACAGCTTGAAAGAGTCCTGTTGTTTTATTTTAATTGGGGCAGTGATGTAATTGGCCTACTCCATGCTGGTCTGTTCAATTTAGATCCTGGTGTGTGTGTGTGTGTGTGTGTGTGTGTGTGTGTGTGTGTGTGTGTGTGTGTGTGTGTGTGTGTGTGTGTGTGTGTGTGTGTGTGTGTGTGTGTGTGTGTGTGTGTAAATATGAGACGGATAGACAATGTGAAGTGTGTTATGTACACATCAAAATTAAAATAGGAAACAAAAGCCCTTTCTCAACATTAGTGTTAGAAAAAAAAAAATCAATTTGACCAGGAATTCTAGTAGCATAAAAGAGCATAAACAAATATCCATCTTAAAAGAGAAATATTAATAATAAATAGCCATCTACACCCGGGCTACACCCTGATTTTGCAGTTGATTACTCACACAGTACAAAAACATTTGATTATTTGGGTGGATTTCAAGATGAACACAACTAAAACAACATTACTTGGTATGGCATTCCTCGACAGTGTCACTGCAGTCACTTAGTCCCACTCAGGTAACCTTTAAACACACCTTGAATATGCCTCACCCAGGAATTATTTATATGCAAATTTCCTGATGGGAACACTAAGGGACAGGGCTGGGTGTTACAGGGGAAGGGGGACGTGGAGAAAAAAAAAATGCAACCTACAAATGAAATCTAAAACAGACTTTGAAAAAATCGATTCTTCATGCGTTGGCTTGGGGAGAGGTGGCACAGTGATAAATATTCATGTATTTCTTGCCCCTCGAAATGACTGTGCTTTTAAAAATCACAGGTCACAGGAGGGGAGGAGAGGGAGTTTTAAAAACAGAGACAACAGCCTAATCATTGCAGAGCAGAAATTCTCAATTCAATTGTGTAAAGTGTGGAGGAGATATAATAGTGACAATGTGATATTCATCGGTCAACCTTCAATCCCCTGATTTGTGAATCATGTGCTGGCAGAGATAGCACAGCTTTGAGCACAGACTCCCACTCATCTAATAATATCTCTGTAATTAGCATATGCTTTGATTATAAAGGTCACTAACTCGGCCTAACGGAACATCATATGGAGTGTATCAGGGGAGGCTTGTTTAACAGTCCATTTCCAACGTTTTTAATCTGCTTTCAACTATTTAACATGCCATATTCCCCTATGTCTATAGCCAGTGAATGAACTGTAAGAAAACCGTGCTAACTCGGGGGAGATGTAGCTCCACAAGAATCTTCTTCTACCTTTAGTCGCATAAAACGAGGTGTATGTTGACTGGATCTATACCTAAATCTTCCCTGGTGTTTCTTGGCTCAGGTTTTGCCTAGTGTTGTTGAATGTAATATATTAAGGACTGCTATGGTTATGGCTACATGTTCCCTTTTTGTTTTAGTTTTTTTGGAGGATGTTGCAGTACCTTTAAAAAAAGACTTGTGATGTGTTTTCAATCTGGTTTTGTGCACAACTGTAAAATCTGAAATCAGTCTTTATTCACTATGAAGTGCATTGTGCATTTTATTTGATTGTGTGAGTTGATTTTCATTTCATTTAATCGTTTATTTGAACCGGGACAGTGCACATTGATGAACATTTTAAACAAAATAATGCTTTTAAATGTAAATGAGCCGGATTTTAGCTTTGAGCTAGTTTCCATCCTTTAAAACTATTGAGAGTGAAACAATCCCGTATCTCAGTTGGGAGGCTATTCCACAAAGAGCTGCCTTTAATGGAGAGGACATTTTGTCCAAAGGTGGTCCGTCTACGGTGGACTTCACAGTCTCCTCTGGTTTCTGACCTAGTGCAGCGTCCAGTGTGTTTTTTGTGGATGAATTCCCCTAAGGGAGGGGGGGGGCCAGTCCATGTAAACATTTATAAAAAAAACACATAGTTTTAAAAGAATTAAAATGGTCAAAACTCAAGAAATTGTGTTTCTCAAGGATGGTACAGTGGTGGTATGAATGTGGCTTTCTGTCAAACACCTTGATAGCTCTCTTGTACAGCTGTTCTATGGGTTTCAGGTTTGTGGCACAAGCAAACGACCAGTTTGTAAAACAGTATTCAATGTGGGATAGAATCATACAGTGGAGGTATGATCTGCTATATGTCTATTTTAAAGTGTTACAAAAAGATTGAATGAGTAAACAAGCCTTTGTAACTGCAAAGACATAGTCATGCATCTACCTAATCTAATCAATCATTGACATGTTGTATCTAGTGTTAAAGTGTGTAAATTACAATTACAGCTACACATGAAGCTGAAGTCAGGATGTCCACTGTGTATTATCCACATAAATAGTATGTATGACTCTGGCCTAAGCAGTAGCCAATATAAAAAGACTCCATTGCTTACAGTGGCTGTTCATGTTTTAACTATTGCATATGTGCAAGCCTATATGCTGTACAGTATGGAGAATGTTAAATCGTTTTTTTCTTATCTTACTAAACCGATGCAACAAAGATCAAACGCAGGAGGATGAGACAGTCTGAATAAAGCTTATGCTGTTTACAGATCAGTAAAGTGAAGCTGGCTGCCGTGAACACACTCACAGCACAGACTGCCTATAGATGGTGCTCTGCTTGAGTTGGAGCTGGTGGGCTATTTTAAGTCTCTCCTTGCAAATACACTAACTAACAGAGAGGGGAGCCCCCTTGGGAGACCATTGTAAACAAGTGGGTATGATGCACTGAGTACAATCCCACTTTCTGTTTTATCGAAAATATGCTCCTTTCATCTGAGACAAACAAGTAGATGAACCAGCGCCTACACTCACACATCCAGCGTTAATTACCACATTCATTTACAATGTTTAATCTGTGTGAAAACTGAAAATACAACAAACAAACACAAGGAAGACCAAGATTTTCCTGTTGTTTTGTTTGTTTATACGGTGCAACATTTAGTAGTGAATTCTTATCTGTAGAAAATTGGTCTGCACAACAATGTCCTGGTTTTGCCTCCCTCCATCATTTCTACAGAAGATATTTCTGGCTTAATGATCTAGGTTACATACAATAAAAGAATGTATTAAAAATATCTGGGTTATGAACATACCAGAGTGAAAAAGTTTTGTTTTATCATATTCAGATTTTAGGTCAAGTAAAATGGATGCCCAACAGCTGATCAAACATTTAAACCTCTGTCCTGGTCGAAAGTCCTTTAGAGACTTGAAGGAAAATGTGACCGTGAATTATTCCTCTCATTAAAGTCAATAGTACTTTGAGTCACTATTCTGAAATGCAGCAAAGGCGACCATATTCAAATACAGGAGATGCTGTTTTCTTATATCAGAGTAATGTAAGGTCCCGCTATTACCTACAAGTCCATCAAGCCCGGTCACCTGAGCTCTCTCCATTTATTATCAAAGCACACAGCACATTTGAACCTGAGGGAAATATGATGCCTGACAGCTACTGTGTCCAGCCAGAAAAAAAAGCTGAAGTTTCACAATTATTGGTGACCAGGCAAAAACGAAATATATAAATAAATGAAAATCCCTCCTACGTACCAACACGCAACCCTACACCTGCTAGACGTTATGGATCGCGCTGCGGTTGCGGTCAACAAGGTGGCTCAAGGTATGGAAAAGTCTGACCATCCCAATGAAAATATCAGCGACTTCAAATATAATAACATGGAGAGGCAGTGTAAACTCTTAGTTCATTTTGTCATATGGTAATTGTTCATTTGACTTATTTAATGGCATCCAACTCTCGATACAAAATAGGTTTTCACATTTTTGAAATACTTATTTGTTCACTTAGATGTGTTCCTCTTCATTGTACAGAAATAACTTGTTCTTCTCTTTTATCTGTAAAGTCTAACAGACAAGCGGCCCACACACAAAGATGCTGTGTGGTTCAAATCAAACTTGATGCTTCAACAAAATGTCTGTACGTTTTACAAAAAGTACATATTTATTTTTGCTGTGACTCCTCTTAAAAGACTCATTACCGAACAAAAATAAATCATACAAGGTAACATTTGACTCATACAGTACAAGCAGTTGCAAAACCCGGATATCTGATAAATGCTATTTTTACTACTGCTATGACAGGGCCACGGACACACAGGTTTATTGTCTGTACTCTCAGGCTTTGATCAAACTGCTGTTAGAGAAGATGAAAAAGGTTCAGAAAGAGCAGCCTCCACATCTGGAGGGAAGTCCCCGGCACAAAGAAACAGGAAGAAGCAAAAGAAAGCGGAGGACACAAATGACACAACATTTCAATCAATCTGTCATAAATGTGCCACTTCCTCACTTAAAACACTGCAGTGAGACAGATATAGACCCGAAAGTGCCTCTTGTCTGAGCGTTTGTTGATAATTTACAACAAAGTGGATATATTAGGATACTGACCTTTAGTATGATGGGTTATTAGGTTAAAGCTTCAATGTCAACACGTTTTCCTTCTTGATTGTCTATTAGAACAAATGAGGACACCAGAGAAGATGCAATCCCCTCATGACACTAGGTTGGGGAGTTTATTTTCCTATTGTTTTTAATGCCTTGTAACTGTTCAAATAGGAATACAATATGTTGATTTGGATTGATTTGATTTGATCTGCCATCTTAGCAGTATCTTATTGAGAAAAAACACTCACACAAATCCTTATCTGTCCCTTTAATACGAAAAACACCAACACATTGACATTTTATTTTACATGTACTTGGAGAAAATATGAATTAATATAATAAATCGTTAAGAACATTTGCATAAAACTTTAAAGCAAAACCGTCTTCGTAGATGAAATGCATTTAAAGTGGGTGTGTTTTAAAACCTCTTCATTAGACAAGAAGCAAAGAAAGTCAGCTCACACCTGCATGCACATTTTATTATCATAACTAACATCCGCCTATGTTAGTTTAGACAGGAAGAGGAAAATCTCTGACACATATGACAACTCTGAATTTAACAGATATTAGAGGTGACCTTCGGCCTGTCTTCCTCAATATGATACACGTTTCCCTTTTTTGAAGATTTTTTTCTTTTGTAGTAATAGAAAAAAGTCTCCACCTCAATGTGCAGCCCTCCCCCTTGTTCACACGCACTTGAATAGCAATTAAAGTAATTCTTTCTTTTTTTTCATCTTGGGTCTTGTAAGGACTTTTGTGTTACAGGGGATTGGGGGAGGAAGGACACATCTTATCTAGCACAGCTTTGTATCTGGTGGAAGACTTATGAAATGAGAGGAAGACTGATCCTTATCAGTGTGGAATTAGTGCTTCTTCGTGCTTTGTCCAGGAAGTGTTTGTAGTGATTCCATTATAGAGGGGAAGCCTTCAAAGAGGCCAGCGCAGCCAGAGGACACCTTGGGAGGAAAGAGGGGACCATTTTGAGGAACAGGATGGAACCTTGCTGAACCAGCACTCTGCACACTGAGATCCCAATCAGGCATTTACACAGGGCCTGCACAATTACCTCCCAAATAAAGGTCATTTTTCCTTCCCTCAAACACTTGTATCGGAAGGTAAACGGATTGTAGTTATTCTAAAAGTAGATTGAATGGGGAATGTATTAAGTTTTACATATGAATTGATAAGCAGAAATACAAGCAAAATACAGGCAGCAGAAAACATGTCTCCAGGTAGGTAGCGAGTAGTAAGTGGCGCTTGCTAAAGGAGTATCGCCCCTTCTGGGGATGATGTACATCCTGGGTAAAAAGGGATTTGTATGCTTACGAGTTTAATAAAAGCTCATAAGTCCCTGATAGTGTTGGATTTCATGAAAGGGTGTTGCAGAATGAAAACATTCAATTTAATGAAGATTAAGGCAAACGTCACATTGTTTTGACCTCCAGAACCTCAACCTTTCAGTCTGTGCTTCGCTGTCTGCTCCTATTTCAAGACTGAGAGTAAGCCAATGGGTTTTACGTATAATGTTCCTTTGACAGGGACATCATTGGTCGAACACATATGCACCATTAGTGGTGCATTATCCTGATGCTTTCACAGCCACACACTCTGTGTGTATTGCTAAACAAGTTACCAGGTTCACACCTGGGGCCGGGGGTCTATTGAAGTGGGCCCACAGGGGCTCTGAAGTTACTGAGGACTGGCATTGTGGTTTAAAGGATCTGGCCCTGCGGAAATGTAGAATTTTACTCATGGCAGTAATTGTACCTCACAGCTGGAATGAGAGCAGAGAGAGAAGAGTGCATAAAAGGGATGGGGGGGAGCACATTTGATAGCATTCAGAGTCGTATCAGAGCAAATGATAATAGTAATAGATCTTTGTTTGTGTAAGAGTTACTGTCAGATTTATAATTTCAGTCATCATGCAACATGTGACTTTAACGAGAAGGTACAATTTCCCTCGAGAAGGCTTCACGGCAAATCCACCAACCATCTCACAGAATTTGTTGAAACTGTATCGTGATAAAAAATATGTTCTGGTATCTCTCTGATGTCCTCCCACTGCTCTGCGTTGACTGTGTGAGTTTCCTTGTTGTTGTTGTTGTTGCAAAATGAACACTAATTGTTAACTGCTACAAGATGTAAATGCAGGCTCAGAGTGACTTGGCCAGAACGGGATCTGGGAAAGCAGAGAACAGAACCGGTACAGCAGCCCCTACATGCATTATTGCTATAGGTGTATATATAGGCAAAGATACCTAAGAGGACGTTAAAAGAGGAAGCTTAGAAGAGAGAAGGAGAGAGTGACAGAGCAAGAGGAAGTTAGACAAGAACAGTTTGGACAGGCTTTTAGTTGTTGGCCAGAGCTTTGCAAAATACAGGATATTGGACAAGTAAGTAAGATTAGCTGGCCTGCTTCATCTTGTTTTGTTGCACTTGTTTGATGTCTGGCTGTGTCAGCAAAGATGTCGAACAACCACACTAATATATGCTCAATGTGTCAGCTTATTAAACATACTTTTTCTATAAACTATGCTGATGTCAAAACGTACCGATAACCGATTGCCAGACGTGAAATATTCATGTTGTGAAGGTTACATCTGTAATGCATACCATCATTTACTATTCTGTTACATGATAACATTATGAACTCATCAGTAAAACCTTTGTGTGTTGTACTTTAGCTAAATGTGTGTCACAGTCCATCACATAAAAAAAAAGGTTTAAATTATAAGTCAAACTATTTTAAACTTTGAGAGAACTTCCTGAACCCACAGCAACCTGAAGTGGGAAAAAAAGCAAATGGTAAACATCTCCTCTGATTGGGTGGCCATTCTGTAGAAGATCTAAAAACTTCCAAATGAGATATTTGTTTATCTGTACGTCAACTAAAGCCCTAGAGTGGGTGCAAATAGGGGAGGTGTACGGATGGTGCGCGCTGGACTGCAGCCCTCATGCCTAATTCATGCTGGGGCGTCTATGAGAAGCAAACGCAGCAACTGACCGGGCAGAGATTCCCTTTCATATTCTAATCAACTACCCTGCAAAGGATGTGTTTACTCCAAAACAGACCCACGTTAACAGGGAGCAATGCAGAACAAACGGTATGCAAACACAGCGCAGACACGTTTTGTGATTGCGAGTAAGAAATTGGTCACGGTATGTTAGTGAAAGATATAGAGTAATGTTAGTGAGGTTAATTATTACAAGATGAAGATATCACAATCTAGGTCCCATAAAGATGAAGGAAGAGAAACAAAATGTAATAATTAACCTGTTAAGCCCCGCGCCTGTTTTACAGGTTTCAGGCTCGAAAATGACATGCCCAAAACAAATGACTACAACTTAACTTCTAAAAGGGTTATATGAATAATGTCTTTTATCAAAGCAAGGTCACATCTGTGAGTTGGACGTAGAAGTGTCAGAATCAATATAGATTTTTCTCAGTCAGAGTAAATTCAGATGGAACATAGCAAAAAAAGGTAAATTCTTACCTCCGCCTAAAGAAAAAACATTACTTACAGTGAAAACCACCCTTGAATGATGGGATGGTAGACTAAAAGCTTTAGGAATCCAAACTATAACAGATAATAAGTACCCTGTATCAAGATTGATGCAAAACAAGTGAAATTTGACTTTTTTAGAGAGGTTTAGCAAAAAAAGGTTCCAGGCGGAATAAGCTTTCGGCACATTTGGGTACATCTGGTTCCATCAGTGCCATTTGACCTTTTTCAGGTACCAGACTTGTGTATTACATTGAATTATCACCATAGGTATTCATTCCATCCAAAAAAAAAAAGACCCGCCGACGGGGTCTTTGGGGCTTAACAGGTTAAGGAACCGAGCAAGTGTTAATAAATGAATGCATACAGTTGCCATGTTGAGAGCACTTGCATAACATTTATAAAAATGGCATACAAACGTTCCTCATGATAAAGCAAAGAAGCATTGGATCGAATGGTGAATATTGACTCTCAAAATAATGAAATCTTTCAATAAAACAAGAAAGTGCTACATTAGGTACAGGAACATTCATTAGGATGCAACTAAGAGGGTAAAAAGGTCATCTTTGATCTGTATCTAATTTAGCTTTTAATAAATTAATTTTACTTAAACCTATTACAAATTAAAAATGGGTTTCAATCTTATATAGGTTATTAAGATAAAAACATTTTTAAGAAATTGGAAGAAATGAAAAGTGCCATCAAATAAAATATAATCCAGAGTCAGGGCTAAAATGAAGCATTTTAAAAATCAATACAAAAGATTTCAGTAAAACTCATTGCCAGAAAGCCATGATTTTATTACAGTTTTACTGTAAAGAGAACTTTGATATCACTTCTTTTTGATTTGTGACGAGCCATCACTATTATGGTCTGATAAGATTTCTTAGAATCCATTGGATAGATGAGCACGTATAGGAGAAGATATCAGACGCTGTTTCAGCACTATTACAGTAGAAATGGAGACATCAGAATTGAAGGGATTATGACCACTGGAAACCAATAATTATAAAAGAAGTATTTCTACATGTATAATGTGAGCGATTGAGGATGAAATATTGTCTCTTTCGGCTCTCTTTAACCTTAAAGTTGGGGGGAAAAACTAGACCATGTACAGTAGCCCCCTCCCATTCAAAAGGATAATGGCAGCTCACTGTAATAGTGGCAATAAAAGTCTGACTGCGTCTTAACAAAGATGAGAGAGCCACTGAGGGAGAGAATAAGTGTGTGAAGACAGATGATTGACTGTCGATACAGCACCAGGATGAGGGAGTGTGTTTATTGATGGAGGACGGAGACGTTTTCTCTGCAGGAGCCCCATGACCCTCCTACGCCCATTGCATCCACGCAGCAGCACAGCGCAAGTTCGCATTCAATGCGGTATAAAAGACAGACCTTAAAAGATTCCCACACAAAGGCACATGTATAGATATGCATGCATGCATGTGTGTATACAGACAAACTGACAAACACAATTTCCATATTTACTGTTGGGTGTGAAAAGGAAAAGAACGGGAGGGCAGGGAAAACTCATAAATAAATGACAATGCACAGCTTGCCCTGGAAATAGAAGCATCATTTTGTGTTTGTATTATATTCAGGCGGGTACAATTTAATCTCCCTTTTAATACCCTCCATTGTATAAACAGGAGAGAGGTTGCTGAAATATAAACATTAGGAATGTAACCTTATGAAAATCGATTTGGCATTGAAAAAATAGTATATCTGCCTGGTTGTTTATTAATGCAACTTCAGGCATGTAGCCACTATCAATGAGAAAATCCCCCTATTACATTTTTATGTTGCATTCGAGAGAATCCATAAGAAGAGGCTGTAGCAAAATGTACTTGGAGGTTACCTGGATACAACATTTGCAGCATTGTTTTTAATAAGATTGTGATCAAAATGCATGAATAAAAAGTCCTTATCTCTGCCAAACAGAGATATTGGAAAAAGTTGCAGATTGAAAATAAAATAGAAAAGTTTAGAAAGGTTAAATGGATGGATAACAAAGTATGATTTCATGTATTTACTTGATTAGTAACGTGTGTGTGATGTAACAATATGAAAGTAAAAATAAAAAAGAATAGCAGAATAACGACACTGATGATATTTGAACCAACAGGACTAAACAGCATGGCTGATGATTTAAAGCCTCACGCATTAGGCCACAAATGTGAAGTGACAGTTGAGTAACAGCGAGCTGAGTTTTTTTTCCCTTTGGCTGAATATCAGCAGCTCTACAGAGAGCTGTGTTCAGAACTGGATCTGATCTGCTGTTATATCATACTGTAAATGGTTGAGCCACAGAAACCAAACAGTTCTGCCAGCAGACTAATCACTTGGGCTGGTAAACCAATCCTCCACGGACATGCACCGCAAGTATGAAAGTGTGTCTGCAGCCCCGATTATTTATTCATTTTGTTTGATTCAGGATGATGTTCCTCCCTTGGATTACCGTTTTTCCTATCTGGCAAGAGTGCTGGCACTATGCCCTATGTTTAAGATATCAAAGATGTGCGGCATCTCGTTGCCTTGTGTTGGCGCGCCTGGGGAGTTTCACTCAACATGAAATGGATAAAGCCACACTGATGTACTGTTGGGAATGAAAAAAAAATAAAGAGAGAGAGAAAGAAAGAGAGAGAGACCTAGACTGAGACAGTGTGCAGGGGGTTGAAATATAGAAAGTCGAAATGGGGTAACGGTTTCAGGGAGAAATGTGATGTTGTTGCCTCTGGAAGCTGATGCCTTCCCTGGGACACGGTGGTCTCAGGAGAGCAAGTCTGTAGGGGCGATCGCTTTAAAATATCACTGGAGAGGCCTGAGTGGGTCTGTGTGTTTCTGTAATCTGTGTACATTAGATAAAGCAGATTAATTCATTTCAATGCTTTGCTTTCATCTCACCATTATGAGGTGGAACACAAACAGAGCTGCTAAATTTAAGAGAACACACCCCATTAATTATGAGCGGCTTCTTTGGACCTTATTCTCCCATTAATTTTAGCTCAACAAGGGAGCTATAGAAGAACTTAAGAGATATCCTAGCAAGTTTAGAAAATGTTTAATATCTTCACATTGTGTGGCTTTAATCAAAGCAGGTATATTTCTGTTATTGTACTGTAACTGAGCAAATGCAAAGAAAGATGGATCAAATCACTGATACTGTAGATCAAGCAACTACTTAAGTTTCCAATACCTCCATTGTATTCTCTAATTGCTCATTAAAAGATTTATCGGGGTTCTTTTTTGGTCAAACACGGACATTACTGTCTGACAGCCATCTCTGTCAAGGTGCTCTTTTAAAAAAAAAAAACAGAACAGGGCACAACAACAACAAGATATGTATCCTTAAAACGGAACCATTATAAAATCACCTCTGCATAATGGGCTGGGATCACAGAAGGAGACACTTGGGCTAATACCACATAGGTTTCTGATTTCCTGTCTAAATCGGCATAAAGCATCTTGCCTTCAGATGGATTACCTGTCAGTGCATTAAGTACAACTTAGACCGCATCTGAAGCCACAAGAGACGCCAGCTTGCTCTTCCAGAGGTGCTTTAACCATGGCCTCTTCTAAACCACAGGGCTATTACATCTGCCCGTTAAAAGCTTTGAGGGAGGCGTCCAGTCAAAGTCAGAGCTCGATGGGAGCCTGTACCAAGGTGACTAAACTCATTCTTCTCTGTCCAGGTCGCAGTTGTTTCTGATGGAACTAGGGTCACTTCTATCGTCTTTGCACTTCCTACATAAACAGCTGAAATGAGACTCACTTTCCTTCATCGCCACCTTGCTAAACTTGCAAAAGAGACAGGTGAGTGAGCAGGACAACTTACATATTGGGGGGATGAATTAGAGAGCAAAACACTGCTTCAGACTATACAAGCCAGGCAGAGAATCAAACATAAAGGAGGCGCATTTGATCAATGGCCTCGATTGAGAGGACATGGATTTTGCATTATAACCACCCTCTTCATTATTGGCTGAGTTAGCGTCTGCTCGCTAACGCCCCCTCTGTCCTTTGCTGTTGAAGAGTGGTGATCAATTTGGAGAGATGTGTTCCCCTTTAGAAACACAGACATACACAGTGAAGTAGGCACACAAAACATCGTAACCCATCACTCCAGAAGCATTGGAGGAAGTGTGGGCTGGAGAGATCTGGGCCAATAGAAAATTGCACTGCTTACATGAACAATAGCTCAATTAGAGAGGTCCGTTCATGTTATGAGATTGCTTTTCTTATGCTAATCTTAACACTTAACTAAATGCTCTTCAGTAAAGGGTTTGTGCTCTCCCAAGTTAGCTTGCCATTTCATTATGTAGTCACGTGTAAGCTGTGCTACGCATTGACTGCCTTCGTAAATCATGTTCATGGGAGGAGGGATAAAAGTGCCTTGCTGATATGTAAGTGGATTTCGGGGGTCGTTTTCCTATCCTTGTATTGATAAAAGCTTCATTAATCAATCATACATCTCTTCCCATTGATGGTGATGGTGAAGTGCAGCTGTGGTAATTTTGTTTGTGTGTATGGGTGTGCATGTCAAAAACTTTGGCTCAAGACTCTCGTAACAGTAAATTACAAATACAATGTTGGAGTTTGATGTTGCATATCTCAGCAAAACATCAAAATAATGTAATCTGAAATGCACATGGACATCATCGTGCTGTCAAAAAGCAATGAGGATATTTATCAAATGGCCAAATTTGAATAATGGAAGTGTCAGCTAATATGTTTTTTGTACACAAACATTAGCAGGTACTTGCAAATTCCTGAAACACATGTAAACCCACTTGAAAACAAATTCATTTAGAGGAAAACACTCTCAGTTAAGAGCCAAAGAGGAATTGGTGGATTTCTTTTGTGTTGTATATTCACAGAAAGTTTTACAATTACAAAATATTTGTTTGGTAGTTTACTCATCTTTTTTTGCATTTTTGGAAGATATTTGAGACGTTAAGATTACTTTTTTACCAACGCATTGTCAATCTCAAGTTTAAAGGACATGGATGTTCTTTACCAAATGTCATGGCAACACAGTACATCCTTCTACAGTTGTTAAGTTAATTCAGTCCCAAGAAGGAATACAGCCAACCAACAAAAGACCAACACTTCCATCCCTTAACATTTAAAAAAAAAAAAAAGCCTCACCGAATATGCTAGTGTACAAAACAAAATGTGGTCCAACTCTTTATATCTTCAACAGCTGAGGTGTGTCTGCACATCTCGCCCATTTGTACACTGTGATGAATGGAGATGATCTCCGTTTAAGGGTGCAGCCCTAACAGCAGAATGCCAAAGTTTGTTTATGTTATAACCCAAGACACTTCATTGATGCAAGTACAAAGCACTCACAGTAAATAAGGCCTTCATCTTTCAGTTGTTCAGTCAAAGGCTGAGGGGTCTCCTCTCTCCTGCGCCCTTCAGGAATCCTATGTTCAGAAATGTAAATACACGTATTTAAGACTATACAACATTTTGAGATGGTAGGATAATTGCAGTCCTAAAGTCATATTATAATTGACTATTGACAAATGTTCTCCTTTCTCTTCTCTACAACGTGTGTTCTGCATTCATATGCCAAGCTTCTATTATCCTATGTACAGTTTTCTTCTCTGCTCTATATTTCTTAGCTCAGCTGTTTCTGTCTCTCATCCTTTCTCTCTCTCTACTCATCCCATAACAAACCTATCTATCATATCTGTAATCAACACAATGGAGTTGTCATGGTGGCCACAGTGACCCTCCCTGGACATGGCCCAGGGAAATTGACTGAAAGAAAAATAGTTGGACTTGCCAAACACTGAATCATCAGATTTATCAAATATTATAAAGAGGGATCAGAGAAGGAAAGACAAGAACAAGGAGGGTTTATTTCACAAGACAGCAGCTGAATAATTGCTTGAGGTTGCAGGGGTGATTCCCTTTGACTGCTCCCTTTTACAAAAACATATTGTACATGAGTAACAGTGCCCAAATCGCCTGTAGTTTCACTTCTTCCACCCTCCTGAAGATTTTGTGAAGATGTATTTAAACTAAGCATCTTAAGCTCCATGCTTGGCTCTCCTGTAATAGCACTTATGGCAGGATAAAAAAATGGTTGAGCATCGAGGTGAGACCTGACAATTGTATGAGCATGAGTTATTTATATTTAGAAAGGCCAACCTAAAGCATGCAAATGTGGCACTGATAGACCTCTTCATAACATTGTTATTTAGCTAATTTACCCTACATTGGCGGAAAATATTGTTTACGGCAATTTACTTTCAAATAAAAAATAATCCACCCACTTTTGAGAATTCCCTCTAAAGCTTGAAATTGTTCATATCCTTAATCGAGGCTTGGACATTCATCTAATACTGTTGCCGTAGGGAAAGGATAAGTGTTGAGAGTTCATATATTATTTCTCTTCGGCTCAATCTGATGTCTGATGCATTCAGATGGCAAAATGCTAAATTTTGACATGTGGAAAACAGCCTTTATATGGCAGTTTTATGAATAATGAATGCTAATTCACTATGAGTGTCAGGAAAACTTATAAATGACTAAATTGGAAGAGAACTGCTTCTTGTTGTGGAGTTAAGACTGTGTCACTGAGTTTGAGTTGTCAACTTTTAGGTATAAAGAAGTGACTCAAATCAAAAATAAAAACTGGTTTGAGTTTCCATTTGCTGACAAATGATTAATTAGAAACCTGTCCATTATACATGTAAAACGTCTGGGATTGAATGTCATGTACAAACTTATTATATTGATTAGGTAGTCTGTGTTTACAATATGCAGGGATTTCATGCACACACATTGACATTGTTAATGACACTTTGTGTATGATGTTTTAAATGATATTTGGCCTAAGTTAGGTTTACAATTGCAGATCCATTATAAGACCGTATATTGGAGTAAGTGAGAAAAAAGGTTGTTTTTCTGCATAATTATTTTTTGTTTTTTATAAAATTGTTTCTCCTGATTTTCCAAATAAAGTCCTGCGGTGCCTTGCAGCAAAACGTCCCATTACCTTCTGCAAATGGCCACTGCAGAAGAAGGGATTAACTAAGCATACATTTAGGGCTATGGAAATATGGACATGTCCACGGATTTATTGGCATTTATTATGGTTGTTCTTGTTTTAAGTGTAAAACCCCCTGTACACTGCATCATTGAATAGGGTGTTAGTCTGCCTCACATACACCATTAGTGAGAGAATTTATGCATTTAATACATTAGAATAGAAAATGAATTTAAAAAGAAAACGCCATAAGGGAACACATTATCTTAGCTGTCGGCAGTTTTCTGGTTTAACATTTGGCAGCCTCGTCAGTAAATGAAAGAATTATTTCAATTATTGTACAGCATTAAATTATAGTTTGTGGAGAAAATGGTGACAGGTCTGCAGAGCTATAACACTTCCCCTGCCTCTGGCTTCTCTGTCAGTTTTAATGAAGAAACCTCTCCACACTACACAGAGCGAGAGAGACAGAGAGAGGGGAGGTATTGTTCACTGATTCTCAAATTTGTTAGAATGACTGTGAATTGCTACTTTGTTTATAAATGAAAAAAAAAAGTATAATAAAGAATATTTACTGTATACTATTCAAGGTCAACAGGAACCACAGTGGCTTGACATTACCTATAATCCACAGACTATAATTGGAAGGGAAAAAAATATAATACAAACTGCAAAAAATGTATAGAATTGGTGTCCTATTGAATTTACTTACAGCATGTCATCCCATTAATAGCCCAACTGTCTTACTGTGCAGCATTTGGCCACAGGGTTCGAAGCTCAAACCAGACTTGCTATTGCAGATATTCCCTCAACAAACATTAGTGAATGTCATGTGTGGAAATATATTGCTATTATACCGGCTAAGAAAAACACCTAGGGGCAGGTGTATCCTCCTTATGCTCACATTAGCTCCCTGCTAGCTGCCCTGTCCTTCCGCACACAATGCCCTCTACAAAGGAAAAATAAAAGACTTGGCTTCCCTATGCCAACGGTTTCCATCCGCCATTGTAATGCTATCCCATCCATACAGATATCAAATGCTTGATCCCTGCAGCATTTAACCAAATTAAATACCACCTTCATTAGCAAGCCAACACCTATCGTAGGCATGCAAAATACCCCCAGCCCCAAGGACACACGGCTAAATGGGCTGGCAGAGCTTAAAATAAGTCCACACACTACAAAGACTAGCCTTCATTTGTATGTTCCTAATGTGCCAGCTTCACTCACTGTACATGGCCCGCTGCTCCGAACACATGGTGAGTAATTGCCAACACTCGACCTCCATACTGCACTTAATCAGCATGGTAACACCATGGGGATAAATTCACGAACAATACAGCCAGAATAATTCATAAATTGGTCAACAGAACTAATGTGCAAAGTGGTGCATAGCGTCAAAGTGTCACATGATTCAGAGCCAAGGTTATGGTGTGTTTTCTGAGAGAAATACCAATGGAGCCATGGAAAAAGAAGAAGAAGATAGTCTGAAACTTTCAATTTGATGAGCTTATCAGAAACAAATATTTCAGTTATTGTTTGTTTTTTATATAAAAACCTTTCTCTCAAAGACAATGTAGCTTTCGACATCACACCTAGAGTTTCTCGTGCAAGTTTTGAAATGTTATTCATAGACGTTTGTTGCGAGAGTTTATTGGAGATGTTACATTTAACAATTTATTAATAAATATATAATACAAATAAAATATCAGGCCAGTCTGAAATGCTTTCAGGATTGTGTGCATTGACTGTTGGGATCCACAAACTGGATGCATGTTTCCAGGTTCAGGACACACTGTTCATCATTGTACAGTTGGCCCATTTGTCTCCATTCTCACCTTTGACCTGCAGGCAAATGGTGATAAAAGCACCCTTCATTGCATTCGACAATAAAAGCAATAGGCAGTTCTTGAGTCAAGCAGCACAGTAAACAAACATAAATAAAAGAGAGTGGGAATCAATGAAAGAGGAAGCATGGAAAAGCAGCACAAAGACCCATATGCCGATACAGTAACACTCAGATATAACCACCAGTACAGATTTGAAAACAAAATCTGATAAAGTCTGACTATGAATGTATAGCTGTAGTACCGTTTATTTTATCAAAGCAAACTAAAGTCTTTAAAACCTGTAATGTTATGATTCGTATTGTTTGAGATAAAAAGAAAATAATTTTCTGACTTTCATCTGTAAACAACAAATAATTTCAAAAGCAATAAGTGACCTCCACAATTTCTGTCAAGATAACAATTTTGTCATGGCACTAGGCAGTGTAGCCTTTAATGTGCTGTTTACACGAGAACGCAAACGGTTGTATCCGCTACTTTTCTCTTTCGTATAGCCTGTTCGTTCATACGAGGCCGTAACGGAAACGCGGAAACGGACCCCGCAAACGATAACGGGTCCCAAGGTGGATAGATCTGCAAACGGAATGCTCTGGGGGGCCAAACGGCTCCGTGTGTACGCCCTATACGATCATTTCCTGATAACGATGAAGCCATAGCCTCATCTCTCCCCACCTCTGCTGCTCACTGCTGTAGCATGGTCAGTAGCTACTGTCAGTTGCTACTGCTACTGCTACTGACCATGCTACAGATGTTAGTGCAAAATCTACAGCTCCTCTACCACAACCATCAGCAACAAGTGGACATGGAGAATTACATGAACTACATGTAAATCCACCGCGGGGCATAAACAGAAGGGCAACCATGGCAACCAGGCTCGGGGGTCTTCTTCGCTGCTTTTGGTGTATTTTGTGGCGAAAGTACAGCGCCACTTACAGGCCTGGCATATGTACTACAGCGTCTCCAGCACTTTAGAGCGGTCTTGTGCGGAAGTACAGCGCCACTTACAGGCCCGGCATCAGTGTTAATTTTGGCAGCTGTTTTTGATTTAGTCTTAGTCTTAGTCTTTAGACGAAAATGGTTATTAGTTTTAGTCACATTTTAGTCATTTCTATCCTTCATAGTTTTAGTCTAGTTTTAGTCGACGAAAACTCAAAACGTTTTAGTCTACTTTTAGTCGATGAAAAATTACATTTTAGTCAACTTTTAGTCAAAATGTTTTCTCTTAAAACCAATTCAGTTAGGCAAATACAGGTATCTGACATTGTAATCAAGGTGACAGCATCAAGTGTTGAAATTCGTAAAGCAACATTTCACTCTCTTAACACTTTACTTGTGTAATATCTAGGGATGGGTATCGTTAAGGTTTTCTACGGTACTACTAGTCTTATCAATACTGCTTATCGATCCGGTACTTTAACGGTATTCTTGTATTTACTTTTTGTTATTTTTTAAAGGAAAAAACTAACAAATTGTTAACCGAATTAATTGCTTTATTTAAATGTGAAATAAATGAAATATATATATAATTATGTTAAAATATTGTACTGTACTTGAGTAAAATGTTGAGGTACTTGTACTTTACTGGAGTATTTAAATGTTTTGCTACTGTGTACTTCTACTCCACTACATGTATTTAATACCTTTAGTTACTTTACAGATGTGGATGAATGATGTGAAATATAATCAAGTGTTAACTCAGACTTTAGTAAATTCACAAGCTACCCTGCAGTATACAAAGTCCTTCAAACTAGCTGCACCTTTACTAGCTTTGAGAACACTTTCATGATCAATCATTATAAAACATATCATATATATTATTCTGAAATGGACCAATCTGCACAATGACTACTTTTACTGTTGCTACTTTAAATATATTTTGATGATCATACTTTGACTTGAGGAACTCTTCCTACACTATGGTATTTTTTTACTTAGCTACAAGATCTGAGTACTTCTCCCACCTCTGCACACCTGATGTGATAACGTTACTCGTAATTGGGGCAACAGAGCTACGAGTTAAGGAAGTCGAAAATTGTGCATTTCTCCGACTGAATATGACGCCTTTTGGCCGGCTGTTTGGACAGACTACTCTACTCGTGTCAACGCGCTAACGCGAAAACATGGCAAACGAGCTTTGTCCACATCGAGTCTTGTAGAGTGTCTCTATACTCTCTGAACGCTCCGTCCCCGGCAGATCTCTGTGTGCCGCTGCAGCGTGTCTGTTAGGCCCCGCCCCCGCACACAGAGAGAGAGGGAGATCGCTCTTCTGGAGTGAAGAGAGCGGAAATAATGATATTGCAAGTTAGAAATGTAAGATGCATTTTGACAGACAAGACGGGCAATTGGGGGAAAATACCCTGCATTTTGAATGTCCGATAGTCCACCATTAACACCTTAGTCCCGTCTCGTCTCGTCAACGAAAACTAAATATACATTTCGTCAAATTTTCGTTATCAAGAATCTATTTTTAGCTCGTCATCGTCTCGTCTTAGTCATGTAAAAAAGGTCGTTGACGAACATTTTTCGTCATAGTTTTCGTTGACGAAATTAACACTGCCCGGCATATGTACTACAGCGTCTCCAGCGCTCCCGAGTGGTCTCGTATGAACGGAAGACTTTTTTGATATCGTATTCGGTTCGTTTGCGTTTCGTATGCGTTTGCGTGTAAATGGGGTCTAAAAGTGTCAGGGATGTATCTTTGATGTATGCAAATGCCTAGAGGTGTGATACCCAGTGAGATCTAACAAAAAAGTTAGGATTGTTAAAAGGTGAGCATCATCAGTCATGAGAAAAGTGTAATGCTCAGTAACAGAGGTTTGTCATTGTGCAGCCTGTATTTGCAGTAGTTCCCTAAGTTAATCCTTCATGTTGGACAGGCCATTGGCCCATTACTAAGTGAGTGTAGCAGTGTCTCTCTAGTGATGAGAATAAAATACAGAGAGAGAAGTTGATAAAAAGAGTGAGTTAAATATCGCCTTAACCTTTAAGAGACAATGGAATAAATATGCTGATTCAAGAGTTGTTTCTACATGTCAACAAAGGAGACTGTACTACACTCACGCATGCTTATCACCCCTGTGTGGCCATTTTTATTTTAAGGATGGAACTCGGTAGCAAGCAAGGCATATAGACAGCCCAAGTTGTAGATGAAGATGGTCTTGTGTGGTTATTATGGGGTAGGTTCAGTTAGCCCAGCCCTAAATGACTAAGACTGGTTTGTCACAGGCCAAAAAAGCAAGCCAATGCATTGACGAAAAATACATTGGTACACTTTGCCGATTGTCAATTTTCCTTTTTGAACACCTTCATGATTCAAAAACCTTAATCTAACTAAAGCTCAGTCCCTTGAAATCAACACTAGTGCATTATTCACATTTTCCGAGGCATTTGGTTAGTATTGGATGTCTATTCAGCTCCTGACATATAAAAACAGTCGAGCTTGACCTTCCTCTTCTATCATCTTCTCTTTCCTCTGCTCCAAGCATCCAGCCCATAACAGATTAGCTCTGAGGAAGACCCATTTCCTCCCTGAGGCTGCTAAAATATTAATCAAAACACAGAGGAGTGTGCAGCAGCTCCCAAGATGCATGTCTTCTAATGGTAATACATGGGGAAGGCAGAGAGGGAGGAGTGCTGCCTGTAATAGCCTCACAGAGGGGGAGGAGAGGAGGAGGGCCAGAGGTGACAGGGGCTTTCACAAGGGACAAAGAGAATGAGAGAGAGGGATAGATGGGCAGGAAGCGAGGTGGAGGGAAGACATGAGGTGTGTGGAGAATCCACGAAGAGACTGCACTGATACAGAGTGCTTCAGAGAGATCCAGCAGGGAAGATCAAACAAGCATCGTGGCCTCTCACTACCCATTTTGTGCAGTACAAGGGTATAAGATAGCCTTATGTGAACTTTAAAGTATAAATAATAGATAAAAAGTGAATTTAGCTTCATATTTTTCTTGGATTATCAACAGTGCCAAATATTTGTTTGGGTTTGTTCGAGGCTATCTGTGAGCAATGTTAGAGAGATAAAAAGACAGAGATGTTACTGTTCAACAAGCACTTTTTTACCCTCCTCATGACAAAATGCATGATGCCATGGGGTCTGTATGAGCAGTGAAAGGCATTTCTCTCATGGGCCAAATCTAAGCCCTTCTCTGGCACTGAGCCACTGCCAGTGGGGAAAAATGATGGGACTATCCATGTTGGCGACACGGTAATCATGTAACTAAGCTTTGTTGCGGTGCGGGCAGACTAAAAGGTTTATTTCAGCTTATTTCCCACGCCTGCCTACTTGTCTTACTGTTAGTAGGTGTCTCAAGCACATTGGCAGATGTCCTGTTGTATGGAATATGGGATGTGAAAACTGTGAAATTAATACATACGTATGAAGCAGGCATCCTCCTGTTACCACTAAAGCAACACTGACAGTGTAAAGCTGACAACTGTTTAGAATACCAAGTCTATTGAGAACAACACCATTTTATGGGGAATGCAAAACTGGATATCCTCATGGGTCATCTTTAGCTAACCTGCAGACAGCTGTGACTGTGTTCCACTACTTGGTAATTAGGGAGATGTGGAGCCCCCATGGGTTACACACTCCCAGCGTGCTGCCACACTCCTCCCTCTTCATCCAACAGGCTCCTGGGAGAGGTGGCCGTTTTGTGAAAGGTGACACAAATCAGTGACCTCTGTCTACCTGACCATGTCGATAATGAAATGCAGCTGGAGCTTCATTGTATTCAAATGAGGCTGCGCGTGACAATAATGTTGAAGAGATACCAGTGGCAAAGGTCCAACGTTAACTTCTCTGAGAATAATAAAAAAGGAAGTGTAAAAAGGCAACAAGAAGCTACCTGACTGAGCAAGTGAAACTGAAAGAGTGATAATTCACACACTTTTGCCCACGTGTGTTCTTCATTTTGGATGGTTAGGGGTTAAACTGGTCTGTCCCAGTCATGGGCCTTTGTCTATTGTGTTGCTTTACTTAATGTAAACCGATAAAGCTGGCTAACCTTGTGGGCCCAATCAATGCTTATTTAGAATACCATTGATTAACAGTTCTGATTATTGATTATGTCATCCCACTCAAGATATGCCAATGGCTCTGATAAGAGGTTAGCCCAGAGCAGATAGGTCTACCCACCAGGCTGCCACACACACACACACACACACACACACACACACACACACACACACACACACACACACACACACACACACACACACACACACACACACACACACACACACACACACACACACACACACACACACACACACACACACACACAACACACACACACACACACACACACACACACACACACACACACACACACACACACACACACACACACACACACACACACACACACACACACACACACACACACACACACACACACACACACACACACACACACACACACACACACACACACAGGGCCCTGCTCGTACAATGGATCCAACGTATTTCTCTTTTTCTCTCATGCATGCACACACATTATGTACACACTTATGTATTCACTCACACAGACTGAAGACAGTACTACTCTCTGTTGACAAAGGGTAATGTCTGCTCATCTGAGACCTAAATATTGAAATTACCCCACCATCTGTTCCTGCAGCATGCCCAGTGGCCATCTTGAAATGTCTTTACTTGGAAAACACAGTACAGCTATATAAAGCATTCCCTAAACTACATTAGAACGTGCTGGGGATAGGAGCAGAAATGCCCCTCACTCTGTCCTACTGGGTAATCAAACCTATTCAGACATTTTCAAAACATGCTACAACTAAATCTACTGGAATTATTATTGACCAGTTGAAGACAATTTGCCATTATCCATGAGATATGTGCAATTACATAGTTCTGAACCCATTTTTTGGGTTTGCTCCAGTTATACAAATGCTGTCTTCTCAAAACTTTTTCAAACCATCAGCCCGCCCTATGTCCAGAAAAGTGTTTATATACTGTACAGTCCATCGTCTGAGGATTGTATCTTATCTTGTAACTGAGTGAAAACTCCTGAGTTTTGAACGGGTCTAGTATCTGTTCTCAGTGATGCAAATTTGATGTACAGTAGCAGTATGCTACATTCGACCTCTGTGACCTCCATCCAATTGACTTCCAGAGGTTAAATAATGTATATGAGAGATCTACATAATTCTCAGCCTAGTGTTATGTGTTAATAACTTAATTTAATTTAGTTTGAATTCAAATTGAAATGTTTTGTTAATATTTTTGGGCATCTTACTTAAAAAGCTGAAATTAAAATATGCAAGATCACATACAAAAATAACAGTTTTTAAAGTGTACACTACAATCCAGAGAGAGATCATAATAACATCCTATAAACAATCTAGCTTCACACAGTGTAAATGGGTCGTAAAAGCAAAAAGCATTTATAACAGAATGTTTAATTGAATGGTATAAATGGAACATGTTGGGGAGGGAAAGAAACCATTTCAGGAGATTTTGTATCCCTGGGAAATGCTCTAAAGCCAGTGCGGTCATTGTCCAGTGCCGTAAAGCCTGATGATAAAAACGTTTACAGCAGGGCCGCTATTAAAGAGAGAGTGAGTCAATCAAAACTGTCAATAACACAGTATCCATGACATACAATTACCAGAGCGTCCACTTGCACACTGGAGTGCGACATTTGTTTTTTATAGCTGGAGTGGAATGATTTAAACATATTGAAAATAATAAGTATGTGTAGATACAGTGTGTAGCACTTAATATCCGTGGATTGAAATTCACTTAAAAAAGGAACACTTTAAGGAAATGTGCTTTTTTGCTGAGAACTAAATTTAGATTGTTGTGCAAACAATAGAGTTAATGCGCGCTAATCAACTTTACAGGTGCTAAGTAAGCATAAGGCTGTCATATACTTAGCATACAGACAATGTGGTGAGAGGTATCAATCTTCTCACCTGACTCCTGGCTAGAAGCTGAATAAGCATATTTCCCAAAATATTTAACTTTTCCTAGAAACTTGGTGAAAGAGTAATAAGATCAAGCATGAATATGTGTTAAAGGTACCAGAAAAAAGTGGTCAGCGTCTCATTTTGTAAGGAGTCCTGATTAACGTGTTAAGCAGCTGCTGCTGGGCATGCTGATGAGGCAGCAGGACAGTGCTGGGGCAGTGTTTTTGAGAGGTGGGCACGGCGCTGTTGTCTTATTGTTAGGTCAGCAGTGCTAGGCTAGCCCCTGTCAGCCAGCCAGTGTTGAGCTCTGCACTTTGCATAAGGGGGCTCTTCCGTAATGAGCCGCTATGTATGGGTATCATGTGAGATATCTGAGCTAGCGCTTACTGTTCCATGGACCAAGGTCAAAGCCGGCCCACCCCACCTCCGACTCCCCTTCGCTATCCATCACCTGAGAACACAGACCGCAGCGAAGCTCACATTCCAGCCCCTCTGGACATCCTCACACCAATTTGGAAGGACTGTCTTTTTCATGGGAACTCCATTCATTATATATGTCAATATACTATCAAGATTGTATACATAAAAACACCGTCAAATGTATGTACAAATGTTTCAATAAACTTTGTTCAAAAAAGGGAAATGAAAAAAAGAGATTGCGAGACTGATTTCTTTGTCCACCCATTGAGGAGAAAAAAAGGCTCCATGGTGTCCGGAGCGTCCACTCTAAATATGTGCCTTTAAAAGACTGTTCCGGCTAATTGTTGTGGTGTAACATAATAGTCTCTTTATCTTGTCTTGCCCATGTGCATGTGCATGTTTGATGTTTGCTCTTTTCCAATGAGTACTTGCTAGCAACATGTCAAAAGTGGATACCTTATGTGGCTCCATAGAGTAACACAGGCGCTTAAGTGAACAGGACCCTGGAACAATCTGTCCACAACCACCATACTACCGCTTAAGTCCCCACAATAATCAATAAACTGCCCTCTCCAAGATCACATATCAATTGCTTGCTGAACTCAGGGGTAGAATAAAAAATGTGTGCCTCAAGAATGAATGACCTCTGTGCTGCTGCTGTCGACACGACATAAGGCATCAACATGCAGTTTAATTACAATTCGTAAATTCATTCTCTACTTTCATAAAAAGCGGTAAAAGTTGAAGCGATACAGATCATTTATCTCTTATATGAATAATTGTTTTATTAATGTTTTTATTTATCTTTTGATTTAGTTATCTTATTGTTAATTAACAATGATTGATGGTGGAGAGTAAAGTCGGGCGTTTTGAAAGATGGTTTGTATTTGTAACTCTGATTCCGCCTTCGATCCCCTGTATGAAACTAACACTTTTGGCTGGACTGCATGGATGCTGATGGATTTCATTATCAATCTCAAATCAATTAAGACTCACATATTCATGTCAGTCATAACACGAGCATTTTTCTTACCCCTCTACCCCACATCCTTTCTATTTAAGAAAGTATGATCGAAAGCATTGCCACTTATTCCTGCACAATACATTTTACTGAACACATTTTTAGTCTTGCGATACAGAAATACTGTGGACTAACAGGGAGACAGATTTTCTCATGCAGAGTAGGGAAAGAACGGGTTCATTTTAACTTCTGAACGGACTCTCTGGTGTGCAAAATCTGTGGGAACCTGTAGAAATAAAAAGGAGGAATGAACAAGGAGAGATGGATTTCCTGCCATTTGTGAGCTATGACCAATCACCCGTCTATCTTCTGATTCACTGTTAATGGCTATCGGCCAGGATTTAAATCCTTTCTTTTGTGCATTCCCCTAAATCAATAAATTGGCATCCATGTGATTGAATGCTCATCAATTGTGTTAAAATTAGAGTGAATGAGTTTTGTCCTTTTGGCCAATGAGGTGACTCATATTATTTCAGCTTTTTCAGATGTTTTAGAAAAAGTAAAGTTGAGGAATCCGTTTATGAAACACAAGCTCCTGGTTTATCAATAAGTTATTTGTCAGCTAATGATGAATTTAACAGAAATGTTAAGAGCAGAATAAAAATCTACTTTTATTCCTAAGCATTCCTATGTGATCATAATTGGTGCCCTTTCCCAACTTTCCATATAGTCTTAAATGATCAATATTTATTAAGCAATATAAATGAATATATATCAAAGCGGCAATGATATAGTGAAGACAGACTATCCTTTTAAAAGGGCAAACAGAAGAGTCGTATAAAATGATCATGAAGAAAATGGTCACAGAAAAGAAATAAAGAAAATGTCAAATCTCCGAAAATAAACAGCAACACCATAAATGTGATGTTAGAAGCCAGCTGAACGGATCTGTTCTGCATTTGACTTATTTTATGGTTAGATTGTTCTTTCTCTTGTTTTGCCGAGGTTAACTGACAGGGGGGATTGCTCTTTCTAATATGCATGTGTGCTTGCAACAGTGTGTACATTGTGTGTGTTAAAGAGGGTTATTCTGAAACGTTAACTATGTGAGGTTGAAACACATGGCACAAACATCATTTATTAGAATACCTTACAAATGAAATGCAACAATGTTTTTATTAGGACTATTTAACCCTAGACAGATGACATTATCTTTTTTTTTAAATAGTTGTTTTGCATTCCCTCACCTGCCACTAGCAGGCCTGTTCAAAGAGAAGAACCTATCCAAGCTTCAGGCTGACAGAACCAGTCATATTTCCCTTTTTGTATTCCTCAAGTTCCAATAACATAAACTGCAAATCAAAAACTGTACATCTACAATAAAACCTGTGCCAAAAAAGAAAAAACGTAATTTTATTTACATAATTTAATATCTCCCTTGAAATATGTGAAAGAAAAACACATTTCATTTATTCCTTTTAGAGGGGGATTGGTTGCAGCTTGATGAAATGAATCCTTTTAATTTGCATCTCATATCAAATATAATATAATAAGTAATTTAATTTGGTAGAGAACAACTAAAGATTGAGTGTGTTTAGCCATTGCATTTGCTGACAAATAGTGAAAGAATATGACATTGATACATTGACACTCAAATCAGTATTCAAACAAAACACATCATATTCAGTGGTCCTAAATGAAGAAAAGAAGAAAGACTCAAAGAAAAACAACAGCGCCCATGGATACCTATATAAACAAAGGATATGCTCGCTTTGCCTGTAGTTAAACAACAATGCCCTCTATTGGTGTGCCGCTGCATCTGTTTCCTCAACAAAGGCCATCACACTAAAAGCAGACTGATGTGTTTTCCAGCACACTCAGCAGAAATATCACATTGAAGTGCAATCACTTCAAACCTCAAAGACTGTCCTTATTAACCTCCTAACTACCACAGAATGCTTTAATATTAATCCACTAACGTTATTCAACTATAACAGTCATTGCCGCCGTGATCAGGGGGCCTTATTAAGGCTTAAAATGTATTAATTAGAACAATAATGAATGAAACCACAGTAGGTTAATGCAAGTGTAGCCAGCATGCCTCCAGCATTAGACGACTGCAGACTCACCGACGGCTTCTCAGAGGTAAGACGTGTGTGTGTGTGTGTGTGTGTGTGTGTGTGTGTGTGTCTGTGTGTGTGTGTGTGTGTGTGTGTGTGTGTGGTGCGTGTGCGTGTGCGTGTGCGTGTGCGTGTGCGTTTGTGTGCGTGAGGATGGTTTACAGGATCCGTGAAGGAGTTCTTGACAGGAATGCACATTGAGCTTCACGTCTCCCTGTTGCTCTCTCTACTGAACCGGAACAGTGGTGTAGACAAACAGGGGCGCCCCGGAGAGTGTGGCGAGCTAAGTGAGTGAGCACAGAGGTTTAATATGACAGCTACACTTCTCCACTGCTGGTTCAGGGTGAAGAAAATGTCCTACACTGTACATCTGTTGTAACATCATGGCCGATCAAACACATGCCACCTAGAAATACTGAACTGGACTCTGGACAGGTGAAGGAGCTCTGATCAGCAAGGCATCAATAACCAAAGACATATTCATTATAGATGTTACCATTGTAAGTGCATGACCCCAGGGTAAGGGCAAAATAAGTTTGTTATGCATTAACTTAAAGCCCTCCTTATAGGTTTTCGTATTAAATGTACATTATAAACAGTCCACTTGTTTACTGAGGGTTAACAAAGGATTGCCATCTTTATATTAGGTGGCGCGTCAGAAAAATGAAACAATCTTACTTATGGCACCATTCCTTAATATTCATATTCATTCATACATATTTGTACGTATTTTAGGGGAATTAATTATTTTAATTTAATTAAGAGTGCAAAACACTGGACTTCAGATCGTAAACACATATTATCATTTTTTAACTGAAAGCAGGAATAAACAACAATCAATACACAATGGTAACACTCCAGAAAAACTATAACAGAATGATACAGTATTTCTTCACTTGACTGTGTTCCCTTGTGTTTTTGCTTCTGCACTTGTGTTCCCTGCTTGTGTGAATGAAATGTGTTGGTATGCTTGCACCATCCTGGCAAACAACCCCTCTCCCACCTCCCAGACGACCATAAAACACCTGCAGACATGGGGCAGAGGTGGGGGCAACATGGCAAAGCAAGAATAGATGGAGAGAAATGGTAATGGCTGCGAAATGTTAAATGGGCTTATAGAAAAGATTGGCAGTAAAGTTTAACAAATCTCCTAGAGAATGATTTGCCAATAAGTGAAAGGATACCTACACCGTTCATGAATAATTTTGTTACACTTAATTTTCAAATACCACATGGACAATTATAAGAGGTGCCTTTCATTGTCAGTTAAAAGGCCTTAAGAAAGAAGCCACACAATGCAACCAAAATACGTTATGATACATGCCTGAGCATAACTATTAGCTGAGTCTCATCCCCCTTTTTATTTCAATTAAAGCTCTCTCTTTGAATCAAAGGCATCCAAATCTAAAGTGTCTTTGATCTCCTAACCGTAGTACAGACAGGCAAATAAGAGTCTCTTTAAACGGGTGGAGACGAAAGTTGTAATTCCAGAACGGGGGACAACTTCTTTCCCTGCTGCGGTTTTAAATGGCACAGGGGTACTTAAAAGACCTCACGCCTGGTTTGGCAGTATTGAACAAAACAATCCACTATAACAAAGAAAGAAATCCCAGACAGGCTGTAAGGGGCTTTCTTTCATTCTGATCTCACTTCCCCAAACGTGATTAATCCATTCTCTCAATATACACAAAGAGGAAGGAAAACACAGCCACCAAAGACTGAAGTTAAGTGCCATGAACAATAACACATCACTAAAAAAACAATTTACAATTCTGCTCAATATTATTTGATTAAACAATCGACTTTAGAATAATTGGGCTTGTAAGGAAGCTGATATTATAACAACAACTGTGCATATAAAATGGCACATCAACCATGTCATGTGAAAACATATCAAATGTAATCAAAGACAAAAAAGTTGTACAAATAAAGTGTTTTCAACTAAACTTCCATTTTGTATATGATACATATAAAGACATCTGTTGACGTCACGCCCCTCTGATTCTTGAAGCTTAAATCTAATTTCTCAATCTTTAATCTGCCACCATTCCCACTTTTTATCCTCTCTATTCCCCAGCAGGGCATGAGGGAACAGGTACATGACAGTCCCAGTGTGAGGGATTGTGGGTATTTAAACCACTCAAGAGCGGAGGATTATTGGCTGCTAACTGCTTTTGTGTGAAAGAAAAACATCAGTGTTGGAGCCCCAGCGAACAACAGTCGCTCCCTGGCAGCCAGGCTGGTCTTTGATGCGCTGCTGAGCGGCCCACACAAAGTGGAGGAGCACAATCAGTCATCTGTTAGAGAGGGTCTCGCAGGCCTCAGTACTACAGAGGGGTCACTCAACACTGGCCACAGACAGACAGGAGGGGAGGGGGGGGGCAGCACCAAGACCACACATTCACTCTCCAAGGTCCTGTCATGTCTGCTTTTCTTTCCATCTCTTAAATATTGTTAATCTGTCTTCTAACTCTCCCTTTGTTTTCTGCATAAGGAAATGATTAACACATCATTTTGATAATGCTGGTGTTTGTCTGTTGTGAGTAATATTCATCCATTTAATCACTGTTCTGTGACTTAACTGGATCTCTAAGCATTTCCGTGCCTTTTCTCTCAGCGCTTTATATGATGCAAGCATGCATATTAAAGCAAGGCAGCCAGCTGTGAAAACAGCTTAATTAGTAGTAATCACTTCTGATGGAACATGTTTCCACTATTTGCCTCCATTAGCGATGCCTTATTTCTCTTATTATATCAGCAGGCTCGTGTGCAACTGCTGCCACTCTGTGCCAGGTGGGGATAGCTGAGTGATGATGGTGTCCCAGGGGTATAGAGATAGTCACTGAAAACCTTCGGTACAATATAAGATTCCACCGGCCCCAGATAATGAGAAGGTGAGCAAAAAGAGAGGCACTCATCATGTCTCACAAAAGTGATCTTCATGTTCTTGTTAAAACAATTAAAGAAGCCAGTAGAACATAAGTCAAATGCCAATATGACAACATGGACTAACCAAGTGTCAAGAGTAACGTCATATTACATATTAATGAGTTTTCAATGGAAAGTTCACCTCTGATATAAAAATAAAATAAATTATTAGGCACTCTTAGTGACTTAGTGAACTTCATTACCTGAGTCTTCCGCTACCGAAAGGCCTCTCCATGGAGCCATTCGCAGGTGGGCACCCTGTGGATACATTTAAAACCATTAAAAGTCAGTCTGTCATACATGTTTGAGTCAAATACAAATGATATTATGTAAGTATGTTGGTGTTACACAGTAATGGTATTACTGCCAGGGACAATTTGACACACAGAATGGACTCCATCGCTCTATTGATCACATAAGCTCTTATTCAAAATATATTGTAACGCACGCATGCACACACACACACACACACACATTAAAAAAGCAGAAAACCGAAGGAAAAGACAATATTAACATTTTACCTGAGTGGCAATCACTGTGCATGGGGGTTAGCACTTGGCCCAAAGGAAAAATTCTCAATTCACAGTGGAGATAAAATACGAGTTTAATCCAATGTTTACAGTATAATGGTGTATTGGAGCTATTGTTATTTAAATTATCTTTTGTGGCCTCTTGAAACCAACAAAGTACATTACTGTTTCAAAGCATACATGAAAAGCTTTGCAAATCCATTCAACCCATTTGTTGAGGAAACTCAGATGGCTTTTTTTGCTAAGAAAACAATGACTGCAAACAAAACTGTTTGATTAAAATGAAAACACCACAGGATGCGTATTTACATTGATCTTATTCAATCTGTTCACTTCAAAGTCAGTCCGTGCAGATACCGAGGTGGAGAGACGAGGCTGTTACGAGCAGGAATTAAACATTGGACCAATTATTAGACAATAAGCAGCGACGATCACTTAGAGAAACATAACAGACACAGCACAAAAGAATGATACTTCTCCAGCCAACCTGTCTATGTTGCATTGATAAGGTGTTGCAAGCCGCCTGCTTCCTGTTGTATCCTCCTTCTAAGAAATCCAATAGTAACGCTCAGTGTCACTAATGCCCTCCGCCAAAACAAGAGGAAACGCTGATCAATGCTCAATCAGCCCATTGATCACACATGATATCACTGGCCGAATCAAGATAGATAACACACTTCCCTTCTTTTTTCAATAAACTGCTAAACCAACAGGTGCTTATTCACATCTATAATAATAATAATATAATACACCGCAGAGATTATGACAAAAATAATAGAGAAGTAATGTGAGACAAAAGAAGTGTGTAATTCAATCATGAGTTGTAGTTACATCTGTGAGGCACTTTTGTTGGTTTATCTGATCAGTTGCCAATCTGCTACAAGAGGTCAGTTGTGTTTCATAAGCTGCTGAGGAGAGCTCAAAATAATTCCTTATGTAAATTGGCTTAATAAAAATGACCAAAGCTGAGATCATTTAGAAAATTAATATTATGATAATTCCAATTTCTCTGCTTCCCGCTTTCATTCTCCTTTTCTCTGTGTCGGTTCTCACAGTCCTGCCTGCGGCCAGTAAGTATATGCACCATGAACACATTTAATTTTCCCTGTTAGTCCACAGCGCGGCCAGAGGTGAGCTTTAATAAGGATCAATGGCACTTTATCTGGGACAGGACCCTCTCCCATGCATGCAAATCACAACACCAGCAATGGATTCAATTAAAAAGAGAACCTCCAACCACCGGCACTGGAAATTCAATTAAAGGATTTATGCAAAGGTTCACTGGCTTTTTTGTGTTGCTGTTTCTGTTTATGTAATGAGCTTTTCATATCAAGAATCAATACGTAATCTGGAGTGGGGCCATGGGGAGGGTGTCGGGTTGCTTTCTCATATGCATTTTGGATACAATTCAAGAACAGGCCTTTCTATAGAGCAGTGAGGAAGATATCTGACCACAGTACTCCACCCACTGCGCATGAACTGCAGACTCCTGTTGTGCTTCCTTGGAACTTGGACATGTCTCATCCTATAGCCACATATTAAGTGTACATTGTGCATTAACTGATACAAACTTTGAAGTACAGTGATCTTCAGTAAAACCACTTACGAAATTCCCCCTCCCAACCTGCAAAGAAGCTAAAAGCCGGTGCCCCTGCAGCAGCCCTATTGTGCACCCTGAGGTGTGTGTTGTAGGCTAATGAAATGGGATCTCAATAGACAATAATCCTTGTAACAAGATTGAACGGGGAGACCCATGTCAATATGAGCAAATGGGATTGCTGGCTTTTCTAGTTTGTGTGCACACACACACGGTCTGTGTGCTCTTATACCCGTGTGCCCATCTATGTGAAAGGGCTCTCTCGTTGCTTCTCCACCTAAGATTTAAGTGGAACACAAAAATAAGAGTGTTCTGGGTGGACCTCAAGGCTGTGGGTGGTGACCCATAACATTTTCCCACACCTAAATGATTACAAAATTGAAGCCCCCCTGAAGATCCTCAAAAACGTTTTTGATTAATCGGCCACAGATGTGCCAAGAGGGGTTCTTCCAAGATAGAGGTGGAAAAAAGAAATGCTGTGTAGACTGAAAAGGGGTGCATAAAATAATATCTAGACTAAATATCTAGCCAGTTAATTAAGAGGTTCACATACATTAGCCACCCCACTACTTGGCATTCCCAGGATGACTGCAACAGTGGCATTCTTACACAACTTAGTCTAGTTTCAGTTACAGAGACAGTTCACTTCAGTAATATTACTAAAAAGGTTTACTTGCGTGTGCGTGCGCACGTGTGTGTGTGTGTGTGTGTGTGTGTGTGTGTGTGTGTGTGTGTGTGTGTGTGTGTGTGTGTGTGTGTGTGTGTGTGTGTCAGAGAGACAAACGTATAAAATATAAAAAAATAGATAAACCAGTCTAACGTGATATGGCCCGGATTTACTAGTTTTAGTTTTGACAATAAATATGATTATTAGAAAAATATAAATACAACATTTAAATAAAAACACCTAAAAAAGCATAGAATTCAGAAATAACCACAGAACTTAATGCCCTCATTAAAGCAATATTCTAAGCTGTTAAAAATGTAATGTTTGACAAAGTTTGCATTGAATTGCACATAGGAGCACTGTGTGTCCGTTAAAGCCGTTACAGCTCGCATTTTTTGCATCTGTTCAATGAAATCACAATAACTGCAACCACATTAACTTTGTCCAGACAACACACCATGAAGGGGCAATGTGAAGTGCTTTATCCTTCATCCCATCAGCACTCTCAGTGAAGGAGAGGGACGAGATGTGGAGCAAAAGAAGACTAAAATTACCATCTGTATGAAAAGTGAAACTAGACAGTCTATTCACATCCTGGCCTGGCTATAAATAGGGTAACACACACAGCTAATGTGGTGGATTAGTAGCAGGAAGCAGACAGGCAGTCATCACAGCTCGTCCTCTTTAGCCCACAAGGCCCTGGATCCCTGCAGACGTCACCCTATCTACCAAATCAGTATCTCGTCCATTCACAAAAGCAGCCCCTACAACTCTCAGCCTTATAGTGTCATTCAGAAAATGGGGAAAGGGTCCTGTTTCAGTAGTTGATATTCCGTCAGGATGTAACTTCCCCTTTCCTCTTCATTGCACCATATTAAGTAAATGGGAAACACTATCCACACCTTAGGGCCCTTTCTTCATATTTATATAGAGGTTGATGGTAGAGATCAGTGTTTAAGTGCCCCATTTTTTCTCAGATTCAATCACATGATGCTCACCAAAGCTCTGTCCCTTGTGATGAGCACTGATTGATGAATACCCTTCTACAGTTATTTGTTTGGCTTCAACCTCGTTTGATCCAGATAACTAAAATACATGACAACACTCAGGCCACATCACTCAAGCAACATGAAAACTGTTAAGGAGGAATGCTCTATTTAATATCATTTAACTCTTCCTCAATTTGTGTTGTAAGAAATAATGGTATTATTTATTGATGTGTTTATTTAACTACAGTTTATAGTTGTCTTCCTAGCATCTGTTTATGGGATGCAGCTAGTGCAGTAAACAGTGACACATCTGCATAAAAACAGTAATTGCTGTTTTGTTTCACTGAACTAGTAAATACAGCAGCCTGCTGCTTCATCCTGCTAACAGCGGACTGCCAGTAGACACTCCCTAACCTTTCCCTCCCTCCTAATCACCAATTAGGACTCCATTAGTCTGGCCTGGCAGCTCATTTGCTCTGGAGGCGACTGAGGGGGCCTGGTGTGTAGGACCTCTGCCCACTGTGTTCCGCCCCAGCGACCACGGCACCACACGGCTGTCACCGTGGCACCGCCGCCATGTCTCCCAGTTTCACAAGTGAAAGTCCCTTTCCTCCTCCCTTACCACTTCCTGCCTAACAATGCCTTGCCTGGGAAATCCTCTTTCACGCTGGCGCTGCGCACAGAGGTTCACCCTCTGAGATTGGAGGGCAGTAGGAGATGCGAGAGGGAGGCATGGGGGGGGGGGAGGCAACTGGAGGACAGTTAACGCAAGTCTGTGGAACCACTTGTTAGGCACTTCATTAAATGTCCATCCCCATGGTGAACAGGTGAAGTGGGACCCTTATTAACTGAGCAGGGAGACATCCTTCAAGAGCTGGGAGATGGCTTGCAGCTCCAGTGCCAGCTGCTTGAGAAGGCTTGGGGGGAGCAGAGGGAAATGCAGGACAGGGGAAGAAGTTTGATGAGAAAGGGAGCAGGGACTGAGTCACATTTAAAGCACTAAACAACCCCTTAGCTATATTGTGAAATTACCCCACTGGCTTGCAAGACAAGGCCCAAAGCTCTGAGCAACTTGTTATAGACGCTGGCTCCCTCTCTCCCTCCCCACCGCTCTCTCGGCTAATGTCACACCAGTGGGCCTTGGTCAAAAGTTCAGCACGTGCATATGTAAAAAGGTAGTTGAGAGCCAAAGGCAGCAGACAAGCAATGAGATAAGGTAAGTGCAAAATGCCATTGAACAATGTGCGCATGTGTTTATGTGTGTACGTGCAAAAATACATGTGTATAGCCTTTACATGGGTGCTTGGGTTTGGATGAGTGTTTTCGTGTAATAGTATGACAAGCCTGATGCCGGAAGGAAACATTTATTTCAGTTCAACCAAAACCACAGACGCGACTTTAATTAAGGATTGCTTTAATAGTAGGAGTGATAAAGTTGCGCTTTTGCTTCCGATATTTTCATCGAAATGTTCGTGCTTGTTGGATTATCAGGAAAATGTGACCGACGCATAAGTAACATGACTGGTATAAAATAGACAAACGACACAGTTATGCTGCTTTTCTGTAGGGTGTGATGTGTCTTAAGTATTAAACTTCACTTGCCTGTCTCCATAGATTTCTTGAATGCATTAAGGATATACAATCACGGAAAGCAATTTTGTCAAGTGAGTGCAAAGCAAATCAAATATAGCTAATGTATATTTTGGCTTTCTTTAGCTTCGTTTTGTTATCCCATTTCCAATATGCTGGCATCTGCAGTCTCTGTAATCTCCATGGATCCCAGGAGCATGTACAAGCAATTAAAACAATAGCATCTTTACGCCCCTGCAACCAATAAACAAGCTAATGTCACTGCTCTATAAAGACACTTGGCGTCTGGGGCAATACCCCAGCTGGATTAGAACACAGCTCTGTGCTTTTAATACCTCACCATAAAGAAGGTTTAAAGAAATGCATGAACATTATTAAAGAGACTCCAAGGAAATAATATCAAATACATAACCAAGACAATACTGAAGTTAGGGTGTAAATTCTGAGAGCATCCCATTTAAATTGAAGTTTATTTATCAACACTCATTCGGCATTGTTGGCGTCTTGGGGCAGTTCTTAAAAAGGGAAGTTATTTTTTAAGGAATTTTGAATGTAGTTATTCTTACCTCTTAATTAACACAACTACAGTACAGTCTCCTTTCTTCTCAAAATAAGTCATTTACTGTAATTGTGAAAAGGATTGAGTGTGATGTAACAACACGCAATGGGTTAGCTTTGCCATCCGTTTGAGTCTGAGGCCTGGGATCTAACCAAAAATGGATGTTGAATTTCTGTGGTGCTGACTGGGCATTGGCAAGGGAATCTCCAGCCATAACCTCCTCTGAAAGGGAAAAAGAGAGCAATGGGATCCCACACAGCCACAGGTGCCATCTGGGCCTGAACCTGAGAACTTCCCCATGTTCGACCACACCACAAGCCCAAGGGCAAGGAAGTCCTTTCCATGAGTCAGTGCATTTTTCCTGCTCAATTCTGACAATAAGAAGAGAGAGACATTTGAGAACAAGTGTATAGGGTCTATTTTATGGAAGGGGAGCGAGAAATGGAGAGAGCACTGGTGTTTGTGAGAAGAGAGAGACATGGAGTGTGTGGGACCACATCTCAGATTGCTAATATTCTGCTTTCATTGGCCTTGCCCCAAAGGTTTAACAGTGCTGTCGTGGGAGCAGTCCAGCGCATTCAGTTTCCTCTTACCCTGGCAGACCATATATTTGCCCTCGCCGCTTTCTCTTTCCTTTTCAGATTACATTTTATTCTGTGTTTTACGAAAGGTCTGGTGGGACTTCCCTTTACCCCAGGTAAATAGAACAGGCAGCTGGGCAAACAGAACCCCAACTTAGCACCGGGGTCAGTATAAAACAGGGAAAGACGAGAATGAAAGAGACTTTGAAAAAGTTAGAGAAATGGAAATATTATATTTGAAATGTATATGCACACACACACACACACACACAATATTTCAGGTTGTGCTCTGGTCAAAGAGTCAAGCTCCACCCTCCAAGGCCAAGTTATGCAATCTTCTGCTTAAGTGATGGAAGAACTGACCAAACTGAACTCAAAGTGACCCTTTGGGAATGAACAGAATATGACTGAAAGGAGCAAATCTTCAAGAGTGAACCATGAAAACATATTATCTTTGAACAGTCATCCATTGCATTAAACAGACACATGTTCTTTCTATGCTGGTGTATCATGCCATCATGTTCCCAAAAGTTTGGACTCACTTTTGTCTATCTTTGCCAAATAGCTTTAAATATGTATTACTCATGTTTACTTATATTCTGATATGAAATATTATCCGGTGCTGAGCAATTTATAGGTATATTTGGAAAAGGCTCAAACTGTCTTTTATCTAATGACCACATGAAGCTGGCTCTAGAAGGGAGCAACCTACATCAACATGTTGAAAGCCTGGCACAAAAAAAGGTTTTGTCACTGAAGCGTAGGAGGAAGACTGTGAACATAGGTGAATCAACAGATGCTTTTTACTGTTCAGAGGTGCAAAGAGTCTGGTCTTGAGAGGGCACAGCATGGAGCATAAAGCCTGTGTGACATACACAAGAATATTAGTATCCTTAAAACAGAGCAGAATATGATTTCCGGTCACAGAAAGAGCAAAGGACAGGTGGAGAGTTGGGGCATCATGAAAGCGAGCACTGGGAATAGTTCAGCTTTAATCGGTCAAGGACCTCAGCAACTGAAAGCTGATCTATTCCCAGTGCTGCCAAGGAAAGTATTATTATCCTGAACGATAGACGTTGTACTTTACCTTGAACAGTTAACACTTGTATTCCATCACCTACCTAGCCTCTTTTCAAAAAGTTATCTTAAACATGGCTGTAGTTGTATTGCAAGTATGAGTAACCACTCTACATGAAATATAACCTTTTGTATGTTATCTAGAAAATGTTACAATGTGTCTATGACAAAGAAATGGTTGGGAAATTACTAGAATTAAAATAAATACAAAATTGTGTTGATAGAAATGTGTGTATATGATCTTGCTTTCTTTGGGATGTATTGAGTAACACACATCATTAAAGGCTGTATGCTCTCATCAAGGCAGGTCATGCTTTATGTCTCAACAAAGTGCGATCAACTTGGTGTACCTGGTTCCATCTATGAAAAGTTGATTTCATCATATGGATAGAGAACAATTCATCTGCTATTTGATAACTTCAGCAGTGTCTTAATGGAATGCAACAAAAAAAACATGATGTAGTCTCAAGTAGATTTTAAGTATGGTTGGATGTCAGTCGTGTCCGAGTATATCATTTCTGACAGGTCTGGCACAAGTCACTTACTTTTTGGCTTCAGGGTTTGTTTATCTTTATGTTGGCCTTATACAATTCAGGGTCGAGTTGCTGGCTGCTCCATTCTCACCTGAGGATTCCCTGATCCAAAAGTACATCAGGAGTGATCCCAGACTTCACCAAAATGAACTCAAAACCCATGTGTCTTCTCATTTGAAAAGTGGGTGTTGTTGCTGCTGTACATCACTGCTTATAACTGAAGCTTAGGAAAGTGATTTACATGTTGTTTAAATAAAAAAAAAATGACAGTGTCTATACAATAACATGTTTACACTTGTATGAGTTACTAACGTAAAAAGAGAGAACGTGTTGTGTGCATGCAACAGATGGATCTGTTTAGTAGCTCTAGGCCTGTTTGTCTGTTCACAGTACCGCTTCTGTGTGTGAGCATAAAGAAGTATAAAACGGAGATAAACGCAAGCCTCGCAGGCACAAGAGTGGAGAGGAAACTGTGCCAGAGAGACAGAGCGAGACTTAGCGTTGGCAGAGCATAGGGATGTTTTCACAGCACATTATGTTTGAGTACACATCAAACATGCCACGCGCCACTCTTTGATTGTCTCTGGTGAAGTTGCTTTCTGACAGGTGTTAGACGAGGTCCCCGGGTAGAAAGGCAAGCATGCTGTAAATACACTTATAATGACACATCAGCCGCTTGGCAAATAGAGAGATCACAGGGACCTCCGTGATGATGTTTATGTCAATGTAAAGTTTGTGAAAGCAACACAATTCATATGCAGGGTATACTGTAATCAGATCATTGTAGAAATGTAACAGTGTCAAGACTTTTACAGGCAAACTTGTTATCATTTATATTCCCCTGAGCTACAGCTTGCAAAATGCTTGAATGAAACATACTACAAACCACATAGCCTTAATAAAAGGTGGCTGTATATTGTATAAGTAACGCCACTCTCTTTAGGCCAGCCTCACTGCTTCACTACACCGGCAATAAGAGCCAAAACCTGTTAAATATCGATTTGATGGGAGTAGGTTTACACTAAACAGACCCCAAACAGAAAGAGCAGACCAAACCACTTATATTGAGTATTTCCTCAGTGTCTGTTATTACCGTGTGTTTAAATACATCTCGTCTCTCTGCGCCTGTTTCCATTCCCTCATCAGACCACAGTGAGTTAGATATTAAACAATCTTGTAATTAACAGTAAAACCACAGTCTAGTGGTCACGTGTAATTTCTCCATAGGACACATTCTCCACCTCCAGCGCTCTGTGTGTGGAAGCTATGGGCTTTAATCGCATTGCCCGTGCGCTAGAATAACTGTGAGTACTTTCTTGGCAAAGGCGTCCACAGCTCAAGGGTTACTGCATGGTCGATCCTCCAGTGAGGTCCTTTCCATTCTGATTCAATCAATCTTTATTCCATCCACTGCCAAAATCAATTGCACTCCGCCTGGGATGCCTGGTTAAAATGTGGGGAGGCACAGAGTCAGGCAGGGTACTCCGGCTATATCTCAACACTCTGAAAGGGTTCCCTTACTCACCGCACAATGCATTGTGAAGAACCACGCCTACGCCTCTGATTAGACTGGATATTCAATTGTTTAGGTTATTTCTTTTACATTTTTACTCTGGAATTAGTTAATCAGTATGAATAGGGTCAAAATATTAATGTTATATAAACCTTAATGCCGACCTTATATTTCTCACGACACAAAATTGTTACAAATTAGTAAATCAGCCTTTTTTAAATATTTGACAGTGGTTTGAGTAAAAATAAACTATATTAGACACAAAGGATTTTGTCTTTGGGAAAGTTACAAACTGCTACATTTAGATCACGATCATATGCTTTTAACATACAGTCAACACATCCTGCAGGTGGCTCGGAGAGAAAACCATCAGTGAAAATAATTAATTGAACTTGGATTAGACGTTTTCTTTATGCTAATTTTGTTTTTCTTTGCAAAACGCATCACCTGCCAGCTTATTGGCTACAATATGTAATGACAGATTTCTTCATCTATTGCTTTCACCTTTTGAGACTTTTTTTATTTAAGTAGAGACAATTAAAATGCTCACAAGTTGTAAGGAGGCAAATATGTGACAGACAAAGGTCAAAGTGCCCCCTTCATTTGGAAACATGGTGAAAATGAACTGAATGTTGAAGTCGTCCATCAAAAAAGAGGGTTCTTTGAATATTCACTGGTCGTCTATCACCCACCAATCCGCCCCCACCACCCACTTTATTGTGGAGACGCAGCTCATAGAAACCTCAACTACTTTTGAAAAAAATTGAAGACAAAATACCTTTTGTTAGAGAGATGTTCCAGCATTTATGATTTCCAAAACAATGTGTATTTACTTAGTGCGATAAAGTTCATAAATGCACTCAAGAATTGCAAGCATTGAGGTTCAAAGTGAAATGCTTTGATGCACAGTCTCTCGACCTTCTATAGTCTGTAGGCCTATCTATCTCTAGCCCGGTCTATATACTCCTTGAAGTAACCTTGTAGTTTCCACCCCTGCCTGGTTTGGACACACTGGCCTCTTCATCCCAGTCTATGGCTGCCGGCCGGCACCTGGCAGCTGAGAAAATATGCGGCCTACTTAATGAGTTCTTTAAGAGAGTTGAAAGTGGCTGGTGTTCATGCTTCAATGCGTTATGAGATAACCATGCAGCAGCAGGGCCTCCACCACAAGCTGCAGATCTGAAACTACAGATGAAGGTCTAACCTCAAAAATGATGGATTGGTTTATTTAGTTAATTTTTTGCATTCACACCTCTTTAGTTTTCAAGATCCAGACCAAATCAGGTCAAATTTACATCTGAACTTAAAGCCAATATTCCTCTTTATCTTATTAAATGTTGAAAATGTTTAAAGCCGCCAACAACAACTTTTGCAGGTGTTAGGACGACAAGAAAATTGTATGAGCATTAAATATGATCAATTTTATTTCCTTGCTTTTACTTGCCAGTCTACAATCCGCCTACAGTTAATGATGAAGTGATGGAATGATTGAGAAGTCTCTTTTAGGAAACCTAATGACTGCCCCTGATTTAGCTGCTGTGCAGCAAACCATCCATATGGGAAAGGAGGGCAGATAGAAGAGGGTATTGGCCAACATCCAACACCAACACAGCCTTGAATCCTTAGCACAGAGCTCTCTGCCAAAACACTGGTTTTCTGTGAAGGCAGAAAAAAGGGGGATAGTAAGGGAGGAGGAGAGGAGGAGGAGAGGAGACTTGATTAGGCAACCTTAATGGGACTACCCTGTCACATCGCATGGGTGTCTGGGCCACGGTCCAAAGCATTACTGACACTGCACTAAAGAAACAAGAAAGAGGTGAGGATCATACAGCTGCTGCACTAAGAGACTTCCCAAAACTTAATTCCTCACTTACACTCTGTTCGAATAATACAATTACACTGAGGCAATAAGTATTCAATGAACTGTAGGCGAGACAACACTTTACTGTACAACACAACTGTTACTAGTAAGATGATGGGCTGTGTAACCACAGAGGCTGCATGTAATTACATTTCTGTTATAGCCACTGTATTAGTTCTGAATTTGAAGGTATTTGCCACAGAGAACATTGTATTATCAAAAATGTTTATCTTCTTTATACAATATTTCCATTCAGTGTTGTGAACTGAAAATAAAAAGGAATGGTATGCACACTGGAATTTCAACCACTTGAAATATAATCATTGTGCCACACGCTCAAACAATTACAGAAGTATTTAAAGTGTGGGCTTGTAGGTGGCTAATTTGGTCCCTTTGATTTTCCTTTTCCTGAGTTTAAATGCAGAATACCGAGCTCCAGTGAATAGATGAAATGCATGAGGTGACTGGGCAGCCCAGTGCAGGTTCACTGACAGCTGGGAAGGATGAAGACTAAGGTGTGGCCCCACAGCACTGAGTCTTGACACACAATATTTCAAAAATCAAGTAAAGAAAGAGACTGTGTTTTTCTGTTCCAGACAGTTTAGGCAGGAATAAAAGCAACACACATAGCACGTTCTACTGTAACTACCAGCAATTCCCGAGAGATATTCAATTTATATTCAAAGGTTTAACACTAAACAACCGTGTTAATACTTTGTGTTAAGATTGTATTGAGTTACAGATTGTTTTTGGCTGGGAATAGCAGTCCACTTTTAAAGCAAACTGAGATACAAGATAAACAAAGTTAAATGAAACGGGGTGAAAAGAGCGTAACTCAGACCATAGTAATTGCTCATTTGTAACCCAAAGCCTAGCTCCCCTGGTGGGTGCAGTGGAGAGAGTGATGGGGTGTGCTTGCTGGGCCCCAGTGTGATTGGGTGCTCTGAGCCAGTACACCCTCACTTGGATTCCATGTATGGTTTGCTTGATTTGAATAGTGACCTTGAGTAAGACAGCGTTCCCGCTCTCCTCCCTAAACCATCTTTTCCCTGTCTCTGTCTAGGGAATGTAAGCTTTGCCAAGCCACCGTCAACACAAGAGCTTCAGAGGAATTACAAGCTGCCCCAACCAGGGCTGTTGGATGAATGAAGCTAGTGTCCTCACTCCTACTGTGTCTTTGTGCCTTTATCCTTCTGTTATCCCGCTCCAGCACTCTGTTCAACATCTAGGAGCAGGTGAGCACAGAGACTAACACAGCAATGCCTCTCTGATGAGATTCCTTTTGGAACAATAAATATAATTACATTGCGACAAGGAACATTTTTAAACAGGGTAAGGTGAATAGCCACATTTAAGGGGAGTATCTTAATGCTTACCTCTTTAAGGGGGTGGCTACATCTAGATTCTCCTTTTACCCTTCTACAGACAACTGGCAAAACAAAGACCCCGTCAGTAATGGGGAAGGCACAACGTTTCAAGGGCAACAGCAAATGTGGGTTTGAGAAGGAGAAAAGGGTTAGAGCCATCAGCCCCCTGCAAAAGATGGACGTGGTACAATCAGAACGCAAGTTTAATGTGGATTTCCCACAAGAAGTCCTGTCAAAAAAACAAAATGAGGCATGTTTAACATAAACTGCTTGATCTTCTGGTGTAAAAATGTCCTTCAGCATTAATTGTATAAATCCTCATTCCAATCCAGCCATTCCCTAATTAGAGACAATTATTGAATAAAGGGTGCTTGAAGACCAAAGGAAGCTGCTTAAAGTGAGAAAGAGTGACAGCCCACAGCCGTACAGTAACACTGAGTCCAGTACTGAAGAGTACAGACAGCTAATTCATGGAACAACCACAGACATTGGAAAATATGGCACCATGATGACAACATAATAATAGGAAAGAGGAATCATCCTTAACAGGCCTTAAAGCCCCCTAGATTTACCCCGTCATATCTTTTAACATGAACAAACTGCCATAAGCACAAGGAGCAATTTCCACTGCTTTGGGGCGCAGTCTGGGTTTACATGAGGATTAAGGTTTGGCTGTCGAGTCAGAATCCAATGTGAAGCCTTCTATAACAAACTGAAGTAATTAACAGCTCACTTCTAAGGCTAACCTCTTTCATTTAGTGTCCTACGGAGCTGCCTCTTCCCAGGAGTGAAGACCTTAACAAATGGCTTTAATAGGCAGACCTTCATAATGTAAACCCATAGCCTTGTGGGACAGCTCACAGCTCTGACCACAGAGCAAATATGAGTAATTTGTATACACGTCTGCTGGGAGCCATAACAACCGCACAGGGAGGAATTACTTTATGTAATTACTTGCGAAAATATCTTGGTAAGACACATGCAAGGCTATGTCATGCCATGAAAGAGAAACACAGGAGCCGGATAGAAAGGGAAAAAGAGGAGGAGAGAGAGGGAGATTATGTGATCTATGCCCATGGTGGTTAGGGCACTCAGTGGAGAGGCTATGAGGCAATCACAAAGGCTCTTCAAATGCACCCAGCACATTTACTCACATGGAAAATTAAGCAGAGATGGTATTCTGTCCCCCTAAAGACTTTAAGATATATGGCTGCTTTTTTAATTATCATGGGTCAGGTCCTAAATTGAGATATGTTCATATACCAGTGATTTCAGTGTAAATCTTCATCTGTGTATGTGATGATTCTTTCAACGGACTACTTGCATTTGTGTCTGGCTTTTTATTCTACTGTTATTTGTATGTGTGTATGTCTGTGTATATGTGTATGTGTATGTGTATGTGTATGTGTATGTGTATGTGTATGTGTGTGTGTGTGTGTGTGTGTGTGTGTGTGTGTGTGTGTGTGTGTGTGTGTTGTGGGTGATATATGAGTTGCGGTAGGATTGAGAGAGCCCTGTCGACAGCTGCTGGCTGCCATTCACACCTGAGAGGACCCATGTCCTGATGAGAATTAATGTACTCTGACATCCTTTGGGACTTTGGCAGCCCCCAGAGGGCCTAATGAAGAAATACAACCTTGCCAAGAGAGAGGGGGCATATCAAAAGGCTCCCTCAGGCCCCAGGAGAGGGCATATAGAGAGGGCATACAGAGAGGGCATGGATAGACAGAGGAGACGCAGAACAAGGATGTTTGGGAGGGAGAGCTGAACGACTGAGATTATTCTTGGGGTTGTATACTTTATTTATATTTTTCTTCCTCAGATACTGTGTGAGCCTCAGATGTTCATCAATATGCTTTTCTGCCTCGCTGTGTTAGTTAAACATGCAGAGAAGGTCACCAATATGGACAATTCTTACCAGTTCATTAAAAACATAATAATCAATCATATTTCTTAAACTCTTGAGAATGAACCAATTGGCTGCAGGTTACATTTCCTGACCTCCCAGTAAACCACTATATAGAAACACTCTAAAGGTCTGCTAGGTTAGAGGACCAACCTCTCTGGGTCATCCGTGCCCTTGAAAAGGTCACATTTGGCCGATTCAAAAAGGACCTGTGTTTGAGATTTAAGTATTGGTCATTATGCAAAATCTATTTGGGTCCCAAGTGATGTATCATCCAAGTACCAATTAAAATGTGTCCCTTTAAATGCAGGGGGACTTGTACATCTCTGAAGGGACAGATGGTAAAGCATAATGGTATATTTGTCCAGGCAAGTCTGCCCAGCTCTCCATAGACCACAAAGTGAGGAGGTAAAAACAAGTATTCCAGTCCTTCAACCTCAGCCTTTACTCTCCCTAAATCCCGTATTGGTGCATCACTTTTCTTCCCCAACATCCTTGCCTCAATATGTCTCCTTGAAACAAAAAGCAGCACATTAGATTTCCAGTGGGTGACTTCCACGAGTGTGGAAGGCAGGCAAAGTTTATTCATCTCAGACTGTGAAATTTGCAAATAAAGACTCAATATGAAAGTCAGACCATCAGGAAAAGAAAAGTAGGAGAGGCAGACAGTCATACGTAGGGCGAACCAGGTTGGGGGATGTGGATTATGAGGGATGAAGATGTCCGAGCAGTTGTTCACTATAAATGATACCATGGGCTTTTTTCCCTGTAAAAGGGTATCTAGGGGTAGCCTGGGGCCGGCACAGTTGAGCTGCTCGCAGAGGTTCACTAAAGGACCGAGGCAGAGAACAGAGCACACTGGGACCCCTGCCAGGAGGACCAGCAGCCTCTGGATCCCCCCATGATGTTGAGTGGCCTTCCACAAACCACCAGGAAACGGCGGTAAGAGCTGACCCAGGCAGAATTCCAGGCGTGTGACCATGTGACGTCAGTACAACCAACATCTATCATTAGCCCATCCACAAGCTTAACCCGCCTGTCCTTCAGCGCATTCGAGCAACATGGAGGAACATCCTGTGTGAAGCTGGTAAGAGCTTTCAGAGTGACCGTATGTCTTTTTTAGCTATTGAGCAACGGCTTATTTAAAGTTCATTTCGACAGATTTTTTAAAAGCTGCTCAGTAGTCTGACAGCAATACTCGTTGCAGATATCCCTGTCTGAATTTGTCTCTGCCACTAATCCTTGAAAATTACAGTGTAACTGCATTCATGGAAAGTCATGGTGGCCACTCAGACCATGCACTTCAGTCACAATTGAAAAAAAGCGTTGGCATGAGCAATTTCATTGAACCTACTGAGAAACATATTCAGAAAAGTTCAAATGTAGGTATACAGCTGTCTTCAAGTTAAACTGAAATGTTTTTCCTGATTCATTTTAAAACAAACTTTCAATCACCACCTTAAAATTACTTTGCTGCACATGCATTAAGAAAAGAAAATGTCATTGAAAAACTGGGCAACAGTTGAAACAATGAATTCCTTAAACATTTTGTTTTTTTCTCTCTATCCTCTTTGCATATCAATTACCATTTGTCGGAAACTAAAACATTCTCTTAAGGGCCAAACAGTGACGTAGAAGGGAAAGGAGGTGCCTTCTTCTTAAGCCCCAATGTTTGCCCAGAAATTTCTCTTTTATCCTCTTAACATTTCCCACACATTTCTGTCAAAACAATCTCTTCAAAGTCTCCTGTCAAACATGTAGATGAGGAACACTCTCACCCAGTCATCCTGTGGGCAAACATTACTTCCAGCTGAGCAAACATGCCCAGACAGAGCCAGCTGTATGACAGAAGGCTCTAGTTTCTCTCTCCATACTGGCCAAACATTATACAGCATTAATACTTAATACATACTGTACTCAACCTGTACTGTTATAATGTGGGCTTGGATACTTTATATCGATATTTTCTTTTGTATACGACTTATGATTATATTTTAACAAAATAAAAACTTTACAAAAAAGAGCAAGAGCAAGTGGTAACCTGTAAGACCGGTAGAACACATATTGATGTTATGTTCCCATCGAGGACAGGATACGGAAACTCACGTTTACTGTTTTTTCTTCTGTGTTGTTCGCTTTTTGCAGATTTCTTATTTTCTGCCAATGGATATAGGTAGGGTGAACTAATTGTGGCTTATTATGATTCATGCACTGGTCTCTTCATGGATTTGGAAGCTGGGGGAAGTTAATTAGGGACTTTTATCAACTCAATCATTTCTCACTATCTCATTAAAAGAGAGACACAAAAAAACATTAATCAAGGTTTGGTTGTGATTTGCTTGAGTGTGGGATTATGGAATAGTCAATGATCCTCTGGACACCAGTTTGATGTAAACATTTTGCAGATGCAGGTCAGGTAAACCCTGACCCTTCACCATTAAATGACAATAGTGAGAGCAGACCCTTGGCCTTTCTCAGTATTAAACCTTGGTCACAAAGTCCACTGTGACCAATAATTGATGGAGTATTTTAAGCCTTGCTTATTTATTGCAATGCATCATTTTAATGAGTGAGTTAATGAACGAGAGAGAGAGAGAGAGTCTGTAATACAGGCAACATTTTCCAGAAAAATGCTGAAACATTTCTAAATCAACATTTAGAAATTGAAAGTTAACATTATCAACAAAGCTAGGAAGTATTAAATGAGGAGGTCATAGGTCATTAGGAGGAAAACAGAGTCTAAATATGAAGATGTTTTGGGAGTGAAAAGGAGTCCATGGCGTGGTGCTTGCAATCGTGAGAGTGGGTCCAAGAGAGTTATGGCTTAAGCTAGCCTGTAGTTTATGTGCACTCTGGGTAAAATGCAGAGCACTTTGAACACATTTATCATAAAACACAGAGAAGGGACCGCGATGTAAAATGGCTGCTCTGCTCAGCCTCAGTATCTGCAATCAGATATAAACTCTCCAGATAAATAATGCATGCCTGGTGAAAAAAATGTCAGAGTGCCTCTTATTTCTTGCTCTTACAATTATAATGCTTTGCAAGGTGTTTGTTTCCCTTTCTTTCCATTTGGGAAAACTCTAGTCCTCTTGTATTTAGAGCCAGACAGTGTGGGTCTGCTTGTCCCAAGGAGAAGCTATTCTTAAAGTTACATAGTGGTGCCTTTTTTTACACATTGGTGTAATACGTTAAAGGACATGAAAGGTAAGGGTTTGAGAAGATGAACAGACCAACAATGCTCAGATAAAGCTCAGGTGGGGGATAGATACATGTTTATGCATGCCAAAGTCCATTTAATATTTCATGTGCACTTAGGAATGTACCTTTATGCTCCCTAGTAGAACTCAACAACTACTTATCACACGTAATGTTCCCCTGACTATAACTATGATAAATTGTACCAAGAATACCTTTTTCACTTACAGGGGGAAAAATTGATAAAAGGGGAAATCTCTGCATACAAAAGGAATTAAAGCCACCATTAATTTTCATTTTTCCAAATTGCCTGACATTCCAAGACATAAAGAAGATGACAAAACATACAAAAAGCAGTGCTATTCATATATATTCTGCAATTCAACTTGTCAAAAAATGTACTTTCTGTTTAAGCACAACCGGAAACTCTTACTCTTCTCTATGTCTTCACTCTTTTCCTTTTATATTTTCCCAATGCCATAAATAAAACCTACACCTACCATTTCTAAAAGGACACAGGCAGTTGGAACTCCATGCACATTGGCAGCGTTTAGCAGGTGACAAATGGAGTTTCCCAGGCTGAACCGGCCCAGAAGGCTCACTCAGATGGGCTGATGAATATGGAAGCGATCCCCGACAGGCAGGTTTATTTTTATTACGTCTGTCATTGTACCTCTGCAATGTCTCCACAGTGAACACACGTACACCTGATATGCTATACCAGGAGGAGGAAGTCTTTAATCACAGTGAAGGATGTGTAGAGATGCCATCGCAACTGCTGGTTGTTATACTGCTATTTAAAATGGCTTCAGAAAATGTTCCATAACATGACTCGTATCTCAAAATTGATAATGGCAAAAAGAACGTCTTGGATCATTGAATGTAGCCCATTTCCTGATAAACAATATTGAGTGATGAGAAACATAAAATAATGAAGAAAAAAAAAATGTATGGTCAATATAGAAATTGGTATACAAAAATACATAATTAGGGTGTTCTGGAAGAGCAATGTCTGAGTGAAACTTAACATGTCTTCTTTGTGCCTAGCTACCAATTGAATACCAAAACTACAGTATGAAGGGCAAGAGTACAAGCAGCAAAAGGACATCCAATAACATTGTATCCCCTTTCTCTCCCACTGAGAGAAACACATGATGGCAGGGGAAAAACACCGTTTCTTTATTTGGTTGCACGTGGACTACTTTATCTATTTGACAGAGGATGTGAAATCACAGAAAAGGAGAGTGGAGAAGGGGGGGAAACATTATTTTTAAGAAAATGATTCATGGGCTCCAGGCTGTGCAACTCATGAGTCAACAATGTACTGTGGGTGTCTTTGGGGGTGTGTTCAGCGAAGGTGTGTATCAATAGGTAATAAATCTCAGAGCATTCCCAGGATGAGGACGGCCTCACAGGTGTCTCACTCTAAACACAGCAGCTTCAGCAGTACACACGGGTCACAGAAATACTGGTACTCAGTGCACACCACAGTTTAGAACATCTCATGTGTGGTGAATATAGCCACACCAACGTAAAATAAATTACAAAAAATGTGGTCATTTATTTCTCTTAAGAATTTAGTTATAGTGAAGTTACAGTATAGTGAAATCATATTATGTTGTCCCTTTCTTATCAATTTGAATGTCCCTGCATTTGTAAAATCTTGATCAAGGTCATGTAATAAAATATATATATTTTTTATATGTGCTTGTTGCATCTGAAAAGTGTATCTAATGTGTTTCCATTGTGCAGGAGTCTCTTACAATATTGCTGGAACTGGCTTGTTGTGATGTGGGTACTAACAGTTAAAAAGAGGAAGTTAATTCTCCCTTTACAGCTTCTTTACATGCTTTTATGTGAGTTTCTTGAGGGGCTTAATATGTACTGATAAAAGGAAAGGGAATGGTAAGTAAAAAAGTATCAATGGTATTGACCAAAAATGTGGACACGCACTTGCTTTCACCTTGTCGCATGTCAAGCGATTCAAGAGAATTCAATCAAATTAGGAGCAGCCAAGCTGATACCCACTCTTTTCTACTCAAAGGAGCAAGGAGAAACACTATGAACTGCTTAATGGTGATAAAATGCTCTTTAATGGGACTGGCGTGAGAGAGATTTAATGTAGTGACTTAATGCCGAGGTCACTCACCTCTTCCTAAGGCTCCAGGGAAGGCCACCATTATGTGATCAAAAACCCCTGCCACCTGATGGTCTAGCTGGAGACCCTGTATAATCAAGGTCAGCCGGGGCCTCTGGATAACACAGTGCTGCAACTAGTGATTATTTACATAGTTTATCACATGTAAACACATGCCCATCAAAAGTTACCTAATTTCAAAGAGATTTAGATGATTACAATGACTTAAAACTGAAAAAACAAGTAACATTTAAAAAATGTAGATGCTTTTATCTGCATTTGGATGTTTGACCTTCACTGTACCGAATGGAAAGCCAATCAGACCAATATGCAACTCCAGCAAATGTGGTGTGGAAACTTAAAGGGGACCTATCATGCAAAATGCACTTTTTGATGTCTGTTATACATAAATATGTTTCCCCGGTGTGTCCGGGAACTCACGCAGCGTCAGAAAATAAAACCCTCTCTCTTTTCCTCCGTACCCAAATCTCTAAAAACGGGGGTACAACGGAGCTGATCCAGATTTGCGTCCGATATGACGTAATATCGGAAATGTGGACCCACGGCACTATCAGAAAGGTGCTATCAGAAACAATTCCCGACTGTTTTGGACGTAATATGGTCGGTGTTTACATTAGCATCGCTAACACTCAGAGCTAACATGTACTGGAGAGCATGTGTGTGAAGAAGCTGGAAATAAAAAGGAACTCACCTTGTGGTATAACCGGCAAGAGAGAAAGCCTTTGAGCTCCATACTGTTTCAGAAATAATCCTTGATAATCCATGATATGGCGTTTCATCACGGCAGTATTTAGTTTAGACAGTAGCTGCCGGGTCCCGCATGAGCTCAGCCCCCTCCTTTTTTATTATTATTTTATTTTTTAAAGCTTTATAACCAAAATCAGCACTTTTGAAACAGGAAGTGAAATAGAGGGATATGAGGCATGGCTAGAATGGGTGATCTGTTTGGTATTTTGAGCAAAACACTTCATAGACATGTTTTTTATATATTTGTATATATCTGAGACCTATGCTATTGCCTAAAAATAGCATGGTAGGTGCACTTTAAAGCCTCCAGTGCATATGCTCTGAAAATGGACTTTCAGTTGAGTAGGATACATCCTGTCTTTAATAATGTAACCGTTTTCAAATGTTATAGGAAATGCATATAGCTGTAGTTCCAAAAAAATGTAGGTAATTTAACTATTTTGCAGAAAACGACATAAGAGACAAATTAATATTCTAAGAAAAAGTTATAAAACATTTCCGGAGCAGTTCTCCAATATATAACTGTATTAAAGGTGGGGTAGGTAAGTTTGAGAAACCGGCTCGAGATACACTTTTTGTTATATTCCATGCAATGCTCTTAACATCCCGGCCCGGCTAAAATAACTGGATGGCCTACCTGCCTGTCAGCCTTCCATCTGTGCACAAACTTATCTCGTGCCCTCATTGGTCATGGGCACGTTCGTGTGTGTTGGAGGAGGGGCTCTATAAGGAAGTGGCAGATTTTCTCCGGTTGTGTATTTTCAAATTCTAGCGATCTCGAGCCGGTTTCTCAAACTTACCTACCCCACCTTTAACTGGTTGATTGTTGGTTGGTGTCATTATTTAATTTGGGCAGTCATTGTTAAATTATTGGGATTTCATTGAAACAACCTATCGTTTAAACAATAGTCCACATGTATAACTAGCTTTTAAGCAGAGCAGAACACTTTGTAAATAGGGCACAATCGTTCAGTGCTGCAACCTGAGGTCAAATGTCTTACTATCTTGGGAAATGAGGGGAAAAAATGAACCTGCAAACTACTGAGAAGCTTTCTCCTATCTCAAGCACAATTACATGAAGAGTGGATTCAGCATTCTATTTACTTTAAATCAAATGATTCTACATGTGATATATCTTAACTCATCTTTCTCTTGTGTCATTTTGGTTTCATTCAGCCAGAGGAGTTTCAGTCTTCAGTTCAACTGGAGTTCAAATGAAGCGTCAGGGATTGTTCACCCTTTTGGTGTCTGTGAGGTGTCTTGTAATGAGGGGCCAGGGAGGAATCCTTTCAATTAGAGTGATTTATGAGAGACCGTATTGAGCTTATTACGCATGGTCTAAGACTGGGAGTTTTCTGCTCTGTACAGAGGGTCATTTAAGTGTTGGTTACATGAAGAATGATTGGAAGCTTCATAAATATCCCTTATAGTATCAAATCTAATCTCGACTGCCATCAATCTACAATAACTTGCACTCCATTAGTCTTAATGAACTTCATCTACCCAACACTTTCCTCTCTATTTTCCATTGTATGCCACCAACAGCAACCAGAAACAACTGAGCAGAAATTGTTTTCAAACACAGTCTTCCCAAATTGTTGCATCATAAAAAGGTGAAAATTATTAAACTCTCTCTGTGCGTATGTTAGATTTGAAAATTGTGCGTATGTTAGATTTGAAAATAATGCATATGTTTGCAGTTTCACAGACAACCTGCCTTCTCTAAGGATATTCTAATAGTGGCACTAATAATGTTATCTTGAATGTACCTGCGCTGCAAAGTGAGTTTTTAAATCTCAAACAATTATGTGCCTCATTGTGCGATTCAGCAAAAACATTTAACAGTAATGCTTTAACTTTGTAAAGAAGGAGAACAATATACATCTCAGGCACAGTTAAAAAGGTATAAACACATGTTATTTTTCCCTTGTCTTGCACAAAATGGGACGGGGAAAAGGTTTAATGACAATTGGGTGATTTTAAAACTTAGCAGAAAGATATTATTAACATACAAAGTACCTTCATGCTGATGGTTTCACAGAAAAACAGCTTAAGAGGATGTCTTTTGGCAACAATATAGGTGAATATGTGCCACTATTGAATGAAATTAGATGATTATACAATATAATCAGATATTACATTTGCATGTTTGGTATGTAATAATGTGAAATATAAGAATTTGGAAGTGTTGGTCTAATTTATGCAACGCTTGATAATAATTAAAAAAAAAAAGCAAAATACATTGAATGTGAATGGTTTCTGACATGGTTCTTCATCTCCATTGTTGAATGTAATACAAGAATGGACTTTTATAACAAGCTTGATCCTCTAAATGATTGTGATGGAGCGGACACAGGTACAAGGTACAAAAATATGTGTTATCAAGACAAGGAGGTTTAATTTTCTGTGGGCAAGGGCACATAAAAGGAAACAATACGTTGATCCCTGGAGCTGTGTGGAAGTCCCTCAGTCCATGCTGATGAAAAACCCCAAGGGTTGACTCTCCTCTATATTTAATACAACGTGTTAAGCTTGCAATATCATTAGGGATAAAAGAAATCCTATCTGACAGCTTTCATCGAGCTTGTCGTTTAGAGATATGGAATCTATGCTCTTGTTCCTTCACAATAGAAACATTGGTTCATTTCCTGTCTACATGGATGAGCTGCCCAATTTTACGCCAGCCTTTGAAGGTAATTTTACATTGCATAGGCCTCTCTGATATCAACTCTGTATGCATTATTTACAGAGAAAAAAGGGGGGCAGGGCAGGTCTATCAAAAAGCTCCTTGCCCCAGGTAATTATCCAGAAGTCTTAGTCCAGCCCCGTTGATGAAATGTGCTCATGTTTATGCACGAGGGGGATTACACATTCAAACAGTCGGACCACTATTTCACTTCCTCACTGTATAATTATAAACGGATTAGACTGCATTCTAAATGCAAAGACACCCCTTATTTTTCAACCATATTCTGTTTCAAATAATATTGCCCAGATGAATGCATGTGCTCTTCTTATCTCTGGTTATTGCATTTGACAGAAAAAAAACAACAAAGTGTTTTTGAGTGTAGAAACCGACATAGTAAGACAATCATTTCTATTTGAAATCCATTGAGCTTTAGAGTGTTAAAGTCATAATGGGCTGCAGGCAATGAGAGGAAAGACATGGTGAATTAATTAGCCTGGCAAATAGAGAGGCGCCCTGTATTGACCCCTCAGTGGTTCCCCCTCCGCCTCTCTGCCAGCCACACAAATCAGCAGTGTCACTAATTAAGAAATACCTGTTCAGATTGTGTCATTAGCTTGCATGGTTTTTCATACCATTGCTACGCTGACGACACTCAATTAATTTAGTCTTTTCCCCGTTCTGAAACCCAGGTTGTCGCACGCATCTTTGCTTGTCTAGCAGACATCTCTCGGTGGATGTCTGCTCAACACCTCAAGCTCAACCTTGACAAGACTGAACTGCTTTTTCTTTCCGGAAAAGATTGTCCCACTCTTGACCTAACAATCAACATCGGCCCCTCTGTTGTTTCCCCGACTCAGACTGCAAGGAATCTGGGTGTGACCCTAGATAACAAACTGTCCTTCACTGCAAACATCGCTGCCACAACCCGCTGCTGCAGATACACTCTTTACAACATCAGGAGGATACGTCCCCTCCTGACCCAGAAAGCGACGCAACTTCTGCTCCAGGCTCTCGTCATCTCACGCCTAGACTACTGCAACTCCCTCCTGGCTGGTCTACCTGCATGTGCCATCCGACCTCTGCAGCTCATCCAGAATGCAGCGGCTCGTCTGGTCTTCAACCTTCCAACATTTTCCCACACCACACCGCTCCTCCGCTCCCTTCACTGGCTTCGAGTAACTGCTAGAATCCACTTCAAGACACTGGTACTTGCGTACCATGCTGTGAATGGATCTGGCCCTTCCTACATCCAGGATATGGTTAAACCATACACCCCAGCACGTGCACTCCGCTCTGCATCAGCCAAACGGCTCGCTGCACCCGCACTGCGAGGGGGACCCAAGTTCCCATCAGCAAAAACACGTTGGTTTGCTATCCTGGCTCCAAAATGGTGGAATGAGCCCCCCCATTGACACCAGGACAGCAGAAAGCTTACACATCTTCCGGGCACAGACTAAAAACTCATCTCTTTCGACTCCACTTCGAGCAATAAAATTACTAACAAAGCACTTATATACTAACTAAAGCACTCGTATACTAACAAAGCACTTATATACCAACTAAAGCACTCATATACTAACAAAGCACTTATATACAAACTAAAGCACTCATATACTAATAAAGCACTATATACTAACAAAGGACTGGCTTATCTAAAGCCTGTTGAGTATCACTTAAAATGGTTTCGCTCTATTAAACCTAATGTACTTATATGATTCCGTTTTCTTCAAGTTTGTATCTTCTTGGTCGAATGCACTTATTGTAAGTCGCTTTGGATAAAAGCATCAGCTAAATGCAACGTAATGTATGTAATGTAATGTGTCCTTTGTAACTTGCATCAGACAAACCCCTGAATTAAAAGAGGAAATAGTGTACACTCACTAAGTGACTTAATGAGCACCGTCTATCTTCTCGTTTGAAGACTGAACTTCTTGTTCCGTTTGCTTTTTTGTATTTTCTGGTCTGTTTTGGAGTAGATTGTCACTATACAGTAAGCTTTTTTTTCATCAAAGAATAGCATACACAAAAGGTAGAATATTATGTTATACACAGATGCAGACACACACACATCTATAATCACATCACCAGTGGAGCAGAGGGTGATAATAAAAGCTGGTAATCCATGTGGTGCTTACACATCCATATAGAGTTCAAAGGTGACACTATAGTTGGAGCTAGAGCAGCCTCTGACTGAAAGATTGATACATTTTCTGACAAATGCAGAGTGTGCCTCTATGTTGATTGTATTTTTTATATTTAGGTTTAGATTTGGAACAGAATGTAAAATACTTGCCGATACCTAAAACTGAAGTCTGTAGCTGCAGTATTCAGAATCTATAATAAATAAGGTGTAAGTATTTTGACTCTACCATAGTAATGACATTCTGTTCCTAAAGCAGGGTATTAAGTACATAATCTTGCATTTTTTCAACACAATGTACATTTTGCTTATAGAAAAAAGTATCCTTATATCACATATTTCCCTCTATCCAACAACTAATACTGAGTTTAATCCATTTACTCTATTCGATTAAATTCATTCATAACATATTGCATTCAGGAAATAATGAACAATGTCCATAAGTCTTGAACAAATGCTGGTTTCCCCTGTAAACATATAAATACATACATAAAGATTCAGGGAATGTATCTCAACAGAAGTTATGCTGAACTTTTAATGCACATACAGTGCTTTACCAAAAGTTTAGTTGCTATTGTGCATTAAGCCAAACCATCAGTTCTTTGGTTCTTTATCCTTTAATCAGGGAGAAGTCCCGCAGCACAATGCCGTAATGCTTGCAGACGGGCAATATTACAGCTAAGGGAGCCCTCCAGCACATTAGAGAGGTGGAGGTTGAGAGAACAGGCCCTAGTCATTCCTACAATAAGGAAGAGTCACACCAGAGACAGAAACAATAACTGCACTTCCTCTACAATGGTGCCCCCATGCACCCAAATGCAGAAAAATGACAGGCGGTGACGTTCCCCGCTGCATTACTTTTGAGTTACGGAGGTGATTTGCAATTCAAAGAGTCTGAGGAGTGCTGACCACAACACTACCGCCTCCACGGGCCTTCTGAGGCAAATAAGACCTGGGGCAATTTGCAGATCATTTTGCTTGGAAACACACTTTTAGGCCAAGTCATGTAAAATAAAAATATGATAAATACCTAAACTAATGAGGTCAAATTTTGTTTTCTGAACTAAAAATAGGCAGGTGTTAGGAGTTAACTTTGTCAAGGCTACCTTTTCTTGGAGCAACTTCGATAGAGTTGGCCTTGACAATGTTGCACAGTAGCTTAGATGCTTCACTTGCAAATTAATGCTTTGCATATCTGCTTGACTGGTAAAATCACCAGTAAAAGCTTACTTATGAAAGCTGCATACAATGTTTAGATTTGCATTAGTTAGAAGCAAGTAGAATTCAAAAAGAAAACCTGTCAATAAGCATTTTATTCATTCAGAATAAAAAATATGTTATTTGAAAACTTTTTCAATTATGACTGCCACAATCTAAAAACGTCTTACCTGAACTATTAATCATAGAGTGTGAATGCTATGCTGCCATATGGAGGAGCAGCATGTGAAGAGCACCAAACTTGCTGATCCTCTGTAACTGGGCCCAATTAATCTTGCCGGCTGCATCATACACAAGTCTGTAGTGTGCTGTGCCCCAGCCACTGAGAAATACTAGGACTGTATTTGGCCCAGCAGCATGTCTGGTCAGAAACAGGAGAACTCAAAGCACCTGTGATTAATGATGGAGAGTTAAACTACTATAGCAGGTCCAAAGTAAAAAACAATCTGGTTGAAGTCAACAAAACAGTTGGCATAAACAGGCATGGTTGACAATCGAGGTGCAAGCTCGCATGCTTACCCAAAACAATCAAATCGTCCTTGTCCCCTGTAAAATATGTAAGGTGCATTCAATTGAGCCAGTGTAAAACAAGGTATCACTGAATAAAAACTCAAATTACTTTCATAACAATGAGGTACCAGGGAATGCACAAAAACAAGCTTACAGGAAAACACAATTACATTTTATATTATAAAAATGTTATAGAATACTACAAAGAAAATGCCACAGAAAGCAGCTTCTAAAATACTGGTTCATAAAAGCATATCAATGGCATTAGATATGCAAATGCTTAACCTGACCTGATCTCATTAAAAATTAAATATAATCATGTCTCTCAGAGCTTTGATATGACCCAAAACGAGGGACTATGCTAATCCTTAACAGCACGGAAACATCACTTACAAGGTGAAAGCAAAGGAACCCTAATTGGACAGGACTGATATCAGATGTTAATATACGTACAATTAGTTATTGGTAACCTTAATGTTATCACTACTAATCAGATTGATCCGGACAGATGTTGATTCTCTAAATAATTTGTGGAAAGTGTTTGTACCAACCAGAAGTTTGATTGAAAAAAAATCTCATGTGACTACCAGTAAAATCAATAAATTGAAAGATGTATTGACCTCAGCAATGTGAGAAGGCAAAAGCCACTTTCTCATGCAAAAGAATCAATCAGCACTTTAAGGAGAATCCATGTTGACTGATCACTTACTGCTTGGCTCAAGGTGAAGAGCCCAATTTTTTGTAAACCCCAGATGCGAGTACAGGATTTAGAGTTGGTCCGAAGATGGATTTGTTTTAGATTTGTTACAGACCCACACTGACCATACATTAGTTCATTTCCAAAAAAGGCTATCAGTGCCAGACTTCATTGAATACAAAAAACACATTTGTAAAGCGTTGTGATACATAGACAGACAAGAGACAAGAGACAAGAGACAAGAGACAAGAGACAAGAGACAAGAGAGTCTGTCATTAACTCAAACTGTTGGCTCATTGCAGCAGAGTTGCAGCACACTTTTAAAACCTCACCATGACATCTCTTGACACCAACTGAACTTCGGAGTTTTGCTTTAGTGTTATGGGGTCTTTCAAAGATGTAAGGGCCAATACGTCAATTAGATTAAAATGATGGATATCTCAACTAAATTTGATTTAGGTCAAAATGTATGAACTTGTGTTTTTGATTTATTATTCTTATTATTGTTCTAACACATTGGAATTAAAGCAAGGCTTCTTTGCTTAATCATATAGGCTATGTAGTAAAAAGGAAATGTTATAAAATCAGATATTTTGAAGTCTTTAAAACTAACAGTGGTGTTGGAAAACATTTAGCATTTTCTTAAAGAGAGTAGCTAAGAGCTGAATCCTTATGACTCATTCCAATACAAATGCATTGTCCTTCTCCAACAGGTGCCGAATAGGATGAGATAAAGAATCGTTGCACTTGTCAGCAAGATGTCAGAGGACAATTTCAACGTTGAATGACAGAGAACAAATACTGTGTGCAAACAATACCTCATGCAGATGCTGTCGAGCCGACTGGCCGTCGGTCTTACTTGTTTTACTCACAGTAATTGACTGACAGGGATGTATTCAGTTATTCCAAGCTGATGTTTACATGTACACAATGATGCATTCACTGTCAATACCGCAAGTGTTGTGATGTTTCAACGTGAACAATAATGTGACGGTGAGATGCAAAAATGTACACCAAACTAAACTGTGCTTAAAACGGGCTATATTCAGAGCTCTGTGATGTCAAACTCAGACTTAAACAGGCGTTAGTAATAGATAGATAGATAGTACTTTATTGATCCCAAATTGGGAAATTGTTGTTGTTACAGCAGCATAAAAGGCATTTAATTCATATTTGTGACATGCCATAGACAATCTTCAAATGCAATAATTAATTTAAACAATTTAATGCAGATTGGGCAATATTTAAGACTGGATTATGAAATAAACAACATCAGCATGCCTATTTAGCTTTATTTGTTTGGTTGTGTATGTATGTGTGACAGTGTGAATGTGTGCTTGAGGTGAAAACAGAGTGAATGCATATATGTTTTCAAGCTAATGATGGAAAGAAACTGAGTAAATGCAAAGGCACAGGAAAAGAAACCCGTTTTGAGGAAGAAAAAGGCTACTTTAAAGTTCCTGGCAGCTTGAAATAAGCAAGTGAACCACATAACGGTAGATAATTATCACAACATGTATCGCATTCAGCAACTCAGCATCTCATTATAGTCCAGCACATATTTTGTTTAAAGTCACTTTGATTGTGTTTGACTTGAGCAATAACCAAGCCTTTTGGACCAGAGTCTATCTGTGTTTGCCTATAACTCAAACCAACGCAGCGCACGCTCGATGCAGCATCTGGCTTTCACATTACATTTGAGGCAGAGTTTTGAGGAGCCTCTGAAATGTGTTGGAATTAAATTAAAACGTGCACACAGCCTGGGTAAACTGGACATTTTCCAAGAGTGCATTTCACACACCATAAACATTACAGAAATCTTTAAACATATAACCTGAAAGGGCACTGCTGAGTGTCTTAGATTCGTCGGGCAGCGTTTAAAAATCTCCCGAATAATAACAAGCTGTTTTGCATTTGAAAGAAAGAAGGAGGCACAAAATTCCTCACAATTTATGGTTCTCGAAATCAAAAGTTTTCTTTTTTTCACATCTTAATATTTCACATTCACTTCAGAATAGCTTGAGATGTGAGGGAGGTATCAGTGTGGGTGCATAGGAATTCATTACTGTAAATAATGACTGCAGAGATTAAAATCAACATTGAAAAAAAAGTTATATTTGCATAATAGTAATCAAGATGTAAATGTGAAATAATTAATCTTACATCCCTTTCTAGTATCTAGAACTTATTAAATTACTATTGTCAAAATCTTTCCTTTCAATTAAAACCATGTAACACACATTTTTGTACATATTGTATGCTGTCCTTGTTTTAAAAAAGGAAATGAAATGATTGAAGTATGGAGGGGAAGGAAAACAGGATTGGCATCACAGCTTCCACAATATCCCTGTAGGTGTTCAAAGTCAATGCATTCATAAAAGGAGTAAACAAGAAGCAGCTTTGAACCACAAAAAGAAAGGTATTTCTCAAGCAGTGCTTCTTATACAGGACCCAGACTGCTTAGAAATCCTTTTAGCCGAACCCAATGCAATATGTTACTCGACAGGTTCACATATCGTTTGGCCTCTGCAAAATCCTAAAAACAAACTGTTACTAAGCCCCAAAATCTATGTCAAATAACCACCATCTGTACCAGAGCCGATTTACAGTAACACCAATGTCTCGTTAGCAGCTTAAGCAAAACTACTGCACGATTTGGAAACAGATATGATTATATAACATAATACAATAACAAATCTGGTTAAAGCCAACAGGAGGGACAGAGAACCCATTGAGAGTTTCAACCTCTTCTTATTATTCCTCTCCAAATCTAATCCTGTCAGACAATAAACTACATAAATGTGTCTAATAGGATTATTGCCAGAGAAAATATGTTGGTGAGAAGAGGGATAGAGACATAGGGGAGAGAGAGTGGGGTGAGCGCATAAACGGGGTAGCTTTTCCACTTTCAAACACTCTAAAGAAAGCATGAATAGGGGGTCAAAACTTGAGAAGGACTACACATTTCCCAAACTGTGGCTCAGGGCTAATTCCTTCTGGCCCAAGGCTGAGTGGTGGGTTTTGGCTTCAAGCAGCAGTGAGTTTATTTAGTAGGTCTCTGAAACATTCCTCAAGTCTCAGCTGAAGCCCAACAATGAGATTTCTGGTCACCAATTGACCTCTGTCCTTTATTTTCAATGTAGATAAAATATTATAAAATGATAAAATCTGGGTGTTCCCATTGCACAACGTTTTTCCAAATGGTTTGAAAAAAATAAAAGTATTTCATTACATGAACTGCCAATGTGTTCTTCAATTGTTGCCATTCACCATTAGCACTGGTCTAACTCTGGTTATACTATGTTTGCTTTGGCATTGAACATGCTTCTCCCCACAAGGTTATAAGGCTCAGTGGAGGAATCTAGATTTGCTGACATCCACAAACACAAGGCAGCAGTCAAATGTTCACAAACTGGCACAAAGGAAAGAACCCTGAAGATGAGAGCAAATTATTAAAAGTTATAGAAAAGGACTACCATTACTTTTTCCACCGCTTTGCATTAGAAGATAAATTATTCCAGTAAAAGCACATCCTCACAGGACCCTTTAACAGGCCCTCCCCTTTAATTGACTATTGCTCTGGGATAAATGGTGCTGTGCCTCCTCAGGACCACCTACCCAGCAGGAGAATCAGGTCATGCACCTGGAAATGGTCAGAGCCACAAACACTAACAAACTGCAGGTGATTAGGAGTGGCTATTACTCAGGAACTCAGCCCACACAGAGCCAGACAAAGGTGGACATAGGGAACAGGGCACACTGTGAGAGGAGGGAGGGACTACACACATCAGAAGGGAGGAATTGTGAATATAAGCAAAGAACCAAATCCAAACACAAACACAGGTGCTGGGAAACACACCCCGATTGACACCTAAAATATTTGGCATATCTGTATTTTCTGTATCCCCTCTGGCTGGCTTTCGAATACATGTACCCTGTGATTTTTTTCCAAGATGCTGTAATGACAATAATCATTAGTTCCAGGCCTATGTATTTTAAAAAATACTGATGAAAAACAATAACATTAAACAAATAATAATGAACACACAAATACAAATGTAGACAAAAAAGTATGTTAAGCTTAAACTGAAAAAAGCAAAGACACATACATATATAATTATACCTACTGATATACATAGTTTGTGTATAGACAGATACAGTATAATGTCCTGACTGGGTCTTCCAATCAAAGGGGAGTGCATTTTACTTACTGAGTTTGATTATATTTTCTCTCACTATATATAACTGGCCTTGCTGTTTGTGAATAAACCCAGAATGTGTCTGCCAAAAGGAGAAAACCATTACACAAAAGTGAAGCCTCTGCTTGACTAGCTGTAGGTGGCTATTTAAGCAGCATTTAGTATATGGACAACATCAGTAATGATCTTTAAAGAACAAATCAGGGAGACATAACAGCCAGTTATCCCTGGCACTTGTACAAAGAATCATATAAGAATCAATCAAAATACATATAATAGTATTAAAAGATCCTTTGGTCTCGGTGTGGTTTATGTTCTGCTGGACATTATTAAGCTGTAAAACTTCTAGGAAGCACTGTCTTTCAGTGTTTGGACAGCAGACAAACATCCTCCCAGTTGTTTGTACTGTAAATCACATTATGTTCCACAACACCCTCCAACAAACCTGCCGTCTACCAACACCTCCTACTGTGACACATTAATTATAACTTCCTGTATACAGCCTATCCCAAGCCATGAATACGTAATGCCCCAAAATGAGTCATATTCACATAGCAGACGCCCAGCAGTGAATAAATACAACCTATCCATCACACGCTGCCCAGTGAAAAATTATTGGAAGGCCCACAGAGGCAGACAGGAGGCTGGGCCTAGCCCACAGGAAGAGTGGAAATAATTATACTTTATCTTTTAAAAAGGGAAAATTCAACAGCCATCACATCCCAACTATGCCCTCTATGCCAAATAAGAGCTGGGAACTGGCAGACTCAATGCAACAACATGTCATGATCAGAGCAGTTAACAAGCAGGTGCTCTTTTAAATTCTGACTTCATATCATTTCAGTACAAACAAGGTTCTCACATGGGCTCTGACTTGATTTTCCTCATTCCTCAAAGCCATCTCTGTCTTTCCTAAGGATGGTAAAAAATGGTGTGGAAACTGGCAGGTCATTCATCTCTTTTGTCCCAGTGGGTGGTGTTGGCTACAGGTTGACTAATGGTCCTGTTGAAATGCTTCGGATATCTGAGTAATGCCAAGCTATAAAAGCTAAGCTGACTACAGAGTTAACTAATCTGAAATCTACTGGTTATTTTCCCGTGATAAGAGCTGATGTAGTTTGACAAAAAGGTAAATGTCAGTATGGAGACTTAGCTCAGAGAGGGTTGGATCTTGGCAGTCATTTAGAGCTTAAAGGTCATACATATTTAGCAAGTTGAGACAATACACAAAAAATAACAGCTGTTATTTCAGCAGCTCGTGCCATGTCCAGGTCATAGCTGCAAGTTGTACAAATTAAAAGAGCTAGCTTAATAAATGAAAATGTTGATTAATTACCTACCACTAAAAGCTATCATGTTATTGGCTGCCAGAAACAGGTGATCACAAATCAAACCTGCATTTTGAAGCTGTAATTGTGTATTACTTTAGTTATTTGAACTTGATAAAGAATAATCTTTTGCTAAGGGATTACAAATATTTAGTTTTGATAAGGGGTTTTCATACTGTAATTTGTTTGTCAAAATGCTAATGAAGCCCATAGTTAACATTGGCTATTTTCCTCAAGTTATTCTTTCACTACTGGAGGAAAAACCATGGTTCTTTGTTTGCAGTTATCTTAGCAGTAAAAAGTGAAATGAATGAAATGCCTGAACTGACAAATCTCAATAGAAAAGCAGAACAGAAGAAAGCATGACAGAAGCAGGCCAGAAAGAAAGTAAGGAGAGGTAAATTCAGGATCGATGCTGCGTCTAAAAATCCACTTCCCATCCCTCCTTACACTCTGAACAGCCCCCCCAGCCCGACCTCCCCTTCAGTTATTGCTCCTTCTGCTCCTCATGTCTGTTAAGTCAGCATGACATTTTATGATGCCTGGATATTAAAAAGCAGTTTCTATTATGTGTACGAGGGAAGTGGAAACAGCTATGCTCATGTTAGGTAATTAGGGGAAGCAGGCGAGGGGGTATTTATGAATGCTGGGGAAAGCTAGGGGGAGACCAGGGGAATAGGTGTGTAATGTCCTGCTGTCAGTAACAGTTTTCTGTTTAACTCTATACTGAACACTGCTAAAAAGGTGGACATCGTTCTGAATCTCATTTGTGATCCATGAATCATCTGAATCATTTGGTTCATCTGTCCTTTGTGACACATCCAACTGAACAATGCAAATTGCAGCAATAATGAAGGAAGTGTTAGAAAACAAGGCCATGGCAGGCTAGATTTGATTATGATCAGACTGCTTAGGGTTGTCAAAAGAGCCTTTACCTTCAGTAAGACCCAACTCCTTCAGCAAAGGAAATTGCAATAAAAATGGCTTTAAACCTTTATCAATTCATTCAAGCTTTTTTCTTAAAATGTTCATTACAACCATGAAAAGTTAAGTCTTGGACCGTATTTTTCATTGTATATACTGTAGCTTGTTATATTCCTGCTGATGGATTAGCATTGTATTCATATTTGATTGGTTTTGATCTCTATTTAGAATCCCCAGGATCATTTTTAACAGAGATAGCATGGCACTGTTAGCAACAACGTTCACAGATTTCCTCAGCAGATATGCTATAAAACCACTTTGCGTTCTACCATGATGTGGTCAGCATATCCGTTACTGATACTCGCTTGAGGACTTTGATCAGCTGACCACAAACTGTGAAAATAACTTTTTTTCTTCAAGTTATAATAATAAGTACATTTGACCTGATTTGAAAGTAGATACACTCTGTGTTACAGCTACATAAGAAGATACATTTCCTTTGAATAGAGAGTTCGGGGGAAATAGTTGTGGATCTACGTTTAGTTTTTCAGTTGTTCTCTGTTGCCCATGTCCAGATCAAACACTCAAAACACACACAGTGTGAACTGCATCTATTCCCTTGTACAGTGGGTTGTGGCTTTTGGCTTGTGCAGCTGTACTGTATCTTGCCTTTTTCTGTTCAAAAACATTAAACAATATTTCCAGCCAGCTCTCCAGGCCCCCAGCTCAATAACAATTTGAGGCTGTGAGAGAAGTGAGTGGAGGTAGTTCAGACACCTCAGGGCCTAGGGGGCTGCTCTGGGCTCTCCCTGGAACCACAAACCAGCACAGGTCACACACAAGTTTGTTGCTTTTCGTTTTCTCCACAGCTCAGGGACAAAATGAAGCCTTAACCTCGTAATCTACCCAACGTGTCCCCCGGTAGCACTTCTGGATTTAGAGCTGGGAAATTACACTTCAGGCCTGAGAGGTGAGGAGGGGGAGATGTGATTTTGAGCATAGCCGATGAAACATGGCAGTTTGGATCACAGAACCACAACAGCAGGTAAATATTTCACTTTTCATGACTATACGTCCAAACATGATTTTCTTTATAGCATCAATAATTGAAGCAGGCAGTTACAGTACACGTTCAAGTAAAGAAGATATCAACATCTGTATTTATTTTTAATATGATTTAATCTTTGGTGGTTTTGGTTTGAGAGCTATGGAGGGATATAATGTGACAGCATTCTCTCTGCCACCTGTCACAGTGTGGCTTTAGGGGAAACATTCTTACCCAGCTTCTCCCCAAAGTCGGCTCAGGCCATCCAGCCCACTCTGTCTGCTGCACAATCACTCCTCTGTTCCTGAGTCAGGGTGGGTCCCGCTCCTTCCACCCGCATTACTGTGAAAACAACCCAATCTCAAACACACTCTTACTCAAGCATATGCATGTGTAAACACACACACACACACACACACACACACACACACACACACACACACACACACACACACTCCTGGACCCACTTCAAAACCCAATGCCCACCGCAGTGCAGCAGGACCTATGGGAAACCTAACCCCATTCCTGCCACTTGCCATTATACTCCTGCCTGTCCGCTTCATTGAAAACATGTGTGAGTGTGCGCTCGTGTGCTTAGCACATTATGTAAATGTGAGTCTGCCGGGGTATTCCTACTGTAACTTTTGTGTGACTGAACACAGACCCTGACGACGTTGTTAGGATACACTATTCCTGCTTTTTCACGCCTTCACTTCTAGCCTTGATCTTTGCACATCACTCAGGTATACGTGAGCAACCAGTCAGAAAGATCTAACAATGCCAGGGCATGAATATTTATAAGAAACATTTAGTAACCCTCATAACACTCATAGCCTCTTTTCACATAAAGCATCCCGTCACATAAAAGTCTCATGTCTGAGTAAGTGCACAGGTCACTAACCCTAACCCTAAGTCAAAATGGCAATCTCGGACCCTAATGTAATGTTAAGGGAGACAGATTTGGTTGCAACTTCTTTAATATCCATAGTTGCTTTCTCTGCTCTTACATCCTAATACAGACAACATGCTCCACTTTTTTCAAGACAAAAACATATATGATAACATTTCATCTTTGTTCTGTAAAAATATGTTTATCACTTTTTAAGTGGTTGCCACGCAGACTCGCAATTTCTCCTTCAGGTAGTGCTGTGACTGGTTCTAGGTCAGTAGTAAAAGAAAAAAAGATACCTGCACCTGTATACCGACAGCAATGTTACATTTTATAATGTCAGCAAAGGGCTATAGAACCACGCAGCTTGTCAACAGAAAACAAAATAGCTTCAATGTGTCAGTGTCTTTTCCGGTGGTCACATGATTCATAGTCCTACTTGGCCACAGCTTAACACCTCAGCCACAATATGGCAATCACCAAGTGTAAAACTCCCGTGTACTCCCTTTTGAATGTGATGACACAGGGGGATCCTCCTAATGTATAATGATGAAAATGTTCTGCCCCTGTGACAAGGCAGTCTTTGCTTCAGCGTAAAACACCCATGAGCCAACATATGGTTAAGTGTATTCCAGCTAACACTGACGTATAAAGAGGAGGCCCGTCCAAACCACTTAAATAGATCTTCAGAGATAGAGAGCTTTCCCTCAGCTGTATGCGCTCCTAAAGAAATGAAAATAGAGAGAAAGAGTACTATGTCTTCTGAGTGAATGTTCATTTATGTGTGTGGTAAAAAACTAGACATATAAGCATAAGGGTGGGCCAATACTTCTAACTTAGACCACACACATGCACACACAAATAATCATGCCAACATACATGCATAAATACACACACACTAACAGACACTCTCATTTAAACACATTTAAGCAACCAAACAACACCAAATGACAACCACTGGCCAAGAAACACAGGCCTGCACTGTTGCTGTATTCCCTTGCAGCTAAAGAGAGAGCAAACGAGCCTCAACATTTTCCACGGCTGGGTGCACTAGTTAAACGCTCTCAGAAGTGATGTCTCTTTGATGAGCTGTGGAAAGTGATATAATAATCACACTGGCGCATGTTTGCCAGAGTACTTGCCCATACTGCCCCGCTAGCTCAATGCCTCGAGGGGAGACTCCAAATAAACAGATCCCATTTCTAAAAAGGCAGACTGGTAATGAGGAGTCAAGCCCTGGCAGATCAACGCTCTCCCCATTACCAGCACTCTCCCACTAAAGCGTTGGTCCTGTTAACATTCCTCACTCACGACAGCAGTGTAGTTGCTGCTCGAGTCAGGATGAGAGTTTATACAGCCACCTAGCAAGGCCGTCCATCTCTATGAGAGCACACTGTAGGGCTTTGTGTCACTGGAACTTGAAGACAGACAGACGAAGAGACAGATAGAAAAACAGAGGCTCTCACTGGCAAACACACACACACACACACACACACACAGACAATACCCCAATTGATCATTTCTGCCACCAATCCGGCAGATGCCCCGTAACTCAATATGAGAGTACAACCACAAAAGGCAATGATACACTGGCTTAATTTGGAGACAATAAAGTACACGGGCAATTTTGTAAAAGAAGAAAATACTCCAACCTGTATTTTTTCATTATAGTTGTGTTCCTTAAAGGCTGTTTTATGGGCAACAGTTTCATCCCAAATGATACCACCCATACCTGCTGCAAGCAATATCTTACATCATTGTCTCAAAACAGAAATATCTCTTCTGTCCTTGCAGACAACAAAATACAACTGTGCATGCCCCTCACATACCAAGGTCCACAATCATATGCTATAATGTTTTAGGACATTTTCCCAAAACAATTATATTATCTCAACTGCCAAAACCTAGAGTTTATATTTCTCACCAAAATACATGTTGATCCTCGAGTCTTACAAACGTGTACAAATGCATTCCTCGTAAAAATTATGAAATCTGTTTTTCTTTTAAGCTCATGTTAGCCGACAGTGTTTTTTGCTTATTTTGTTGCTGCATTGCTATTTGTCCTGCTGTGTCTGTCCTCATGTGTGAGATAAATACAAAATAGTGATCTCCTCGTGAAAACATTGCACCCTAGAACTACTAGTCAAAACTCCACCGGGTACCTTTAAATGTGCAGAAAAAGTATTTGATTGTAGAGATCTGGGCTCAAATCCAGTGTCATGTAAATAGCAATATTATTTATGAAAATAAACATCAACAGATCGGTGCTAGGGATTGACTACTGCTGGTTCCCTGTCCTACTGGGAAATTGCCCCCTGATATAAATTAGTCAAGAACGCAATGCCATAAATGACAATAAGCGCTGGGACAGAGGATTAGCAAAAACTACACTTAAATACTTGCATAAGACCCATTTGTACAGATAAAATAAATACAAATACACTCATATCTTGTGTTGTGTTCTTTTCATTTCTATGCTCATAAACAAGGGTTGATGCAACTGTGTGCTTGTCCATAGAGAGGTTAAAGTGTGTGCATATGAAGTATCAAACAAATAAATATTATTTGGCACAACAGTTTCAATATTGACAGATCCACAGAATCCTTTAGTTCTTAGCTTTCTTTCTCGCCACCCTTATTTCCTGCCGGGTAATAAGCACCTGAATACATAAAAGATGTTGCTCAAGTCCTTCCTGTTTATATTAATGTTTTATTTAGTGTTTTGTATTATCATAATCAAAGTTCCAATAAAAATAACAAAGTAGAATAAAATATACATATCAAGTGACAGCCTAGTTCCGTAACTTGTCCCGCGCGGAATCTTGATGTTATGTTAACAAACAAATTAGCATTTAAATGAGTCCCGCATTTTATCCTTCAAGGTTATGTTGTTATGGATATTAAATTAGAGTGTGTGGCTTTGCCTGTGTGTGCACTTGTGTTTGCGCGAGTCTGCAAATGTGTGTGTGTATATGTCTGTGTGTGGTCCATAAGCTGCCAACCGACAAGTCCCCCAGAGAGGTGTTAGAGCAGGTTTGTTTAGGGTTGATTTGGGAGAGAGTGGGGTGGAAACGTGCACGTTACTGTGTGTGTGGTACAGGTCTTCACATGCTTGAGGCGAAACAGTCCAGACTTTTTTTCTAACTGCTGAAGATTTAATATCCATTTCTCCTGAAGGACGTCATCATAGTTGAAAAGCTTTAAGTTTTGTTGTCTTGTGTGTCTAATACTTCTGTCTTTTATAGAGGACAAAGTCTACAGAAAACGGACAGGAAGAACCGTTTGTCCCTGTGCGGGCCTTCTCTGGATTGTTATACATTTGGCTGAGCTCCTAGCACAGCAGGCACAGCGATGAAAGTGTGTGGACTGTTATTGCAGAAGTGCTACACACTGATTGTTTGACAGCAAACAGTGCTTAGACACACACAGCACCTGCCATATGGCTCAACTGCCAGTTTATGAAGTAAATTCCAAAATAGAGATGTTAAACTAGGTCTCCATAGGGGAAAAATCCAGACTTTCTGAACCTACGCAACCAGATGATCTATAACTGCAGTTGACATATCACCTTTTGCTAGTCACTTTTAAAGCCAGGTCTGACAGCTCCCTGTCTACGGAAAAAAATAAAAAGTCCCCGATCCAGAATAGATGTAATCTGAGAGGGTATAAAAAGTCCTGCTAATAAACCAGGTAATCTGTCCATATGCATGGTTTCTACAGGAAGAGATATTACATTGTTTCAGGAAGCAGAAACATTACCTTGCACTCACAATGCACACATTCAAATCTGCATATGATATTGAGGTGAGTCCACACTTAATCTCTAAAGCAAACTAATCTCCCCTTTAATATAGTTGATTCACGAACTTGCTCAAAAACATGTTGTTTTCAAATCTACCCCTCGCCGGCTCAGCAGCCATAATAAAATGTGGATTAACTTGTAAACTGGGTGAGATGTGGACTTTTTTTCTTCTGATTCTTATGGCAGAGCGTCTCCTTCAGTCTGCAGTAAATATGTATGCTGATATAGAGGCTCATAAGGTTTTAAAAAATATCTTTCCATGATATTTACAGGCAGAAAAGCTCACATATTCAAACACACACACACACACACTCCATATGCCCATTCACAAGAACATACACAGTGATGACTTTGCCTGAGGTAGGATATGTCTATAAACATCAAGTATATTAGGTGTATACTGTACATGTTGTTGCATTTACTCATTCAATCTTTCTTTGTCCAATCAGAATTTAGTTTGAGTTTTACTGCAGGATAACACTTAAAACCTCATAAGTATGACACTTGTTGAAAGCCAGAGAATATAATATGTCATGACTTCCTTTGGGTCTGTATTGATTTGAACCTGAGACTTTAATTAGACAGCTTTAGAATAATATTGTTCATTTTTGGACTAGCATTAGAGAAATGTACATTCCAGTTCGGAAGGAATTGAGCTGCTCTTTAAGAAGGGAAGTTTAAATTATTATCATTTCCAAAACTTGTTGCTTTATTTCTGTTTTAATGTTCCAACTTTACCTGTAATGTTTAAAAGGGTTGAGCAAACACACTTGATGTTTCCGTTTAAACAATATTACATCTTTTTTTCCTAAATCCTTAGGGAAGAAATTGACCAATATTAGTTAGTCTGTGGTCTTCCCACACCCTTTAATCCATAGGTGGGGTCCAGTGATTTGCTATACCCTGCGCAGAGAGCCAATCATCAAGGCCATGTGGGCAATGGTTACAGTTGGACCCACTCCTGCCCATTAATCTGTCTGAAACAAAGGCTACACCTCAGAACACCACTTGGACATTCCAAGACACACTGATCCATCACAGGGAATGTCAACCTGGAAGCACTCAGACCCCCAAGCAAACCATTTCCTGAAGTCTTACCTCCACCAATCGCCCAGGCCAGACATTTATTTATTTAGCATCGCTATCCTGAGCAGTTTGGGCCATTGAAAAAACTAATTTAGGAATTTATGGAGCCTGGTTTCAAACGTAGAGTCTATAGTGGAGTGTCTGATATGTTCTTGTGGGTTTGTGACAGGAAATAAAGATTTACAAACGGAGTGGAATTCCCTTTAAGACATGCCATTGGAAGGTGCGGTGTTGTTATTCCAAAGTCAGAAAAATCCGCCTCCACCCAAGAGACGCATATCCTGTAAATCCACATCCACAGGACATATCAGAGAGTTGGTTTTTCTACCTGAAAAGAACTTGAGACTAATGGAAAAATATCAATGCCAAACACAAAATACTTCAAACCAATAAGCCCGCAGTGAAAGCAAATTATATATAAATATTATATGTATTTCACCTTGTAAAAATTCTGGATATTTCAAGAAGGAGGGAAACTCTGAACTATTAATCCATGTCAATGTCCAGTTTGTTAACACACGCTCTGTGTTTCAATATTCATGCCAACATATTATTTAGATTGCAAGAAAAATATTTACATACTTGTATTTGAGTCTTAAGTCTGCCAACAATACCAGAATGTCCAATTCCATCCGGTTGCATTTTGCAAGCCAGAATGCTTTTCTGACTATTTTGACCTACAATCCTTTGCACAGCAGTTATATGACCAAGAGGGTCAAAGTACTGGCCGCAATTTTATGACAAAAGATTGTTTCAATTGTATTCATTTTGCATGCAACTGTAATTACTCTGTAAGGGCAGCTTCAGAAAACATTAAAATACATCAAATTAACCAGTATGCAAAGACTGTTTTCTCTCCGGTGTAGGAGGCTCATATTTTGTCTTTCGTTATGCACTTTATTTGTTTAAAAGCATAATCATAGATAGGGGAACAGGTCGGAGGATTAATCGTCTGTTATTTTACACTACAGAAAGCTTTTAGTATATCGGCTGGTCAGCAGGAGCTCAGACCTTTGTCAATGTATTGGGTGGCGAGGACAAAAAATGCAAACTGAAGAGACTTAAGCTCTTTCTCCCTGCCCTGTTTTATCTCTCAAACAGCCTTTCTGTTTCCCTCTCTCTCTCTCTCCACACACACACACACATATACACACACACACACACACACACACATACACACTGCAAGGGACTTGAAAGACCTGTTTCAGGTGTTTGAACTCATCATTACCAACTCCAGCCTGGGGATCTGCTCAACCTGACAGCCTTGTTGATAGATTGTAATTGTATGGTCGCAATTGATTGACTGCACCTCACTCAATGTAATATGCATTTGTTGGAGGTTACACGTAAGGGGAAAGGCAGTAATGACTTCCCTTCTTGTCCTTTGGCAAATGACCCTGTACAAACTCTGACACTTCACCATATTGAAGGGGAAAAAGGATACTTTTGCATTTCACTGTGGATATTCTGCTTACCAGGCAGAAGATTCTGGTTTCCCTTTTAATCAAATTTCAATTATTCCAATGGAGGAGAGGAAACACTTGTTTTGTGGCGGCCTCTCTCTGTGTTCTTTAAAATCTGTATTTTCCTCCAGCAGCTCCAAGTAATTAATCATCCATACATGTTTTAAAACATCAGCGACTCTCCTCGCTTCGTTCTCTCAGTCAGTACTTTGCCTCTGTTGTCCCAATGTGTGAGTGATTACCACCAAACTAAATATATTACATATTCCAAAGTGTGGAAAATACACATATGGCGTCGTCTTTGAAACAGTGTTTTATTTGAAGCATAAGCGGAAAAGAAAAAAGAAAGCTGAATGGAGTGTGACTTCCAAAGTACAGGTGCAGCTAACGAAGTTGTAGAAAAGGAAAGGGGAAATGTACAGTAGCAGGTCAACTTTTTTAACAAGCCAAGAGTGAGAGGAAAACAGCTTTCTTGCCAAAGCTGTCTGTATTAGCCATCAAATTGTTGGCTGGGAAATGTCTTGGCTGTATTCAATCAATGCTTTTTTTTGGCATTTCTTGGTAATAGTGTTATTTATTATGACCAACTCTGAAACAAATCTTAAATTATTATAATCAGCCTATATTTTGCCCAGGCTCGGCCCTTTCACTTGCCCAAGCCACACATTGAAATTCGCAAGACCGTGTTTGGCCAATCAGAATTGAACCAGCATCTCTACAAGCGGTAGGATGTCCATTTTAGCCCCACCTAGAGTCATGCTCTTTTTCTCAGCACGACAAATCAGACTATGGGGAGGTTGGTATACTTTATTCAGATTCTTAGTAAAGCGTTTTTACTGAATAATCTGGACTTTCATGGGTGGAGCTGGACAAACATGTACAAGCTTTCTATTAGGGACCTGGTAAAATAGAGTGGTGCAGGAACGAGTCCTAAAACCCGGAAGTGAGTTAGCATTTTACCACTACTGGTTCCCTCGTCTCAGAGTCAATAGGATTTCTCCATAGGATTTTGGAAAATAGCTCGAAGAGATGGATCAAGTTTTGTTCAACGACATTAAATACATCAGCAGTGACCCCACTGGTGATTTTTGAAGAGTTTACGTGTCTGAAAAACGATGGTTGTTAAAAAGTGGCTGAATAGGACTGCAGAAGTTGTCGAGGACGTTGTACGTCATTACGCCAAACACGTAAACACTCCCGCTAAGTTTGTTTGCCCCTGTTCTGCTTGAAAGCAAGTACCTGCGCTCTTGCAAACAGTAAAAAACAAACGCTTCAATTCAATGTACAATTTTGAATCTGTATTTTTGAATATCGATCTTAAGTTGGCGTGACGTTGAAGTAGTTTGTTTATAGCATAACGTTAGCATTTTGCTTCTGGCGATTAGATTTATGATTCGAAAATTATAAAAGTAGGGTAGACATGTGGATATTATCTGGCTGAACAAAACGTGCATTTATCAAACAGGTGCGTTTTCCACAGACCTTATTTCGAGCTATTTTCTAAAATCCTATGGATAAATCCCGTTTCTTTTTTGTTGAGGGAACCCATGCGCAGTTTATTTCCGGGTCGGCCTACAAAAATATGTTATCCCTGCACCACTATTGGCTACCTTATATATGGTCCAGCTTTTTATAAAACACATAGTAAGTAACCGTTCACTTTGTGGGCATATTGCATGAAGGTGGTCGCACAGGACAGTAAAAGTCATGGTGAGAGGTTGACACCAGAGGTTGAATTAAACCTCTTGAGGTTATTTTCATAGGATAGAAACAGCTTCCACAGCAGATAGTATGACATGCAGACACATTCGCAGACACATGGCTCCCTCGCAGTGACACTCGCATACTATGCACACACGTTCCTGATTCTAACAATAAAGCCATAATTCTTTTGTTTCATCGAGCAAGCTTGTGGAGCAGTGGGGATCTAAATCAGGCTTCTAAAAGCTGCATACAAGTCTGAGATGTTTCCTGGGTTATCTGACAAAGACAGAGGACATAATGAGAGACAGATCGGTTTCACCTCCTTCTTCTTTTCCTCTTCCTCCCCCCTTTGCTTAGTCTTCCCGTCTTTCTTCTCTGCCGTTCTGATATACAGGACCTATACCCACGCCTATCTTAATGCACAACCGGATGATACCAGGCCAGTCTTGCCTCTAGAAATAGAGGATGGCCGGAAAAAGATTCCCATTTGCTGACGTCACCCTATCGAAAGCAGGGGACACAGGGGAGTGCAAGGGAGTAGATTACCGGTCTCTAAAAATAAAATATAAAATGTGCATTCTGTTCTGCAACTTCCCTTTTTCAATCTCACTCTGAATGTTTTTCTCTGTAGTGTGATTCATGCAGTATGCACATTGTTCAAATGTGAGCAGCCTTTATGATAAAGTCAAGAAGTGTTGACCATGATCCTTTTGTTTAATAAAATACTTACATACGCACATTACATAGGTGTGGCCTGGTTGCACATTACTGTTTTAAGCCTCGGCCTCTTGCTCTGTTTTACTGGTCTCAGAGGACAGCGGGCATTGAGAACTAATTGGTTCCAGAGCGAACCATAACACGGACTCCACCAACGACTGTCCCCCTTCATCACCACAGGACCGTAACGAGTGTTTTGCAAACAACACAGTGGGGCTGATAAGAGGCCAGGTGGGTAATTGATGTGGTTACTAAGTGGCTAATTTGCATTCTTTACGCATATCAAACTAAGCAAAGGGAGAGATAGGGGTAAATTGGACAGGGTTTGGGAGGAATTATAGTCATAAATGGCAAAATGAACACAAAAGTGTAGTCTAAAGTGCCTTGAATTCTTGGAGACTCATTAATAACGTGCTCCACAACCTCAATGAGTTGCGCTAGGCCTGGACAATAAGGCAAAAATATTTTATCACAATTACTTTTTTCCCTGTCAACTGATAGACATGTTTCACAAAATAAATGATGTTGCACTACACAAATCCCTTAAGCTCAAACTTTTCTTGCATGGGTAAAAAGTGAAAATAAATTAAAACAAATGTAATAAATAGGCTTTGACATAGCCAGTTTAAATCATTTGTAATGCCTCATAGCTTGAGTCAATATCTTTGCTCAATATCTTTTATTGCAACGAAGCCAAACTGTTTGACAATTTGTACCAGAACTATGTATTTTAGCTTATTGTGCACTTTAAGATAGATACCTCATCTACAACATATTTCAGATATTATTTTTAATTAATAGTGCTTTTAAAGAAACTCAGACTGCCATCAATTTCACATACATGGAAACATGACCTAAACAAAACTTAACACAGCATGCATTAAGGGACTATTCTTTATTTACTCACAAATACATGAAGGAAGATTAGGAGCCATACAAAGTCAAACAGCTGGAGTGATTTATGTAGTTGTGAGGCACACGGCAGCTGTGCTACTATGACACAAAGCCTGACTGCTGGTGAGAATGATGAGATGCTGTACAGTGACAACAGTTGGAGAAGGAACGATAACTTGTGACCTTTGGGGTAGACGGGGGGGGGGGGGGTTAGTAGATATGATGAAGGCATCCTGGATTTCCTTTGCACTGCTGTTGTTGCACACTGTAATTGTGCTAATTGGCCAAAATATAGGGTATCAAGTGCTGTGGGAATATCATATATAAACCTAATTTACAGATGCTATTACTATTATCTCACACAGCTCAGTGTAAACTGTGAGAAAGAACAACTCTCTCAGGAATCCTGGAGCATCCTTCCTGACAAAGACCAAATTAATAGACTCTGAAAAACACTGTATTCAACAGGCATGATTGAAAGTAGAACGTTTAAAAAACATGCCTATCATTCTGTGGATGTTTCTTATTCCACCAAAGACAGCTAAATATTTAGTGGCATTGTAATCTATCCTACTATTTTCTTCCTTAAGAAAAGGAAGGTTTAATTAGTGACTATTTGTAGACTGCACCACAAAAGTATGCTACTGATCCCCAAGCTGGTTCCACCTCTTTTTATATCTTCTCAGCCTGTTCCCTGGCATGGCTCCGAGCTGCCTCGCTCTCCCTTAGGAGCGCATCTGCTGCTTTAATGCTCCACCAGAGTTTATAGAGGTTTCAACGCGGGCAAAAGCGGCACCTGCAGACCCATCTAAACAAGAGGAACAGCACTTTTGTTGTAAAAAGAACTCATGACGTAAATTTCTCTTCCCGTCTTCACTCTAAAATCACATAATGGGGCTGGCGAAACTCAGCCATGTATGTTCAATTGGTGTTCAAGGTTAGCTACAGACAGTAGACACAGGGGGCGGGAAGACGGCACTGAGATGTGGGGGGTAAAACAGATTGCAGGAAATAAAACAAGAGAATGTACAATAAAGTGGCAGTAAAGAAATGTGTTTGAAAAAAAGAGAGGGATGAAACAGTATCTTGCTTTCAATTCCTCTTCCGGTATAAAGAATCACTTAGGACACATGGGCCAGATGCTGGCTAGGATCATTAGGCATGTGGCTAAAGGAGAGGTGCCTACCCAAAGAGGAGAGCTGTGTACCAAGACCACCTGCCCAGGGGTAATACTCTCTCTGGGACGCTTAAGCTGAAAGGTAGAGTGCTGAGCCCCTCTTAAACAGATGAAGCTAAATAAAACCAAGGCTATTTATCAGTGTAGTAGCCACTCGACTTGTCACTCCTCACCCTGCCTCCTCTCCATTTAACCATCCATTCACAGTAGTGCTATCAGCCCACACAAAGCAAAACAGATGAATGAATCAGGACTAGCAGTATGGCTGGAGTACGCCAAAGATTACTTCTCCAGCTGGCCGAGAGGACAAATGAATAAATAGAGTCGGGCAGCACTTGAGAGTTGCCATTTGATTTTAATGCACTTCCATCTATGTGGAACCATACAAACGTTCAAAGCGATGCCAGTTGATGCGGTTGGCAAATGAATCACATTGTGAAGAACATGTGTGCCATCAAATGCCTGACCAAATACAGGATTGCCTGGCGACCACACCACTGTCCAATCACTTCGGCTTCCTAGGAAAGTCCCTGGGTTTTATTGAAATCACCAAAGCTATCCTAAAAACGTCACTACTTGGTCAACACTAACCACGGGTGATTCCCCTGCCTCTACATGTCCATCTCCACACTTCATCCTGGCAAAAGTAAGGTGATTTCTACGCTCCATTCATCATGTGAAGAGCCAACAGCTAAATCCTTGTCACAGCTAAAAAAAAAAGTGATTCCTGCTGTTACTGTGTATCACTGTCACTGCTTCCCTGTGGCAGACTTTCAGCACACACACACACGCACACACACATACACACACACACACACACACACACACTCAGAGTAGGAGACAGATTATTTTCAGCAGGCTGGCCCTCTCCAGGGTGCGATCTGTCTGTGTTACAGAGGCATTAGTCACAGGGATAAAGGTACCATTCTCCACTACAGTCTGCAGAATGCTCCCTCTTTCACAAAGTAATATTATTACAAAAGTAGTTACCCACGACGTGTTCAAGCAAATGAATGATCGCGGTGTGTACATGTAATTGCCTCCCTTCTTTACCATAACCACTGTATCGTACTGAAAAGAGAATATGGGGAAAAGTTAGAAACCATAATGGCACATTTGGAAACAGACACAATTGTCTCATTATGATGCATTATACAGACTCCTCAAAGCTGCAGACTCAGATACTTGGTAATGTTGGACCCACACGTGTATTGTTTAATTAGTATTGTTATCATTATCATTCTTACTCCTTCAGTTCTTCTCACTTAAGTGCCGAAGGAGGTGAATTACACCGTGGATCTTCACGATACTCAAGTGCATCTCTCCTTTGTGTTAGAATTGGTATGAAGCACTAATCCCCCACTAGCCTTTAATGATCAGCTAGTGCCCTTAAAAATAGATGTACCTTGCAAAACCAGCTCTACTGTACGTGTTTGTTTTTTGTGCCATTATATAATGAGCTCTAAACCTGAAAATTGATACGTCTCCTTGATTTTGTACAGCCGTAATAAGAAACAGCTTCAGTGGTAGGCAAACCATTCAGTGCGATAGCCATGTCTAATGGGGCTATAATGCAGGGTTGAATGGCTCTATCTGCTGGGGAGAGACGGCCCTCTCAGCGGCCCCTCAGGCCATCGCCTCAGGTCCATTTCGGAGAAAGTGTTTCATAATATCAACTCATAAATGGCTTGCTTTGATCACTGATCTATAACATAATGTCTTTTTAGCAGTTACCTGGCTGTTTGACAACCCAGATCCTCAGGTTTGTTCATCCTTAAAATGATTCCTGCTTATAATCTGAAAAAAAAGACAGTTATCGTGTAATTTATATCATCTTGTCACGACAAAACAACTAAGGAGAGACATTATAGGCAGATGTGATCTGGGTAAGAGATATAAAAATGCCCTAGTGTAAAGGGATGTGGCATCCACTGTGCACTTCAAAGCCATACAGTCTAGATAAACATGGGAAATTGCTCCTTTATTTCATTTTATTTTATTCCTGTGCGCTGGTCTCTGAGGACTGCTGGCATCGATTGCTGATTTAATGAAAGCATCTGTTCTTCTCCCCCATTCCTCACTCCTCCTCCAGGTCACTGCTTAAAATGCTCCTGTTAATCAGATTTCTGTTAAAAGCCGTAAATAGAATCAGAGGTCTGAGCCAAGACACTCTCCGTTACTATAGCCATCACTAGATGTCTCGATTTTCTACAATTTTTCTCAACTTGTGTAACAAACAACTCGACAATATAGCTTACAATAGTCCACAAAAAGACCTACAAAATGGTCGTCTTGGATGTTTCATGCCTTGCAATGAACGCATGGGGTCTCATTGACGACAAGCTGAATACCTTACCTTCAATTACGTCACTGGTTGGTTTTAAACTAAATTAACTGTCAACACTGATTGGTCAGCGGCATAAAAATGTGGCAAATTTCTCTTTTAAGCATTCACCCATGAAAGGCAATATGAAAGGGGGTCATACCAATATTTGAGATCAGACTCGGTCATCTTTAATATAATTGAAAGTCCCCACATAGATAATAAAAGTACAGTAGTGTGTCACATCACATTCGGCTCACCCTAAACGTCCCTTTTTTACATGCAGCGGGAAAAAGGGAGTAGTATTTCAAGCATTTTAATCATTTATACATCTGGCCCTAGGTATTTGGGAAAGTTGTAGGTTAAATTAAATGTACTATATGTTGTGGTTTTGGTATGATTTGATTATGCAGTCTACAAGAAACACTCCTTGGGCTTACAAAGACTTTTTAGTTATTGTATGCTAAAGGAGCCTTTAATATAAAGAGACTTTTCTTTTCTTTCCAGCAGATAAGCAGCACTTAGACTGCCACAAGGGCTAATCATCACATTGTTCCTGATGAATAGCCAGCCAGAATGATTATGCTCTCTACAAAAACTCTTAATTAGCAGAATCTCTTCCTCAATCAAGTATCTAAATTACATTTGTACAGTTCAGTGATCACTGACCAAAAGGAGGATTCTTGAGCTGTAAAGAATACGCTGGCCCATAAATGGTCCCGTCGAATGGGTGACCACTCACTGAATGAATCATGTCCTAATAATTAAATTGTATGGCATACCAAAAGTGTTAACTTTAGTGGATGCACATTGAGCGGTTCTGACTTCTCAATAGGCTTTTAAAGAAATTAAGTGATGGGCTTGGACAATAATTTTTCTTTTCTGGGTCATTGATTGTTCTCCTTTTTGGCTCGTCCAGACACATTTTGCTCATCTACTTAAGATTTGCATTCAGGGCTGTTTGCCTTATCCCTATAACCTCAGACAAGTCAAGGCAGTAAAGAGCAGCATGAGACTGAGCGGTTGTTACTTTTGAAATGTGGTCATTCAAATATTTACCTTGAACTTTAATCTCTTAATGTCTTTAGAAGTTGCTAACTCATTCATTTATTTTAAAGAAGGAATAACAACAGTAAATAAGTGTTTATTTGGGTGGGTTGAGCCATTCATTATTCTTTATAGGCAAAAAAGAGTTACTAAACAAACATCTCAAGCACAAGTGTACATGCGCCTTCAGTATGTCCACTTGCTCCCTTGATAACACAACTATAAATATATAAGTAACATTACTTATTATCAGTCAATTTTATTTCACTTTTATCAGTAAAAGCATAATTTTTCTGAATAAATTTACAATCAAAACCATCAGGATACCAATTTGAACATGAATTAAACGTAATCACAATCTGAATAGATGGATATGCCTATCCATCAAATTCTGGATATGTTTGCCCCCAATGTGAATGACATATACACTATGCAGTGAGTAGCACTTAAATCCTGTTAATTACTGTGGTTAATCTGCAGATTGATAGGCTGTTCAAGGCAATCGTGCTATCCTGCTTCCACGGGAATAAACCTTAAACCCTGGAAAATGGAAACAAGCAGCTGTAATGGTATCGAAGATGTTTAATTATTTAAGCTAGTCAAAATAGCTCAGATAAATTTGTGGCATAACAACATTTGTTTTACACACTGTCAAAACAGGAAAATTAGTCATATGATAACGATTTTTTCTTTTTATTAGATGTTCATTTTTCTTTTCTTTCTTTGACGATGGAGAACAAACAGTTTGCTGCAATCTGTTGGCATCAAGCTATTCATCTAGTGGCCGCTGAACAGCCTGCAGGATTGTTTTGATTTAAGAGTCATAACAGCGGCTTCTCTCCGTTCAAGCACCACCGTTCCATTTGTTTCCGTTATTCTGAGTGCTATAAGCAACCTGTCAGCATGTCATAATATAAATAATAATACCAATAATCAAAGTCAATTAGTGTCTGCCTTTCCTCTTTTTATTTGACTACTCCTGCCATCCCCCAGCCATGCCTCTGAAACTAACCGTTACTGCCTTTCTAAGATATTTTTTTTAGCTATCCAAAGGGGTTTTACTGATATCAAGCTTCTTCCTGATCAATAAATAGAACTGTAGGCTAGTGCCATTTATCATCTCCAAAGCAGCCTACCTGCCTCCTGATGAGTGATAGATTTCCCATGCCGTCTATAATCTAAAATTACTCATAAAGACTGATTAAGGGCAAATCAGAACCTTTCTCTTCTGAATCCAGTACATATCATCAAAAAAGGCTTTCCAAGAGTCAAGCAGCCATATGATAGACGAGCATTTCCAAGCCCGACGCCAGGGTATTGTGCGTGCCATGAAGCTTATTTTATAGGGTCCATGATAGATGTTGTTTAGAGCGATTTAAACGGCCCTTATGCTGGTGTCAGCATCTGACCCCTCCGCAGTGATAAAGCTATCAGAAAGAGAGAGTAGAACCAGAAGTGAAATATGGAAGGAGGGACATGTGTGCCAGATAAACTCCTGCATACTGGGCACGCGCCCAGCTCTGGGAGGGGGAAGCCTTCAGTCTTATCTGCACAACACTTGAAGAGTGGATGAGGGGAACAAGTGCAGAAAGAGGGGTTTCAGTGAAATTGCCGGTGAAATCAATCCAACTTCCAAAATATGTTTTCAAATTAAAAGCATTTTTGGAGGAAAAAAGGGAAAAACTGTAATGGCAGAAATCCGACATGAGTTTAAAACATAATTTACAAAATAATATGATTTAACCAAACTTGTAGCAGCTACATAGTGCACAATATGGTGAATATGTAATAAAACGGGCAAATCACTGGTAACAGATGCTTTTGCTTGTAGATTCCTAGTAAACCTAGTTCCTCTCAACAGAATAGCAAAATGTTTAAAATAAAAAGTACAATGAGAACATAATGTGAAAAATCCCCAAACTGAATAATTTAAAACAATAAACGTAAGGTAGATACATATAATGAATGTATTTAATGAATACTAAAAAAGGGGGACATAATACAAGTTGGACATGCTTCAAATAAAAGTGAATTTTAAGAATTGATTTAAAAGATAAAAGAAAAAGCATGAGGGGCAAAAGGCAAATCTCTGGGGCAAGACTGAGTGTGGGAAGTGGTATCAGAGGGATCAAATATAAAATCTGCCTCGCCCTTACTTGCGAGTTGTTCAAATAACCAGAGAGTCATACCTGAGGATCTCAGCTGGAGAGAGATTCAGCAGCAAATCAGTTTGTGTTGTTTTTGTTTTCAAAAACACATACCTGTCCCTTTCACCTCACAGCAGCTTTTTCTCACATCCGGCCTGAACACAGCTTTGCTTTGACTTAGAGATCTCCAAATAGATTGCGAGCTATAGGTGAAATGTTAGTGCGATGGTCACTGCTGATTGGATCATAAGGCCATTTTGTGTGCTGAAAAGCCCATCTGGAATATCACATTGTTCAGCTGAGATTAAACTCAGTAGCTTAAAGCGAGCAAACAGAAAACCTATTTTAGCTAATGACTTTCAATCTGGCCCACCTTTATAGTCCATAAGCACCAGACTAATTTGTCTGCTTTCTCAAACTTGCAGACCTTTTGCTCGGCTGATAAACTCTTTACCACGCTCACACCACAGACCATGGTGTCACATCGCATCAAAAGCTCTGTCAATAAAAATGACTGAACACTTTAGTTAACTCCAGGAAATTAACTCAACTAATAGTCACGACTCATTAATCTCACAATTAAACACTCATTTAGCAGTAATTTGCAAGGAAAAATACTTTAAAAAGGAAATTGAAATCCAGACTGTTTTCAAACCAGCTTGAATAAAAAGAGGACAGAGAACGAGGCATGGATTCAGAGTTGTACTGCAGATTAGGAAAAGTGCTGGCACAAAGAACACTCTTCATGATAGAGGTTACTCTTTTAGGAAGCTATCACAAATCCAACGGGACATTAACCCAACCTCCCCTCTCTCCTCCAAGTTCGATAATACAGACAGTGCCCCAGATGAGTACTTGGTGTTGTCATGTGAAATTGAGACCTATTGGTTGTAATCAGGAAAAGCGACAGGCCCGTCCACTCTCAGAGTGGGTCACCTCTACTCCCCCGCCCTCTCCCTGGTCTGGTCTGTTCAGCCTTCATGAGCCCCATGTTTTATTTCCCATTTCTGTCCACACACATTGGCCCTGTCATTTTTCACCCCGCTGACTGATTACCGGTTACACTCTTCGGCCAATCTCCACTTACAGCTCCTTGTCTTCTCTCGTCTTTATGACATTATTACGTGTCTTTATTACCACCATCAATACTCCTGGCCCCATAGTGAGATGTTCCAACATCCAGTCCAGACAAGGCAAAAACACTGTAATCTTAGGTCACAAATCTTCAACACAAGGTACAGTACATCATAATTATCCCCTTTATATCTTGTTTTAAAATGTGTCTTCTTATTCAAATTCAATGTATTATTATTATTGAGAATATCTAAAAGGTCACCTATTGTGCAAAATCCACTTTTTCCTGTCTTTTATACATACAGTAAACATGTGTCCCCTCTGTGTAAAGAGACTCTGAAAGTTTCAGGAAAAAAGATTCTCTCACTTTTTGTCCCGATCCATTTATATAAAAACCTGTCTGAAAATGAGCTGATCAGATTTTGGCCCCTTTATGATGTCATAACGATGTTTTGGCTTGTGTAACCATTAGCCAATAACCAACCAAGGTAACCCCCCCCACCTTATCGCCTGAATCTCCTCCTAGAGCACCATTGTGTTCTTTTTAACCAAATATCTCTCAGAGGGGCGTGGGGAGTGGCTCCTTATTGTCATCTAAAGTAACAGACAGAGAATCAGCGCTTTTGAAACAGGGCTGAAACAGAGGGGATTATGGGATGCTACAATGATCTGTTGGGTATTTCGAGCCAAACACTTCAGAGACATGTTTTGTATATATCTGAGACCTATAATATATTGATGAAAAACACTATAATAGGGGACCTTTAATATTACTTTCAATGATGATATTTGCACCTGGTATTAATATGCCTGTCTATGTCTACATTAAAAAAGTTCATTTAAAATTGTGTTCAATGTGGTCACAATGCATCCCAGACCACCTTATGGTGTTTTGGCCACCAGATCACAAATCATCCACAATGTTATTTAGGTGCTTCTGGACCTGTGTTTTAATGTGGTCAAGCACTATCTGAATGCAATCCGATCACCCAAAATGTGTTTTAATGCAAGGTGTAAAAAGGGTAATAGTTTTAGTTCGACAGAGACCTAAAGCAATAGACACAATTTATATATTTCCAATTCAACTTAATCAACATTATTACGCCTCATTGATAATATAGTAGTTACTTCTCTAGTTCTACTCTGCTCAGTCTGGGATATAATTGTTTTCCGTCTGGCTGCACACACTTGACTGTGATAACAGAAGTTCAATAGTTTGACTAACCAAGCATGTGTGAAATTTGTAATGAGATTCATAATCCTCCGACTCAAAATGAAATTCAGTTTGAAATCAATGGAAACAAGGCAGTAGTTCCTATATCACCCAGTCTAATAGATTCAACATGCGGAAGTGGTGAAATAAAGTCAGAATAGGGTTTGGCAATTGGACAAACATAACAGCAATTGGCTGAGCACATCTCAGGGTGGTCTTTTTACACAATCTTCGGACTAATTGCTGTCCTTGTATTTAGCTAGATTAATGGTCTTCCCTAAAAAAGCAGGTTTGAAATGTTCGCATACTTCAACCAAACCAGAGCTGGTGATTGTTGGGATAGTTGAAAGGCCTAACCAAAGCAGGTTTGGTTTATTTCAATTTCTTTTTTTAAAGTTGAAATTAAGGGGGTTGTACAATGCTCGATGGCTAGCAGGGAGGGAGCACTGGATTCCTGAACAAAAGTGGAAGTCACAATTGTTTATCGTTGCCGTTTAGTTTGGTTTACTTTTACATTGGCAACAAGTGAAGGGCAGAATGAATGGCGTAAAACAAAAAATAAATAAAAAATTGCCAGTTTTCCCAGAAGACACAGCCAGGCTGAGAGCCAGGAGAAAGTGTCATTGCTCATGTATATCTGGCATGAACTGCTAACACTGTTGTTAACACTATAATTATTTAACATATGTTTATATTTTTAATTAAATATCAAATGCAGTTCATAATAAAAAATGCACATAATAATCCAATAATTGATCTTATCCGAACAATGTAGAAGAACATGTAGGGGTTGTCCACTGCAACCCCACAGATGTACTATACATGTACGTGTATATACTATACTGGGTTTTTTGTGTTTCTTTGCATGCAATTTCATTTAATGTCAATACCAGCAGTAGCATATATTTAGTTGTGCAGAAACCTCCTCAATCTCGTGTTGGTAATGGGAAGGACTCAGGGCAATTACCACTCGCTCACCACAGTCTAGTGAACATGCGTCCATTAATAAACATTACAAATATTGAAAGAAAAATGAGCAACACTTATCTGTGTTTCACAGTCACTTTTCTCAAATGTTACTGAAAGTACTTGTGTGTGTATGTGTGTGTGTGCATCAGTGTCGGTTATTTGAATGCAGTCATGCATGCCTGCCCCAGGGTGTGGAGATGTGACTGTGTGTGTGTGTGTGTGTGTGTGTGTGTGTGTGTGTGTGTGTGTGTGTGTGTGTGTGTGTGTGTGTGTGTGTGTGTGTGTGTGTGTGTGTGTGTGCAAGAGCTGGAACACATACAGTAACTTGATTGAAATTGGGAATTTTAACATGAGAGAAGCGTAATCTCAGTCTCACAACAGGCCGCCTCAATGTCAGAGGAGCTCTGCGCTGGTGGCAATTACTATTGACATCACGCTAATTTTATAGCTGAATAATTAATCCTTACGGTTCTCGAGTACAGGGACCTGGAAAGGTGAGCTGGATGTGGCATAGTTTAACCCTGGCACAGTAGAATGGTGACTAATTGGATTAAGGATCATTGTAATTATTGGACAATATTATCTATTTCCATTTTCGTCATGTTTAAGAAAGACAAAGTGGCCATGAATAGACTATCAGGACCCCAGCATACCAATGTATAACATCTATTGTATACATTCAAATTTCCACACAATGTTTCTGAGAGCTAAATATATATACGCAATTATTGGAAGCCGAAATGGCATCATGAAACTAATGTAGTCTGTGTGTGGATGAGCCGAGTGAAACAATTGGATTAGTAGCACTTGTCTGCCATCTATTGGACATTATATTTCAATGTTCTCTTCATCATGTGAAGCACAATGTGTTATATACATGTTACATTTTCAACTTGGGTAATAAAATGTAATCTAAGGATTTTACAAAGAAGAATGATGGTAGTTCCAATGATTTAGGCCTAACAAGACAGTAAAATGTAAAAATAAATATAATGTATTGAGGTTGAAAGTAGGCCTGTGTTTGTAAAATGTACAAAAACTGTGGTTATGACAATGTCTAACATCAGGCTGCTTTGAGTAAAGAAAGTGCCGCTCAACAAGACAGAAAGTTGTCTATATGCAAGTAAAGTAGAGGAATAAAATAATAACTTACACTCTAGCTCCCGACCTCTGACCTGCCTAAAAGCAAAAAGAAGAATTTCCTAAGAAGGTCCAACAAGGGATCATAGAACTTGTTATATTTATTCAATTACAATAAAAAAGTAGCTTTGCTCACACAGTTTTAAAAAAAGTTGAAAGATTTGACTTCACCATTAATTCATTAAATATGAATAAAAAATAATCACGTGTATTGTCAATTCTTATACTTCAAATCAGAAACTGGCTAAGTCTGTCTTGTATACATTTTAAAATGTAATCAAGTATTATATTGAAAGCCATTTCAAAAGGCATGTTTTTATTGTTTCACTCTGAGAGAAAAGTGACTTTGATGTGTGTCTTCAATCAGACCTATGCCTCAGTAAAAACCTTTGTATGTCCTCCAACAACGATTAATTTCGACATCCTGACAAAGGGCATGAGGTGATGTCAAGTGCAATGTGGTTTGAAAGGACATGACACCTCTGATCATTTAGCAGGAACAAAATGTACCTGTGAAAATGTTGTTAGATGAACTACAGCGGCAGGATGAGGTGAAACATCCTGCTGAACACAGAAGATGGTAAAGCTCTGTTCATCTACGTCCTTCATTATCGTCTTATACTCGTCCAATATGGTGCTTGAGGTGTTATTCATGGAAAGTTGACTCATAACGGCTTTACCTAATGAGTCACTATGGAACATATACGAGTGGCATTGTGTGAAACTGACAACTACAACTTTATTTTAACTTCCCCACTAAAGAAACAAGAGCAAGATTTAACATTTAGAGGTAACCAGACCTTCTTTCAAATACAACACAACTGGACGGCTCATGGCTTCACTGTATAGTAAGACAATGTTGCCATCTAGTGAGTAACAGGGCAAACTGTTTACTGACCTGTTTGTTTCCATGTGAAAAGGCTATTGCCCACTTATTAATAGTTATCCCCTAAGCTTTAGTGGAACTGGTTTACCAAAATGTCTCTATTGATAATGTATTTCTAAATAATAGTGCTTTGTTTGTTTATACTGAATGCTGTAAGAACATTTTGTGTAAAGTGAAACAAACTTCTGTGCATGATACAGAGTCATGCTGTAGGACTATGCTTGTAACTTCTACTTATTGATCAATATGAAAACATAAAACAAAATGTCATTTTAAGCCAAGTAAAACAAGTAGCATAGGGGCAGGCAATAAACTTGCACCAGTTAATACAGGATAGACATTGGCTGTGGCAGGAAGAAAGTCCGAGGTGAACAGGATGCTACAATTGTAGATGACCATTTTATTTTTAAAATAATCATTCCTTTAACTAATTAATAAAAAATAGGCTTGGGAGTAAGGCCACTTGATGAAAAATGTGATGTTTATCAATGCATAATGAAGGTAAATATGATATGTAAACATTTACATATATATTTGTTTCAATAGGATTCAAATGAAAGAAAAATGCCATGCCTTATATGGAAATGAAGGGTGTTTCCAGACATCCTGTATAGTAAAAACAAACAACAACAGGGTATTGATAAAATGCAAAATGGGGGAAATTCGGCCCTGTCCATGGTGCTGATTGTGTCAGCAGACAGAAGTGACAGCTTAAATAATCCTTAAATAAAACATAAATACAGTAGCTTCAAACAAGGCATGATATTGTTACCATAACAACTTAGTTTGCACACACAAAAACACAGTGTGCTTTTTGGTTTTACCAGCAGCAACCTTCAATCCTATTTCAATAATCGGACTAATCCCGCAATCCCAAAAAGGGCAAAACGAACAATTGAGAGAGACTTGTTTTACCACATTCACATTCTCCCATTTTAAAGGTGAATGTATAGGTTATTCAATGTGTTTTACAGACCCAAGAGATAAAAGGGACAACATATCAATTGAATGAATGCAAAGCTTGTTCTGGCATTTTCTTCTGGTTCCACACTGTCCAAAATTCAACCATGATTGAAACCAGACGTCAATGTGAGCTGAGAGCGCTATCTGGGGGATAAACGGTGTTATGACATGTATATCACAGGGGAGGGGATCAAATCAGTATTATTTTCAAACCTAATTTAGGAATTATAATCGCATATGCTTTATAATCTTGTGCTCAAACATAAATCAGCAAAAATGAATAAAATATCTAAAACGGAAGCCCACTGTGTTATCATGTAAGGTGAAAGTATGCTTTGGAGGGAGAATTTTCCCCAAAAAAGGTAATTAAAGATCATGTCTGGGGAGGATGTGTGTATAGTCTGTAGGGGGTTTGTTGATGAAGGCTATTTTTTCTGCATCACCAACAGAAATTAGAGATTTGGTTTTGCAAGAGGGAATAGGCTACAAACTCCAAAATATATTAATAATTAATACCAGTATCTCTTTAAAGTTGATTATACACTTGTTTTCTGCTGACCTGCATCTGAGCCAAATATCCACACTCGACACTTTAAAAAGGAACATTCTGCCCATGCCTGGTTTATGTTATAGGCATAATGGTAATATGGTTTTGATAGCCATTTAAGATTATTGCTTTTGTATGTATAATATTTATAAATTCACATATTTACATAAACGTGTTAATCAAAGCTATTCAACGAAAATGTTTGAAAATGGTTTCAAGAATAATACATTTTCTAGACAAAAAAAACTGAAAACAGGAAAATGTGAAAATGTAGCAAAAATCAAGGCTACTGTAGAAGGTAAACAGACTCGTTTAGTGATTTGAAGATCTGAATGAATAAAGACGAACAATTCATAAAGTCACACTCCAAAGCCAATGTTTCATAATTCCTGCACTTTTAAGCATAACTTAATCAAGGTTTTTTAAATGTTAAACTCATACTCTTCAAGACATCACACCAACGTTGAAACAGATGATTTCCAAAAATCCAACTGTCAAGCTCAACCCTAAAGAGCGGGGTTGCATTCGAATAGTCCATTTAGCTTAGGAACCTTCCTAACGGAGTGAAATGACCCGGAAGTCCCTCAGTGGCAGCCATGATAAGTGCCGTTCGAATTCTCTAAATTAAAAGGAAAGGAGGTTTCAAACTTCCTTTATAACCTCCTTTAGCCTAGGAACCACTGGACCTCCCTAACCGAAAGGAGAGGAGAAAATGCTGCCCCACAATGCCTTGCGGCCGCAGCATTTGCCGTCACACAACAGTCGGCCGTTCACGGAAACAACCGATTATGAACGAGAAATGATATCATGAAAGTTACGGTGCTTATTAAGCATTTTAAAACGTATGTGGTAAGTTGCCAAAGTGCTTTGTTTTGAACGTTCATCAGTATTATAATCAAAAAGAGAAATATGAACGTTAGTTTTGACTGAAATGATCAAATAAAGTCAACATTTCAGTCTTTACTGAGCTGTGTGGGGTTTGTTCAACTTTTAAAAGATGTTTGAATGGTGATATACACAGTGATAGATGTTAAGGACTAACCGTTATAATAAATACATTTGTATTGATTTTAAGATCTTTTCATACAATCATACGTATTGGGATCATTTGTATTAATGTGGACCGGAGGGAGAGGGTGACGAGCATAAGTTTCACTTTCCTTTTTTATTTCAATTCCAACTTTGGTCATGAAGAATATGTTTCTCTGTTGTCCCCGTTCATAAAGCATAAAACAACAGCATCAGAGCACGGTGCAGAGTCTCTAGATGAGTTTACAGTAGTCCCTCGTTCTTATTAAACATCCATGTTGTAGTCCGCTGTATAGAAAACTGTAGTTTCCATAGTTTCCCCACAGCAGCAGACGCACATTTATGACGTCCGCTGGCGCATCATAAACACGTCGGATAGTGAAAGTGCAGTCGGATTCTCTAAGTACCGCAGTCTCTTCTCCTAAATCCTTTTGAATTCTCCTATCCACTATCCCTTAACCCCATGACGTTTCACTCCGAGGTCAAGGAATAGACGATAGGGATAGAACTTAGGAGCTGTTTTTTTGGAGTATTCGAACGCAACCCAAGAGGTGCAGCAATGTAGGCCGAGGTTGCATTCGAATAGTCCATTTAGCTTAGGAACCTTCCTAACGGAGTGAAATGACCCGGAAGTCCCTCAGTGGCAGCCATGATAAGTGCCGTTCGAATTCTCTAAATTAAAAGGAAAGGAGGTTTCAAACTTCCTTTATAACCTCCTTTAGCCTAGGAACCACTGGACATCCCTAACCGAAAGGAGAGGAGAAAATGCTGCCCCACAATGCCTTGCGGCCGCAGCATTTGCCGTCACACAACAGTCGGCCGTTCACGGAAACAACCGATTATGAACGAGAAATGATATCATGAAAGTTACGGTGCTTATTAAGCATTTTAAAACGTATGTGGTAAGTTGCCAAAGTGCTTTGTTTTGAACGTTCATCAGTATTATAATCAAAAAGAGAAATATGAACGTTAGTTTTTACTGAAATGATCAAATAAAGTCAACATTTCACTGAGCTGTGTGGGGTTTGTTCAACTTTTAAAAGATGTTTGAATGGTGATATACACAGTGATAGATGTTAAGGACTAACGTTTATAATAAATACATTTGTATTGATTTTAAGATCTTTTCATACAATCATATGTATTGGGATCATTTGTATTAATGTGGACCGGAGGGAGAGGGTGACGAGCATAAGTTTCACTTTCCTTTTTTATTTCAATTCCAACTTTGGTCATGAAGAATATGTTTCTCTGTTGTCCCCGTTCATAAAGCATAAAACAACAGCATCAGAGCACGGTGCAGAGTCTCTAGATGAGTTTACAGTAGTCCCTCGTGCTTATTAAACATCCATGTTGTAGTCCGCTGTATAGAAAACTGTAGTTTCCATAGTTTCCCCACAGCAGCAGGCGCACATTTATGACCACTGCTGGCGCATCATAAACACGTCGGATAGTGAAAGTGCAGTCGGATTCTCTAAAGTGCCGCAGTCTCTTCTCCTAAATCCTTTTGAATTCTCCTATCCACTATCCCTTAACCCCATGACGTTTCACTCCGAGGTCAAGGAATAGACGATAGGGTTAGAACTTAGGAGCTGTTTTTTTGGAGTATTCGAACGCAACCCGAGTTTAAACCAATCATAGATTAGTCAAGAACATGCAAATTGATGGCCACTTCAACAACACAGAAAGAACACGGAGGCCTGTGCGTCAACACACAGAGCCCAAAACATTGGTAGCCAATATACAACTCATACTGTTTGCCAAGAAATCACACACATCAGATATCTGGTGCTGAAATGAATGTGTCAATAAACAAGCAAACATCATCCAAGAACCATGCACGCAACAGATTACGATTTGTAATCAAAACCAGCTGCGTAGTAGGCTACATGAAACGAGACAGCAACTTCCTCGTAATGCCTTCCGAAATAATATTGCACCTTCAAATGCACACTTTATCAACACAATGGCTACTTTCTTTCACCAGTAAGCACAGCGTAAATCCCAAAACACTGCACTGCACATTTAACCAGTTATAGACATTATCACAACTAGCGGTCCTACCTTACAGCAGGTGCGTTCTTCTTGGCCTTGCTCCTCCTCGCAGACGCATCATCCATCACCATAAAATTCCATGTCCAAACTTGAAAGTGTCCAAACTTCCTGACCTGCTAGTCGTGAGTTCGTTAGACATGCCAGTTAACTCTTTGGCCGCTGTCATTGGGAGGGCGTTTTTGCTCAAGTATCGCAATGTTGAGAAAACGTCAAGCTAACTTTACGACGCGTCCTCGCTCTTTGTATCCTCACGTTTTTCCACAAAATATGTGGTTTTAGCATCCTTCTCAGTATTTGTTGCAGTAGTATTTTCCTTAATTTGCTTTCCCTTATTTTTGCAATGCAATGTGTCAATTATGTAGCTTGTGTCCACCAACTGGTCTGGAAGTTTTGTGTAGTAGTTCCCTCTCGATGCTGCGCCATTCGAACGTCGATCTTCTGCGCCGTCTCTACGCTCCTCATACTACGCATGCGTGCAGCAGCGCCATCCGGTGGTGAGTACAAACATGCGCGAAGTAGTTGTCATTGTAGAGCTTCTTTTCACAGCAGTCATTTGCCAAGAACGGTTACTATAGTTTGTAATATCAAACTTGCATGGATTACTTTAACCCTTACAAAGGGTTATGTATGGGGTTAGATTTGTCTCATAAATATTTGTGTGAACATAAAAATAATGTGTGTGTAAATATGTGATTTGTAAATGTAAAACACCATCCACAAATGCATTTAAAAGATTTGCAAACTCACAAATACATTTGCAAATGTAAAACGGATCTGCAAATACGCAAAATATGTTCACAAATAAAAAAAAGATCTGTGAATACTATAATTAATTTACAAATAAACAAAAGGAATTTGTGAATATCTCTTCAACATTGACAACTTTCGATCAGGCATTTGTGAATCCATTTTGTGTTTGTCAACCAAAATGCGCTTGTGGATCTCAAATCTCTGCTTGTGGATCTCAAATCTCTGCTTGTGGGTCGTCTTTTTACACACAGAGAGTTTTGAGACAAAATTTCCGCCGGTCTCGACCGAAATCTGCTCGTGTCACTCGGTTATTTTCGGAAACCACGTGATGGCTTGCTGATGACGACATTTCCGCATTTCAAGGTTTCAATTCAAAGTATAAGCATGATGGCTTCCCTCTGGGGTCGACGCGTGCAGCGCCATGTCGAAGTGCGCATATTCTACGTATTTAATCAGATCTTTTCGATTATAAGGAGTACAAATATCATGCAGATAACCACCGAATCGCTGGAACTGTAGCTTTCCGGCGGTACCTATTGTGAGACTTTACCCAACTCACAGCAGCCAATAAGGCCGCTCAAAGCAGCTTGACTTTGCGTTACACTGTGTGGGATTTGGTTGTATCGTATGTCGGTCAAGTAATTTGAGCTTGCCCCCGGACCCCCCTATGTGAGGTCCACACATCACCTATAAAAATAGCACTTTACCTCTGCTTACACCTATATGCCGTGAGCTGATTATCGAGCCTTCATTGTAACAGTCGCGGGTACATTGTGTACAGTATATGCGTGGGGATTGTTGCAGTAGAATATTCCACTGTAGCGACCTGTACATTAATGGGAAACCCTAAATGTTTGAGCACCCTCTATGAAACGTCAAGCTACCTCACAGCACCCCCAAAATAAATCTCTGGCGCCGCCACTGAGCCTGACTTGTGTTGGGGGGACCCGACTTTTTTTTTTCTCCAAAGGGGGGGGACTGACAGAAAAAGTTTGAGAACCACTGAGTTAACGTATGTGAGGAAACAAGAGAGAGACTGAGAAAATGGCTAAAAAAACCATAACAGTTACGGACGCGCTAGAGATTATTTTCGCTAGCACTCGTAAAAATGGAACATCAGAACCAGAAGGCTTCGACTCTTCTGAAGAAGAATACAGGGACAACAAGGATCCATCTGGACATGGGTAAGTGTAAATATTACAGTAATAGTGTACTTTCATTTTGTGTGGAATACCGCAAAAATGAACAATATGTTGATTGAACTTTTTCTTTTCATTTAATTTCAAACCTTTATTTAACCAGGTGAATCCCATTGAGATCATCAATCTCTTTTTCAAGGGAGACCTGCACTTGGGACAAAATAGACTCTCAAATAGTAAACTTTTACTCTGTGTAAACGTTTTTTATGTGTAAAAGTTATTTTGATGTGTAAAAGTGAGGTTACATGTGTAGATGAAAAAACAATCGTTTATTCGTCCCACAACGGAGACATTTACAGTGGCTATAGACATGTATTTTATCCTACTGTTTTGTAGAGAGGGGACTTTGTTATAGATGTATTTATATATGTGTCTGTGATTTTATACTGAATGTAGAGTAACTGGAAGTGTGTGTGTGTGTTGTGCACCGACAGAAATGCTAGAGAGATGCATGTTATTTACGTTTGCTTTCTCTCATTCCAGGCTTCCTGATTATTTTCACCTGTGTCTCCTGTGCTCATCAATGTCAGCCCCGCCCCTGATTGGTCCCACCTGTGTCTAGTTACCCTGTGCTTATATTCCCCTGTCTCCCAAGTGTTCTTTGTCAGTTCGTATTGTCTCTTGCTATGGTCAGGTCTATGCTCTTTGTACTCTTGTAAAGTTTGATTCCTCACTACGTGAGCGCTTTCATTTTGTTCCTCTATTTTTGTCATCTCGGTTAGAGATTTGATAGTTACCTTTTTTGTTGTTCATTGCTGTATTTTGGAAAATAAAGTATCTTACTAATACTTTACCTCTGTCTCCCGGGTCGTGCAATTGGGTCCTACATCCTAAGTGTCTGAGTTCGTAACAGAACGAACTGACCATTATGGACCCAGCCGACCCAAGAACGCTTCACGCAGCGCTGTCAGCACAGGGCGTGAAGATCTTTCATCACGAGGAACAGCTGGGCCTAGTCAACCAGGAAATGCAAGAACTAAGAGGACGCCAGGCCGGGATTCAGGAAGCATTATCCACACAGATGCAACAACTGGCTGTCCAAATGAATCATTTTTTCACTCACCAACAGACTGCTCCTCCGGTGACGTCATCCACAACTGAGAGGTTGCCTGTCAATGCTCCAGCTGATTTCCCAAGTCAGGCTGTTTCTTCCCCTTTACGGCTGGCTCTTCCGGAGAGATTTTCCGGAGATTCTTCTAATTGCAGAGCCTTTTTGGTACAGTGCGATCTGCATTTTCAACACAACCCAGGAGCCTTTTCATCGGACCATGGTAAAGTGGCGTTTATTGTGTCTCATTTAACGGGAAGAGCTGCAGCCTGGGCTACTGCAGAATGGTCAAAAGAAACTGAACTATGTTACTCATTGACCGATTTCATAGAGACTATGAGTCGTATTTTTGACCACTCATCGCCTGCTACAGAGGCCAGCAGAAAACTTTTTCATATACGCCAGCTCAACCGCCAGGTGGTTGATTACGCCATCGAGTTTCGCACAGCAGCAGCGGACAGCGGATGGAATGTTCCGGCTCTTCGTGACGCCTTCATGACGGGACTTTCGGAACCGATAAAAGACCAGCTGGCTCCACTGGAGACACCCCGGGATCTGGAATCTCTCATCGCCGTGGCCATCCGGATCGATAACCGTCTTCGGGAAAGAGAGAGGGAGCGTCGACGCAACCGAGACGTTATTCCCAGCTCCCAGAATGCATCTTGGTGGGTCGCGCCGCCAGCCGAGGATGTCCAGCCCATGTTACCACACCGTCAGAGGATTACACTTCCGAATGACTCCGGGGAACCCATGCAGCTGGGAAGAACCAGGCTTTCTCTGGAGGAGAGGCAGCGCCGTCTACGGGAGGGTTGTTGTTTCTACTGCGGCCAGTCGGATCATCAACTCGCTTCATGCCCGGGAAAAGATCGTGCTCACCAGTCAAAAGGAGGGCGCTGGTGAGCAAGTTTCCCGCAGACTTTCCTCCTCGACCTGTTACGCAGGTAAACATTTGTATTAACAATCAAACCATTGACCAGGGTGTGTTAATAGACTCAGGGGCTGACGAAAGTCTTATGGACTGGGGCGTAGTAAATCAGCTAGAAATAAAGACTGTTCCGCTATCTCATCCTATTAATGCCAGTGCCTTGGACGGCCGCTTGTTGTTCACAGTCACCCATTGCACTGAGCCCATTCAGATTACTGTGAATAAGGACCATACCGAGAGCATGCAATTCCATATTTTTGAGTCGGCTCAGCACCCGATTATTTTGGGGTTTCCATGGCTAAAGATCCACAATCCTCACATTGACTGGCGTTCAGGGAAAATTAAGGAATGGGGAGAGGATTGTATGGGCAGGTGTAAACTTTCACAACCTGTTAATGCACCAACAGACTCTCGTAAAATCATTATAGATCACCCCGACTATCCTGATCTACAGAAGGTACCTTCCTGTTACCATGATTTAAAGGAAGCCTTTAACAAATCCAAAGCCATGTCGCTACCTCCTCACCGAGATTTTGACTGTCCCATTGATCTCTTACCGGGAGCCCCCATTCCCAAGGGGAAACTTTATTCGATTTCGAGACCTGAGAGAGCAGCAATGGACGAATACATTTCCTCTTCACTCAAATCAGGAATTATCCGTCCTTCATCTTCTCCAGCCGGAGCGGGATTTTTCTTTGTGGGAAAGAAAGACGGGTCTCTGAGACCTTGCATAGACTACAGTCCACTAAATGACATTACGGTGAAGAACCGCTATCCTCTGCCACTCATGACATCTGCCTTTGAACTACTTCAAACTGCCAAAATATTCACCAAGTTAGATTTAAGAAATGCATATCACTTGGTTAGAATAAGAAAAGGGGATGAGTGGAAGACAGGATTCAACACTCAGAGTGGTCACTATGAGTATCTAGTAATGCCCTTTGGACTATGCAATGCACCGGCTGTGTTTCAAGCTCTTGTGAATGAGGTTTTACGGGAATTTTTGAATATTTCAGTGTTTGTGTATCTGGATGATATTCTGATTTTCTCCCCAGATACTAAGTCTCATGTTAACCATGTCCGTCAGGTTTTGCAGAAACTGCTAGAGAATCAGTTATATGTCAAGGCAGAGAAGTGTGAGTTCCACACAAAAGAGGTATCCTTCTTAGGATACATAATCTCACCTAATCATATGCAAATGGATCCGGCTAAAATCAGTGCAGTATCCCAGTGGCCTACACCAGACTCCAGGAAGAAGGTCCAACAGTTTCTAGGGTTTGCTAACTTCTATAGGAAGTTTATTAGGAATTTCAGTTCTGTTGCTGCCCCTCTACATGTTCTGACTTCTCCTAAGGTTCCTTTCAAGTGGACTCCCCAGGCGGACTTCGCTTTCCAACGTCTCAGAGAGAGATTCACATCAGCCCCCATACTCACCATTCCAGATCCCCAGCGCCAGTTTATGGTCGAGGTTGATGCTTCCAATGAGGGAATTGGAGGAGTACTGTCTCAACGTTCTGCAGAAGACAACAAGATGCATCAATGTGCTTACCTGTCGCGGAAACTGACAACGGCAGAGCGGAATTACGACGTGGGGAACAAGGAACTGTTAGCTGTAAAAGCTGCCCTCGAGGAATGGAGACACTGGTTAGAGGGTGCAGAGCAGCCGTTTTTAGTCTGGACAGATCACAAGAATCTGGAATATATAAGGAAGGCTAAGCGTCTCAACTCCCGTCAGGCCAGGTGGACACTATTCTTTAGTAGGTTCAATTTCACCCTCTCTTTTCGTCCCGGGTCTCAGAATCAAAAACCCGATGCTTTGTCTCGTCTTTATGATCCGGAACCACTTGCGGTAGAGCCCAAGACCATCCTTCCACTTAACCGTGTGATCGGAGCCTTTTCCTGGCAAGTGGAGTCGGACGTAAAAAAGGCGAATGTCAAGAATCCAGCACCTAGCGAGTGTCCCAACAATCTGCTGTTTGTTCCTGAGGCTCTTCACTCCAAGGTCATCCACTGGGCTCACTCATCTGTGCTTTCGTGCCATCCGGGGGTAACAAGGACAATGTTCAGGATACAACAACGTTTCTGGTGGCCAGCCATGAAGAAAGATGTGGCAGAGTACGTAGCGGCTTGTCCGGTGTGTGCGTGTAATAAGACCTCATCACAAGTCAAGATGGGCTTGCTCCAGCCCCTGCCGATTCCCCAACTTCCTTGGTCACACATTTCAATGGATTTTGTGACAGGATTTCCTTCATCCAGAGGCAAGACTACGGTCCTAACAGTGGTGGATCGATTTTCAAAGATGGCTCACTTCATCCCATTGACCAAGCTTCCCTCTGCCAAAGTCACCGCAGAGGTCATGATGAATCACATATTCAGGATCCATGGATTCCCTGATGACATTGTTTCCGACAGGGGTCCACAATTCATTTCCGTTTTCTGGAAGGAGTTTTGTCGACTCATAGGTGCCACCGTCAGCTTGTCATCAGGATATCATCCTCAGTCAAATGGACAGTCGGAGCGTCTGAACCAGGAACTAGAGACTACGCTACGTTGTCTCGTCTCCCGGAACCAGACTACCTGGAGTGACCACCTCACATGGGTCGAGTTTGCCCACAATACTCTTCCTACGGCAGCCACAGGTCTCTCTCCATTCCATTGTGTCAATGGTTTCCAGCCTCCATTTTTCCCTAACAATGAGGAAGAGGTGAGGGTTCCATCGGCTCATGCCATGATCAGACGTTGTCGACGAGTTTGGGCTGGTGCTCGCCAGGCTCTTCTCCGAAGTTCAGCTCGGATGAAGGCTGTTGCAGACGTCCATCGCAGGGTCGCTCCCTCCTACAGACCAGGCCAAAATGTTTGGCTTTCCACTAAGGACTTACCACTCCATGTCGCCTCAAAGAAACTGGCTCCGAGATTTGTGGGTCCTTTCCCGGTGTCCAGAGTCATCAACCCGGTGTCTGTACGCTTGCAACTCCCCAGAACTATGAGAGTACATCCGACGTTTCACGTCAGTAAAATCAAGCCGGTGTGCGAGAGCACACTTGTTCCCGCCTCCAAGCCCCCTCCACCGCCCGAGTTCTTTGAAGGGGGTGAGGTTTACAAGGTCCGTAAGCTACTGGAGGTCCGTAATAGGGGGAGGGGGAAGCAATTCCTGGTAGACTGGAAGGGTTACGGTCCTGAGGCTAGAAGCTGGGTAGCTGCGTCATTTATCGTAGACAAGACGCTTATCCACGATTTTTACAATCAGCCTGGGCCATCAGGAGTTGGCCCTAGAGGGGGGGGTACTGTTGTGCACCGACAGAAATGCTAGAGAGATGCATGTTATTTACGTTTGCTTTCTCTCATTCCAGGCTTCCTGATTATTTTCACCTGTGTCTCCTGTGCTCATCAATGTCAGCCCCGCCCCTGATTGGTCCCACCTGTGTCTAGTTACCCTGTGCTTATATTCCCCTGTCTCCCAAGTGTTCTTTGTCAGTTCGTATTGTCTCTTGCTATGGTCAGGTCTATGCTCTTTGTACTCTTGTAAAGTTTGATTCCTCACTACGTGAGCGCTTTCATTTTGTTCCTCTATTTTTGTCATCTCGGTTAGAGATTTGATAGTTACCTTTTTTGTTGTTCATTGCTGTATTTTGGAAAATAAAGTATCTTACTAATACTTTACCTCTGTCTCCCGGGTCGTGCAATTGGGTCCTACATCCTAAGTGTCTGAGTTCGTAACTGTGTGTGTGTGTGTGTGTGTGTGTGTGTGTTGCCCCGCCCCACCTCCCAAACTTTCTTTTTAGTTGTGCATTGTTATTTGTGCTTAAGCAACATACTTGAACTGTATTTCAATTAACTTAGTAGTTTAGTTTAGTTTATTTATTTTTTTCGAGCGTGTAAAACCAAAGAAAATACAAATGAAACAAAAGGTGATACAGACATGATACAGTACTATACAAATGAATGAATAGTAGTAATTATTGTCCTACGTTTTAATTTGTTTTACAGAGAGGTTTCACATCTGCCTGGGCCTAGCGCCCCACAGGCGGCATATATCCAGGAGCCAGAATCTCCAGCTGTGGCTGCCACCAGGTCAAGACACTGTGGCTCAAGGGCCTTCACCACTGCCATCACCACCAAGGACCAGCAGACCAGCATCACTACAGCTGCCTCCACCTCCATCTGTGCCTGCCACCAGGTCAAGATACACAAAGGCACAAAGGCCTCCACCACAGCCACCAACATCAACTCAGCCAGCAAGGAGGTCTCTTAGAACACACGTACCCCCCACACAGCCACCACCATCAACCCGGCCAGCAAGGAGGTCTCGTAGAGCACACGTACCTCCCACACAGCCACCAGCATCAACCCGAGACAATCAAATGTACCTCCCTCCAACACAGCCACCAGCAGCCCTGCACCATCACCCCCACCTGCACAACAGCCAGCCCCACTGTCTTGGAAGACGGACAAAGTCCCTGCCACTGCTCCCCCTGTCTTTACATTTATAATGAATAGTTGGTTGAACAAGTTCTGATTTTGTAAATAGTAAGATTTTCCTGTTTCTTATATTTTTATAAATAGTTGGTTGAAAAAAACATATTTATAATAAATTGTTGGTTGAAAAAGAATTCTAATGCTGAATTTGTATTTGTACACATCACACAACCTTGGTATGTCTTATGAAGTCATTCAGTCCCTGCTGTGGGGAAAATAGATTGATAAAAAACTATTTTACTCAAAATTCGATTTTAAACATTTTAATTTTAGACATGAATTACAAATGTATATACAGTGTTAGTCATATATTACACTACTTTTGTGAACCTAAGACTTTGGTAAACCAAATCTAAAACACCAGAAAATGGATGACATGAGTAAGTCTGTGTTTTCACAACAGTTTTGAAGATTTCAAAAAAATCGGATGTCAAATGTTCAGCTTTAGAGCTAATTATCTCATCACACAGTGCTCTAAGGTGAGTGACTTTATACCAAGAACAGAGACTGTCCTGAACATTTTGATATGTAACACACGGGGTGCCATGTATAACAAGTACATTTAAAAGGTGATTTAAGGAGACATCTAAAAAAGACTCAAGAGGGTTATTGCACCGTTTTTGTATTACTATAATGAACAGCAATACGTTCGGTGCATTCTTTATCACCATCATGTTAGTGATACAGTTAGTTTGTGTAAGTTTATTTGTTCAATACAGCCTATATCGAGCACATACATTCGTATGCATTGATGTTGAAGTACTTAGGCTACGCCACTTTCGGGTCCCGGGGGGCTACAGCTGGCAGCGAAGTAGCCCCAGAGATAACTCTTTCTTCATATATTTTGTGTATTAATTCAAGCGGGTCAAAGTTACAAAGCACTTCACATCTTATTAATCGGCCTAGTTTTACCTTACCAGTGCAGTGTTAAGGTTATCTGTAGAAAAGCACCGTATTTAGGTTAGCCTTCACAGTAAGGCTACATTAAATGTTGTAACATTCATTGTGTATACTGTATATTTGTGGAATTATGTTGTTGCCCTCTTGGCTTAAGCCTGAGCTCCCGCAGTGTGTGTTCACAAACTAACTCAGTCGATATTATGCCACTTTTTTCACCGAGGGCCACATACAGAAAAATATACGAAGGGCTGGGCCACTCACTAGAGGTGTATTGCCTCATAAGTTCAGTTATAAGTTAGCAAAATCAATCAAATGTAGGTAAATTATGCTTATGAGTGTTGGCAGCTCATCCCTTAAAACAGAAGCCTCAGATTAATTATAATAAGGGGAAATAGGAAGGGTGAATTTCAGGTTGTTATATAAATAGGTCATTGGGCTTTTTCTTATCAACTAAGATATGTGAGAAAATGTTTCCAACTTTAATTGACTGCATTTATTTGAAAAGTGGTCTTATTAACACATGAATACTACTGTGTAAAAATATGTTAACATTTGAAGTTAAAAAGTACTGTAGAAGAAAAGCACAAGTTTCATTTATGGGCCATATTCCATTATACTTCTTTAATTTGCTGAGGGCCGATTCAAAAAGGACCGCGGGCCGCATTTGGCCCCCGGGCCGTAGTTTGGACACCCCTGAGGCGGTCTGATCAACTGGAGAAACAGCAGGATTAGTCTGGAGTGGCCAAAGTCAGACTAAGTGCAACTCCAACAACCACAGTCAAAACAAGGAGTAGCAACAAACAAATATCCACCCTGATTCACCACCATCTCTTCCGCAGTGAGCCAAGACCATGTTGCCACACATTATACAATGACCTCTCACTTGCTGCTGTGGAGCTATAAAGGGCAGCTGGGGAAAATTAGCTGGAGTGTTATGCATCAAGAAAGACACATTTGAAATTGAAATTCGCTAAATCTGAATATTACTTGAAGGACACATCAGCAAGGCCATCATTATAGCGTTGTTTTGGAATAATACATGGATAAATAATTGTGCAAATTATTATTTTAAGTTATAAAAGTAGCCTAAACGTAAAAAAGTATGCAGTAGTTATGGCAACCTAAACTAAACCTGAAGATCTCCATTCAACATCATTTTTGTGGGAGCACTTATTGAAAAGCTAATGCAAAAAGTTATCTGTGTTGAAGTGTCCATCAATAAAAAAGGATGTGAAAAACTTTCTTTTGCTATCAGTTTTTTGCAACAGTAGACAAGTCACTGTTGGCCGTAGCCCACGCCAAAAGAACAAAGCAGTTATCCTAAGTTAATGCTTTCTGCACTAGCAGCATTTTGACTTTCCCACTTACCTAAAGCTAACATTCCCGCTCCCCAAACTTGACAACACAACACCAGATTATCTGCAGTACATAACATAACTGTGTGTAATTTCACAGGTAATCAAATCTCACTGTCATAGTAAGCGTTCACCATAATCTAGTCCTTTCGTGGTTCACCGACAGACTGGACGCTACCGTGCCTCTTGAAGTAAGTTTAAGTGGTAATTCAAGAAAGTACTTACAAGCCAGGCCTGACTGATTAGCATGCTCATTTCATCTCATCTCTATAACACAATACATATGACACACCATTAAACTGTTACTTGATTACTTTGTGGTGATGACAATGTTTTGTAATATTTTAAACAAGAATTCTGGCATTATTTTTACAGAATGCACCTTTAATCACTCACACGTCATCTAGTCCTTTACAGTCGACCTATGCTAGGCCTAAATCTAATTTAGTCACTTAAACATCTTAGTTAAAGGATATTTAGAAATAACACAAAGTCCTGACAATGACTTTATTTTCTTATATAACATTTTAATAGAGCCATTGATAGCATAGATTTTGATTCCTTATACCTGAAAAAGCACAGGTGTAAATTAATGAATGATGGCCTAACTATGAGGTTAGATTTGTCTCATAAATATTTGTGTGAACATAAAAATTATTTGAGTGTAAATATGTGATTTGTAAATGTAAAACACCATCCACAAATGCATTTAAAACATTTGCAAACTCACAAATAAATGTGCAAATGTAAAACGGATCTGCAAAATAAAAAAGATCTGTGAATACTATAATTAATTTACAAATAAACAAAAGGAATTTGTGAATATCTCTTGAACATTGACTTTCGATCAGGCATTTGTGAATCCATTTTGTATTTGTCAACCAAAAATGCGCTTGTGGATCTCAAATCTCTGCTTATGGATCGTCTTTTTACACACACTGAGTTTTGAGACAAACTTTCCGCCGGTCTCGACCAAAATCTGCTCGTGTCACTCCGTTATTTTCGGAAACCACGTGATGGCCTGCTGATGAGGACATTTCCGGGTTTCAAAGTAAGAGCATGATGGTTTATTTAATGTGCCGTTTTTGTATTACTTTAATGAACAGCCGTACGTTAGGTGCATTCTTTATCACCATCATGTTATAGTGATACAGTTAGTTTGTGTACGTTTATTTGTTCAATACAGCCTATTTCGAGCACATTCGTATGCATTGATGTTGAAGTACTTAGGCTACGCCACTTTCGGGTCCCGGGGGAGCAGCTGGCAGCGAAGTAGCCCCAGAGATAACTCTTTCTTCATATTTTTTGTGTATTAATTCAAGCGGGTCAAAGTTACAAAGCACTTCACATCTTATTAATCGGCCTAGTTTTGCCTTACCAGTGCAGTGGTAAGGTTATCTGTAGAAAAGCACCGTATTTAGGTCAGCCTTCACAGTAAGGCTACATTAAATGTTGTAATATTTATTGTGTATACTGTATATGTATACACTTCCTGTGTATTGCTTTTATTTGTATTTAATTGTATTATGTTTATACTTGTTTTCCACCTTTTCCCAGGCAGGGGAGTAGGCAAATTGGGAAATGTGTGGAAAACAAGTATTAACATAATACAATTAAATACAAATAAAAGCAATAAACAGGAATATAAACAGTAGAAAGGACAAGATGAATATTACAACATTTAATGTAGCCTTACTGTGAAGACTAACCTAAATACGGTGCTTTTCTACAGATAACCTTACCACTGCACTGGTAAGGTAAAACTAGGCCGATTAATAAGATGTGAAGTGCTTTGTAACTTTGACCCGCTTGAATGAATACACAAAAAATTATCTCTGGGGCTACTTCGCTGCCAGCTGTAGCCCCCCCGGGACCCGAAAGTGGCTTTGTGTGTACTTTAACATCAATGCATACGAATGTGCTCGAAATAGGCTGTATTGAACAAATAAACGTACACAAACTAACTGTATCACTATAACATGATGGTGATAAAGAATGCACCTAACGTTCATTAAAGTAATACAAAAACGGCACATTAAATAAACCATCATGCTCTTACTTTGAAACCCGGAAATGTCCTCATCAGCAGGCCATCACGTGGTTTCCGAAAATAACGGAGTGACACGAGCAGATTTCGGTCGAGACCGGCGGAAAGTTTGTCTCAAAACTCTGTGTGTGACGATCCACAAGCAGAGATTTGAGATCCACAAGCGCATTTTTGGTTGACAAATACAAAATGGATTCACAAATGCCTGATCGAAAGTTGTCAATGTTGAAGAGATATTCACAAATTCCTTTTGTTTATTTGTAAATTAATTATATTATTCACAGATCTTTTTTTTATTTTGCAGATCCGTTTTACATTTGCAAATGTATTTGTGAGTTTGCAATTTTTTTTAATGCATTTGTGGATGGTGTTTTACATTTACAAATCACATATTTACACGCAAATAATTTTTATGTTCACACAAATATTTATGAGACAAATCTAACCCCATAGTTAGGCCATCATTCATTAATTTACACCTGTGCTTTTTCAGGTATAAGGAGTAGAAATCTATGCTATCAATGGCTCTATTAAAATGTTATATAAGAAAATAAAGTCATTGTCAGGACTTTGTGTTATTTCTAAATATCATTTAACTAAGATATTTAAGTGACTAAATTAGATTTAGGCCTAACATAGGTCGACTGTAAAGGACTAGATGACGTGTGAGTGATTAAAGGTGCATTCTGTAAAAATAATGCCAATTTAAAATATTACAAAACATTGTCATCACCACAAAGTAATCAAGTAACAGTTTAATGGTGTGTCAAATAAGTATATGTATTGTGTTATAGAGATGAGATGAAATGAGCATGCTAATCAGTCAGGCCTGGCTTGTAAGTACTTTCTTGAATTACCACTTAAACTTACTTCAAGAGGCACGGTAGCGTCCAGTCTGTCGGTGAACCACGAAAGGACTAGATTATGGTGAACGCTTACTATGACAGTGAGATTTGATTACCTGTGAAATTACACACAGTTATGTTATGTACTGCAGATAATCTGGTGTTGTGTTGTCAAGTTTGGGGAGCGGGAATGTTAGCTTTAGGTAAGTGGGAAAGTCAAAATGCTGCTAGTGCAGAAAGCATTAACTAAAGATAACTGCTTTGTTCTTTTGGCGTGGGCTACGGCCAACAGTGACTTGTCTACTGTTGCAACAAAACTGATAGCAAAAGAAAGTTTTTCACATCCTTTTTTATTGATGGACACTTCAACACAGATAACTTTTTGCATTAGCTTTTCAATAAGTGCTCCCACAAAAATGATGTTGAATGGAGATCTTCAGGTTTAGTTTAGGTTGCCATAACTACTGCATACTTTTTTACGTCTAGGCTACTTTTATAACTTAAAATAATAATTTGCACAATTATTTATCCATGTATTATTCCAAAACAACGCTATAATGATGGCCTTGCTGATGTGTCCTTCAAGTAATATTCAGATTTAGCGAATTTCAATTTCAAATGTGTCTTTCTTGATGCATAACACTCCAGCTAATTCTCCCCAGCTGCCCTTTATAGCTCCACAGCAGCAAGTGAGAGGTCATTGTATAATGTGTGGCAACATGGTCTTGGCTCACTGCGGAAGAGATGGTGGTGAATCAGGGTGGATATTTGTTTGTTGCTACTCCTTGTTTTGACTGTGGTTGTTGGAGTTGCACTTAGTCTGACTTTGGCCAGTCCAGACTAATCCTGCTGTTTCTCCAGTTGATCAGACCGCCTCAGGGGTGTCCAAACTACGGCCCGGGGGCCAAATGCGGCCCGCGGTCCTTTTTGAATCGGCCCTCAGCAAATTAAAAAAGTATAATGAAATATGGCCCATAAATGAAACTTGTGCTTGTCTTATATTGTACTTCTTAAAGGAGACCTATCATGCAAAATGCACTTTTGTATGTCTTTTATACATGAATATGTGTCCCCGGTGTTCCAGGGAACTCACCAAGTGTCAGAAAACACAACCCTCTCTATTTTCCTCCATACCCAAATCTCTAAAAAAGGGGCTGCAACGGATCTGATAAAAACTGATCCAGATTTGAACACTGTCCTGACGTCAGGACAGTGGCGCTACGGCTATTGGGCCAACTCCACCAATCAGGAGGAGACAGCCACGGCCATTGCCGTTCGAAAGCGCTGGAGACGCTGTAGTACATATGCCAGGCCTGTAGGTGGTGCTGTTCTCACAGAATCAGCCCTTGCAAAAACAGAGCTAAACATTTTCAAATTGAGCGAAATGAGGCATGGCTAAAATGCATGATCTGTTTGGTATTTTGAAAAAAAAAAAGTATAAATATGCCTTATATAGGTATGGTCCTACACTATATTATTCAAATATAGCATGATAGGTCCACTTTAACTTAAAATGTAAAACTATTTTACACAGTATTTACATGTGTTAATAAGACCACTTTTCAAATAAATGCAGTCAATTAAAGTTGGAAACATTTTCTAACATATCTTAGTTGATAAGAAAAAAGCCCAATGACTTATTTATATAACAACCTTGATATATACCTTTCATATTTCTCCTTATTATAATTAATCTGAGGTTTCTGTTTTAAGGGATGAGCTGCCAACACTCATAAGCATAATTTACCTACATTTGATTGATTTTGCTAACTTATAACTGAACTTATGAGGCAATATACCTCTAGTGAGTGGCCCAGGCCTTCGTATAAAAAAGAAAAAAGTGGCATAATATCGACTGAGTTAGTTTGTGAACACACACTGCGGGAGCTCAGGCTTAAGCGAAGAGGGCAACAACATCATTCCACAAATTGTACATGAAATAGCGTCTTATCTAACATTTTATTGTCATCAAGCGTTATCAGTGTCCTTGGACTCCCTGCCGTCATTCTAACCAATGTCACTCTAATAGGGTGTTGCAAAGTAGCACCCGCTATAAACACCAGGATATGTTGCAGCTCATAGCTGTTTTTAGTTTTCTATTAATATTTGATCCATTCCTATCAAATAGCATATTAAATACATAACAATAAATAAAAACACTCATATGCATACATCCTCCAATCAGAGACACTGCCAGAATGTTATTTCCCAGAGTGAAATGATCATCAAGGTTACCTTAAGAATAACCATCTGAACCTGCTTGTTGTGAATATGACAACATTAATCAGGATGCAGCTTTTAAAACTGAGATTGTAAATAAGGAGCTAAACTCGGGGGGCAACAGACAAACATGCAATAAACATCTCTGACCAAACCTGTACAGGCTTTATTACCTTGTTTTATTGTTTTCATAAATGACCTTTGTTTATTCTATTTTGTAATTGCCCTGTGTATTTTCACACTTTGTAAACTGTGATGTTTGTCTTTTAACAAAGACTTGATTATGGTAGGGTTAGACAATCAATAATTAGTCAAACTAAAGGCATTGGATGGAGTGAAATGTTGCATTATCTTTCTGAAGTCTATCTTCAGGTGTAAATATAAATAGTAACGTGCTTGTTTTCTTTTACTTGTCATGCATGTAAGACATTTTCTAGAAAGACATTGGAAAAACCCCGAAGAGTACATACAGTTTCTTGCTTGAATTAGATTGTTGAAGAGGTTTGTTTGATGGATTGAAAATCTATTTATCGAGAGGTTGCAATTCTCTTCTGTGAAGAGTTGGCTGCACTGTTGTACTCACATACTTCACATTGACACCATGTTCTTTCTTTGGCAAGACAGATAAAGAGACATTATAAAGTTAAAGTTTGCAATATCAGAGGGGTTGGTAAGTAGTGTCTGTTAGCAAGACTAGTAAAACTAAATAGACTCTGATTTCGGTTGAATATTTGTATAGTATTCAAATATTAAGACATGTAATTTTGCTATATATCTTCTCCTCAATGAGCCAATGGTCTTTTAGGATAAACCTTGTCTAAATCAGTGAAGATAGAAGCAATTTCACTACATTCACGTGTGTTACATGCAGTTTTAGTAAAAAGGTGTAGGCCTAATGTAGGGGAGTAGTAGGTTTTCATGGGGACTGGGGAATGTTTGAGCTTTCAGTGCTGTCTATGCTATTTGACATATGGGAAATAACTGGTTTTGTTCATTCTCACTGAAATTGGCCTAACATGATTGTAGGTCAGCGATTATAAAATCAACATTACATGCAAACAGCCAAGCAGAAACGCCCAGAAATTGTTTAAGGTAACTGAACACTGTGCACAGAAAACAGAGGGAATGTCTTACACCACCTGGGAGAATGGTTGGCAACATGGGAGGTAAACCACAGGAGTCCAGATGTCCTTCTTGTCAGCTATGATGCCAAGAGAATTTGAAGGAGAGAATATGTGAAAGACAATCAGCTGTATCATTGACTACAAGGACAGCAAAGAGCAGAGAGCTTGTGGTGTGGACAGTTTGAGGCCAGAGTGGTGGTAGTCCGACTGGAGGGAGTTATTTAGAGGGAGGATGTCAAAACTGCAATATTAGCTCTTATATTCACCAAGGATGTTCTTTCTTAAGATGTGAGTTGTGAAAGAGTGAGACGATAAGCAGTGTGATGTACAAGAAGCTAGAAGCAAGTGATTACCGCACAATAACTCAACTAAGGGCAACGTGATCAAACCTGTAAATGTATCATTCAAAATGAATCACTTTATTTTATGACTTTATTTCTGAACATTTACCTTCTTGCCCTATTTTTATTTGTATTAGATCCACCATGGAGCTTATGTTCATGCGAGTGCTGGTGCGGCTGGGGTCCCCTTTAGACATTTAGATATTCTGCATATCTAATGCTTCCTATAACTGGTTGTGACATCCTTTACATTTGCTATAATATATTGCAATTGTTATTTTGTTCTCATTTTGTAGAACAGTCCTGGAAAAAAAACCCTTGAGTTGGTTTATTCTAATCATGTGTGTTTATTATTGTCGCCAGGATTATGAAGGTTTCTTATATCATGCATGTAACATGTGTATCCTTTAAAGGAAACCTATCATGCTATATTTAAATGATATATTGTAGGTATATATAAGGTATATTTATACGTTTCTGTTTTCGAAATACCAAACAGATCATGCATTTTAGCCATGCCTCATTTCGCTCTATGTGCTGTTTGCTGTCTACGGGTCTGATTCTGCTGACCACGCCCCTCTGCAGGAGAGGTGAGCCGTGCTCTGATCAGCTGCTGGGCTGTCAGAAGAGGGGGAGAAAAAGAGATCTCCGTCCTCCGTGTTTTATTATATAGAGTTGTTATTCATTTGTTTTAAAGCTCAATAAATAACAAAGAAGACCTTTGACCGGCACTTTTCTAATTTTGTCCGGAAGATTTAAACTTTAACGGACATCTTGACCGGCGAAAGAAACTGAAACTGAAACTCTGCCGCACGGTCCCCTCGTTCCTTGGAAGAGGCGGAGAGGTGGGTGTTTGTCATCTGCTGGTGGACTAACCGGAGAGAATTACAGTGCTTGCCTCGACGGGGAGGGATTGCATTGAATTAAAGCAGCAGAAGGAGCAAACGCTTGCCTCGGGGAGAGAGAAAAAAAGCCACAGTGGAGAATAAACAGAAGGGTAACCATGGTAACCAAGTCTTCTTCGCTGCTTTTGTGGCAGACTACAGCGCCACTTACAGGCCTGGCATATGTACTACAGCGTCTCCAGCGCTTTCGAGCGACAATGGCCGGCCGTGGCCCAACCCCACATTCCCCTGATAGGTGGAGAGTTGGCCCAATAGCCGTAGCGCCACCGTCCTGACGTCAGGACAGTGTTCAAATCTGGATCAGTTTTTATCAGATCCGTTGCAGCCCCTTTTTTAGAGATTTGAGTATGGAGGAAAATAGAGAGGGTTGTGTTTTCTGACACTTGGTGAGTTCCCTGGAACACCGGGGACACATATTCATGTATAAAAGACGTACAAAAGTGCATTTTGCATGATAGGTCCCCTTTAATATCCTGCAAAAATATTAGTGAAACTATTGAAAATCAAGGGGCGTTGGTGAATTCCAGTTCAAAACCTGCCTCGGCCGCCACTGCGTCAGGCCGTTGGGTACCACTTTACAATAAGACTACCCTTATAAAGGATTCATAAAGTTTATAATTAGGTTATTAATTAGGTTGTAAACACTTTATTAATCATTAAGAACCATTTATAAACCAGTTCTAACTAGTTTTCATACATCAACACAGGCTCACTATTTGGCAAGATGACTAAGCCTTATATTGGCTATCCTAGCTTACTTCATCTTCTTCATCAGCCAGCATCCTTGGTATCTGTTGCTCACTGAGTTGATTCCCCTCCTTCCATCTTGATGTTTCTTGGCATCTCTTTATGACCATTTATTTATGAGTTACTAACATGTATAACTGCCAAAAGGGAGCCTTGTCAAGTGTAAAACACATTCCCATTTATTAATGAGTTACAACCAGCCTTAAAGTTATGCATAAATTAGGGCGTGGTCACATTGAGTGACAGGTCATTCCAGTGACTGCTGCTGTTAGCTTTCTGCTCTGCTAGCAGCTCCGTGATGCTACAGGGGCTCTGTCAGCTCAACTCATCCGGGGAACATAACTTGAACTCTGCCGTGTTTGTTGTGCTGGTGCCTTGTGGACTATTCTTCATGCTTATATCGGACTATTGTGACTCGCTCTGCGTTTAAAACAGACGGTGCATGAATGCAGTTTTACGGTAAGTGAAATTTGAGTACTTTATTTATGTGTTGCTTATGTTTTTAGTCAGCTAACGTTAATGAATGTTATGGGCTTGGGTTAGCATGTAGTAAGCAAGTGGTAGCTACATCTGTGCTAACGATGCTAATCGTAGCCTCCAAGTTAAAACGTAATAGAGAAGTGTTAAGCATTAAGTGGGATAATACTGTAGAACAAACGGCTTCTGTTTGAGGTTGGTAAAATAAGGTCATCCTTGTAAGTTAGAGAGATATTTTATTAGGTAGGTAACTTTATGCATTGATAAGGTTGATTTTAATTGCTATGATCGATTATGTAGACAAGCTAACATCAATGTTGAAGAGCGGCGTAGTGTGAAATTAACCTCACAATAAGATGTGTGTATATTACAAATATTAATGTCATATTTCAAGATGATTACTTAGATATTACAATATGGTTGGTTGAGCTGGAGTTCATTATTGAGCTTACAAGTTAACGTCACAGTCATATCTGAAGAACGAACCCAAACCTTGTTCTTTTTATTAATTGTATTACCAAATTGGTATCAAATAAATAGTAAGCATTGGTAACACCAATAAACAATTTTATTTGAGTATTTGTGTCTGGGAGAAGGTACTGTAACCAGTTCCTATGTTCGGCAGTTATAGACTGTGTTACGAACTCAGACACTTAGGATGTAGGACCCAATTGCACGACCCGGGAGACAGAGGTAAAGTATTAGTAAGATACTTTATTTTCCAAAATACAGCAATGAACAACAAAAAAGGTAACTATCAAATCTCTAACCGAGATGACAAAAATAGAGGAACAAAATGAAAGCGCTCACGTAGTGAGGAATCAAACTTTACAAGAGTACAAAGAGCATAGACCTGACCATAGCAAGAGACAATACGAACTGACAAAGAACACTTGGGAGACAGGGGAATATAAGCACAGGGTAACTAGACACAGGTGGGACCAATCAGGGGCGGGGCTGACATTGATGAGCACAGGAGACACAGGTGAAAATAATCAGGAAGCCTGGAATGAGAGAAAGCAAACGTAAATAACATGCATCTCTCTAGCATTTCTGTCGGTGCACAACAGACTGGGCTTTCTTGTACAAGAGAATAAAAAATCAATATGGACCATTACTGTATAATTATCCTTAAATTATGTTATACAATGCACCTAATACACAAGTATGGCATTTTGAAACATGATGTGCAACAATTTTTATGTAATTTGTGTGCATTTTGTTGTTAACTAAGATGATGTGATGATTTATTTGTTGTTAGTATGCACGTGGACGCTTTGGACATACCTGGAGAAGGAAGAAATGGGTCTTCGGAATGATGGGAGTTAGAGACTAGTGTTGAAACTAGTGGAGAAAAGATCAAGATGCCACCTTGTCCCTCTGATTCGACGGCATGTTAAGTCAGGAAGTAGCATTATTAGTGGGCATACAGGAGAGTGCTGAGTAACATGGGGTACAACCACTACACCATAAACCACAGCAGGTGTGTGAACCCCCAGACGGCAGTCATACCCAACATATAGAAAGAGCTTGGTCGACCGTCAAAGGACATGTCCGTAGACTGAGACGAAACCGTACAGAGAGTTTGTTGGAGGAACACCTTAAGGTTCTTGAATGGTCATCTTGGCTTGGCTCTGCTCACCCTGATGGACTGCTTGGACGCTTGTTCAAGGATATACACAAAGCCTTTCCAGTCTGAGTACCATTATGTCTTACCAAGTCTTTCATTTATGTCTGAGAAAAGCTTTTATGTTTAAATATGTGTATCAGTCATACTAAACAGTCATTACTTTGAGTCTTAATTTTCTTCATGTGTGAATAAAATGTTTTGCTTGGCTCTTTTGCATCTTACTTTGCATTTCATGTGAAAAATGTGTATTAGGTCAGCGTGAATGTTATAACTCATTCATAAATGGACATGTGTATTAAACTTAAAAACAACGCACCCTTTCAGTAGTTATAAATGTTAGTGACTCATCAATAGATGGTGATGTGTTTCACACTTTACAATAAGGTTCCCTTTTACCAATTATAAATGGTTGTAACTCATTAATAAATGGTGATTTGTTTCACACTTTACAATAAGGCTCCTTTTTGGCAGTTATAAATGTTAGTAACTCATTCATAGATGGTCATAAGAGATGCCAATAAACATCAAGATGGAAGGGGGGGAATCAACTCAGTGAATAACAGATACCAAGGATGCCTGCTGATGAAGAAGACGAAGTAATCTAAGTAGCCAATATAAGGCTTAGCAGTACAGATAAATGTGGGCCCACTAAATGTGGGCTCTCCTGTTTATCTCATGTCTTATAAAAGTATTAATGATTTATAAAGTGTTCACAACCTAATTAATAAATAAATTACAAACTATTCGTAAACCCTTTATAAGGGTAGTCTTATTGTAAAGTGGTACCGGCCGTTGTGTCCTTGGGCAAGACACTTCACCCGAATTTGCTCCTGTGGGTAATGTCCACAGTAATGACTCTTACATGTCTAATATGTGTAATGTGTAATTGTAAAGCGCTTTGAGCAGCTGCAAAAGCGCTCTAATAAAAAATGTGATGCATTATTATTATTATTATTATTAAGGCTGAGAGTCCAAATGGCGGACAGGTGACGGACAGATAACAGGCAAACAACTAATGAAAACTCCATGCAGCAATGACGATAAACCAACAAAGTGGAATGGTAAAGTAGTGAGAGATAAGGGAAGTTGGAACATGTGAGCATAGGAATGAGGAAGTCAGGTGAAAAAATCTGATGTCATCTGGTGGACAGGTAGGGAACGACAACAACTCGTGTGATAGTTGGGATGTTGCTGAAGAGGACAGACCAAGGGACATCCATCGAATTTCATCCATTAACCACCTGAATACCTGCCTCATTTGATAATGAGCAGTGATGATTATTTAGAAAGTAATAGCGAAATCCAAAAATAATAAAATGCTTGATTTAATAATTGTCGTGTCATTCGTTTTGAGTTAAACATTACAGGTTAAATCATTGATGTACTTCCTAATATAGTGAACCAAACATACTAAAGGAACATAATAAGATCAATTTGTAATGTCCCTTTAACACTGTACCATCACTAAAGATTAAAGGTGGGGTAGGTAATTTTGGAGAAACCAGCTCGAGTGTGCTAGAATTTGAAAATACACAGCCGGAATAAATCTGCCACTTCCTTACAGAGCCCCTCCTCCAACACACACGAACGCGCACATGACCAATGAGGGCACGAGATAAGTTTGTGCACAGATGGAAGGCTGACAGGCAGGTAGGCCATCCAGTTATTTTAGCCGGGCCGGCTAAAATGATTGGTCGTACTTTTTACAGTACTACGGCTTCCACAGATGACATTTTTTTATGGATTTTTTGTCAAAGCACTTAAGATATTCATTGCTATCGGGATGTTAAGAGCATTCCATGGAATATAACAAAAAGTGTATCTCGAGCCGGTTTCTCAAACTTACCTACCCCACCTTTAACAGCTGTGAATGGAATTATTTATTGTAAAAAATGAAAGACAAGTCACAATCCCCCTTCTTACAATAGAAAATAGCAAATAGCTCAACATGAAAAAGGACATAACATAACAGTGACTTTAGGTTAAAAAAAAACATACGCAAATATGGTCACCTGGAAAGACATACAGTATATGGCAAACTAAGCAATTGGACTTTAGTGTGAAACATGATCTGGTAACTTATATTACATTATTGGATTAATACATTATATTTCCCAATGGAGAAGATATTTAACTAACTGTCTTCTGATATACAGCTAACTGAAATCTATCCAGATAACACTTCCTGTTATGCCATTTCCCCATGCTTTCGGCATACAGTTTGAACTGCTTTTAATTTACGAAACAGGACAAAGGTACACTATTTAATAAAATAGTAAAAACTCAACAGTAAGATTTTAAATTGCCTGAAACTGCATGATCTGGCCTTTTGGAACGGTTGTATAAATGTTTATTTTTTTCAGTTCAAGTCCATATAGTCCTATTTTTTGTACCATTCAAGAGTATTTCCCTTCTTGGCTTCATTAAACTTAAAGGAAAGTGTTCAGTAGCTTTAAAAGAAATTCAAAAGGGAGAGTGCCTCTTGAAGTATACTGTAACATATGCCTCACTAACCACAATAAATGGAGTCACAAGATCCCAGGACACCTTTTTATGTTCACACACATACTTTTAAATGTACGTACTTGTGAGGACAATGGTTGTTAAAATGCATTTCGATGCATTTTCTAGCCCCAACCTAACCATTTCAACTTAATGCTTAAACCCAACGTCACCCAAAAGTGCTCATTTTATTCAGCAATTTATTTCACAGGGATGGTTTTGTTTCAATGAAAACAGCATGTTGAGAGTTGAGTTTTTTCTTTGTAGCACACTCAGAGGAAAAGTGATGCTCCAAATCAACATCTGCACTGAGCTCCTTTCCCCAGACGTTAGCATCAATAATGTGAAGCAGGAAGAATTTGTTTTATATATGCTCCAAGACACAGCATTGTACTGTATATGAGTACAGAGTTTGTCTTAGAAACATAATGTTTTTCCTGGTTTGTTGAGTAAGTGGTCGACTATGTATGCAGAGGCATGTGGTCATCATTTGTAGTTTAAAAAGAATGATATAGAAAATCTACTTCAAAATAAATCAAATGTATTGCTACTTTCTACACTGCATAATTCAGTTGACCTCTTTAAATTATTATTTCTACATTGTGCATGGCATCAAAAATTCCAGATATACAATGGTTGATAGAGAAGAATTACACTGAGAATGAAATACAAAGAAGACACATAAGTCAGGTAGTCTATGATAACAGTATATTTACATTTACTATCTTTCTTTAACCTTTAACGATTAAGGACTTCTGACCATTTTAGTTGAAGTCACATTATTTCAAAGTCACAAATAGTCAGTAATGAAGACATGCTTATTCACGTGTTTCCTTACCATATCAATCTTTACCATATACTCCCATAAACCTGTGGAGTACAACACGGATAATGTTGTGTTGATGCAGCCCAACTGTGTCCTTGTTGAATGAGTTCATTTTAAATGCAACAGGAGGATTGTAAAATGGAAATGTGATTATTGTGTACTGTATTTTTAATGAATTAATACATCATGTCTGTATACATAGTCAAATTAGTTCACATTTTGTTGTGACACGAAAGTAAAAAGGGGATATGCATGAGCATGAATTTAAAGCTATAGGAGTGAAACTTCCAGTAAGTCATTACTCCTTTAAAATAGTTTCTTCTGAATGTTTCCTGATGGACTCTTAAACAAGGTTAAATAATATCTTCTGTTTACAGTAAAGAGCAGAGTGGGTGATAGAGAGGAAACTGTCTCAGCTGGTCTCTGTGAACACAGGACATCTAGCATACCATCTCCCGTTGAGTAGTTGGATTGCAACACAGGGCGCATGCAGACCATCAGGCTGTGCATTCTTTAGCTGGGGGCTAATTTTCAGACAGTCCTCGACTTGGGTCTGGGTAAACAGCACCGCCCCGATGGTTGTTTGTTTAAAGTGTGGAACGATCCATCGCAGAGCGCCGGGCTCGATTGACACTGTCTGCTGATCTGCTACTGCGGATTGCTCAGAATAACACGGCTGCTCGCTAATTCCCGTCTATCGGAGCTTTCGGCGAAACACCGAGAGAGTAGGGTCCAAAAAAAGCCAACAAGGCAGGCAAGAACCTCGCTCCGCCGGAGTCCGCACCCGAGAATGGCTTCAGGAGACCTTTACGAGGTAGGATAAAACCATGTCTATGGAAAATGCTTTGTAATATTGACGAAAAATGGAATTAGGAAGTAAAGGGGAGGGCGTCGCGCATGTAAAAAGCGGTGTACTAAGCCCTTTAACAGGCGAAACTAACCCTTCTCATGCTTTGCAAAGACTATGTTGGTTAATTTATGCGTATACTTTGTGTCGCTTCTGATATACTTTGACATAATTCTTCACGACTGTAGTGAAGAGATAAGATGCCATTTACGGGCTGAACTCCTCAGTCTGTCGCCGAGTTGAAAGTCGTGGTAAAGTGACAGCGGCGCTGTGTGAACGGTCATGGTGAATAGCTACAGACGGAGTGATGGTTTTGAAGGTGCGCATACATGCCAAAAATATATGTTGTCATCACAGCCTTTACATCTGTGTGACTGTTTTGTTGGATGTTTGGCACATAATATGAGACACTAGTTTATTTTTGTATCGAGCAGTGTTAACAAGTAGGCTATGTGTGAGCTCCTTTTGCAGTTGATGTGCGAATTTTTTTAATAGTGACTCCGACAGTTTTGGGCGTAAAAGTTGCCCAAATGTGTAGTAGGAAGGTCACGCTGCCCTCGTGCGTAACATCACTCTGGAACCTGTGCCAGAATTTGCATGAAGCCTGGTTTCAACATCAGCTTCTCTGACTTACTGCCATTAGCCTTTGTCATGCTGACATGGTGTCATATTGTGGTGACAGAGAGAGATGGGGGGGCTGCGAATGTCTGACGACTTCCAAGGACAAATTATATAGTTAGACAAAACAAGTATTCTATGTTTTAAAGTAAAGATCACATTTCAAACACGCCACAAAGAAATGATATCTAAAAGGAACATGGGCATCCTCTCAGGGGTGTTCAAGCAGATAACACTACTCACAACACTGACATACAATATATGATGAGGCAGGACATCTGTTGAAGACAGTAGGCTATATTAAATATGTGAGAATCAGTGTGTGATTTCCTTTTCATAAACTGTTTTATTACAGTTGTCTCTGCTGACTGTCTATATATGTTTAGTTATTGTTGGAAGAGGATCCATGGACGTGCGGTGATGTGAAAAAAGTCCTTATTAAAACATCACCACCCAATTATGTTCATTTTTGTTGGCTATTATTTTATATGCTTTCATCTCACAACATGGATGTGTATATATTGTTTTTGGCTTTATTATGCTTCTTTTAACTGGGATAAGCTTCATGCAGTCAAACATACTAATACTGTGCTTTAAAACTTGTTTGCTTTGAGGAAAACATTCAGGTTAACTTCTGAATTCATAATTGCGTGAATTACATCAAGGCAATACTTGTCAATATTATACTTTTGCTTATAAATCAAATTTCTACTTAGAAAATGCTTTAAGTTTGTGGGCTCTTGGATTGGTGTATGGCTACCTGTACTATTACCCAGTGTTAAATGGAAGTTGATTAATTTATCACTCTAAAACTATGATTTTTATCTTTGTCAGTGATTATTTGTTGGCAGGCATTGAAATAGTTAGTTGAATCTCTGGGTTGAACAGCTCCAATTGTTTAGATGGACCAACATTGAGAAGCTAAGAAGAGTTTGCTGATGCCACTGATTAGCTTTAATTTATAAACAGTTGAAATATATAACATTAATATCAAAATATGAACAATTTCACCTAATGTTGATGTTTCCAAGTAATCATTTCAAATAGTTTGGCATGCTGGTAGTGCCAGCACCAATGGCTATAGCTAACAAGGTTTTGTAGATTGGTTTGCTAGATGGAGCTGTAAGGAATCGTTTGAAAAGTGAAGGTTAAAAGATATATATTTTGTTGAGAAAATGTTGGGGAGTCAAGGATGTGAAGCCTTGACTGAAAGGCTTTGAGAAGAGCAAGCAGTGACCCCCATCAGTGAGTAATGCTAAGGACAAAGTTGAGTCGAATGTTATTTTCTGGTTTTATATTGAAAATAACGTGTGGCCAAGATCAGTCTGATTTTAATACTGTGCGCACCAGTTGTGCCCTGTCACTCTGATCCATTGCTTCATATACTGTGTAAACTAGGCCATCATTCACTTTTTTACTGTGAAAAAGGGTAACAAGTTGTGTCTTACAGATATCATGACATCAAACCATCTGAGAAATAAGCATTTTTGCAAAATCACGGATAAAAGTAAAGCTTTCTGCCGGCTTTGTAAAGTCAAATGGATCGAGGCAGCTATTGTGGGCAATGGTAATTCTACAGTGTAGTTAAGAAACAACAGTTAATGGGGTCAGTTGCTGTTTACAGTTTCTCACTGCTCACCCTTTATTTAATAAGCACATTTACCACTTTAAGGGGCTGAAAATGACATTCAGATCAAAGGGATTGCCTCCATAGGGTACTCACCATGGCACTGGCTAACAGTAACACTGCTAACAGCCAGGACAATACAAACAACAGCTTACATGCTGACATAGCAAACAGTGCTAACCTAAGGTAAACGGGAGGTGTTATGCTTCCTAAACACTACAGGGGACAGGACAGTGCTATAAGCCAGAATACATCCCATCCAGAAACATCCCCATATGATATCAATGCTCTGAATGTCATATTACACCTCTACTGTAAGCATACATTCGAAGAACAAAATCTAGATTATCTATAGACTTACTGTTTATAAAGTGTATTGAATGTAAGGTTTTCCCTATCTTTTAAATATGTATTGATTATTTGTTTACTGCCAATATCTATACTATAAATATATTCACACAACTCTTACAGTCCATTTAAATCCAACATTTTTAAATATATCTTGAAATACGGCTGTATACAAGATTGTATTTTCATTAATGAGTAACAAAAGATTTATTCAATTTTTTCACTATTCTTCTCGATCATGGTTACAAACAGTCATTACATTTAGTGTAAAAGGCAGTGGTTCAGTGTTCCTTCATTGCACTCTTAAGCTTTGCTCAAATGTGCTTCTTCTTTAGCCATGCTGATGTTTGGTACAAATATCCATGGTGCGCGCAGAGGATTAACCTTTCATTTTCTGCACTGACATACATGGTGTCTGTGGGCTATATCCCGTTGACTTTGGTGATACCAATGCTGACCAGATTTTAAGGAGGTTTTGGACCCCTTTTTAAATATATTTCCCCCCACACCCAATTGTATCCAACATCTTTTAATTTCCCAGAAGAAAACAGGAGCAACGTTTTAATATATAACGATGCACTTAATTTCCTCACCAGCTTGTTTTGCAGCTAATTGATGACAAAATCACATCTCCCTGTCCACTATTTGTTTACATTGCAGCAGTCAGCTAATGGGTTGTTGTAGACTGTAGTTTTTGATCAAAATGTTATTGAATCTAACAAATGGCATATTGTAACATTACGGCTATCAATTTGTTTTGACAGTGCTCTAAAGCGAATAGTAGTGAAAAAAATCACAAAACTGCAGACTCTAACAGGATGTTCCTTCACAACACTAGAGGTACATAACTTACCATTCAGTTAATATTCCAACATTTTAAACATATTATTCATGTAATAGTCATTGTAACTCTTAGATTTTAGACACAGATTTAAATTCCAACTTTAACAACATCCTTTTGTCACCTGAGGTATATTTCCAAAGTCAAAGCAAGTTTAAAAAAATTTATAATAATATGGAAGATGTTTATTAAGCACAGTTTTTCGACTAATTTACCAAAAACCTCGACTTTGACTGTTAATAAAACTGGGATTTTCCATGTTAAAAAAGTGGTTATTTTAGATTTTTGTGTAAAGCATGTTTATACGAAATGTAAAGACATAATACATATTTGATATCATGCTAAAAAAAAAAAGTGGGATGTTCTAGTAAAATAGTATATTATTCCAGTGTGTAACGCAGGTGTTACTTCCTGGTCTTGTCGGTGTCATGCAGTCGAGTGGTGCAAATTGTCCTTCAATGCAGGCTCAGCTGGCTATGGGGATGTGGTCAGACGTGCTCTACTGCACCTGTAACCACATAGTGAAGGTTTACATTACACACCTGTCTTTACGTCCCTGACAATATGTTCTTCTCACTAAGCTTTGGGCTGGATGATGCTAAAAATACATTTGGCTGCTGATGGAGGACATGCCCACCTCCAGTCTTTCAGCTCATACTGGCATCAAGTGTTACTAAACCTCCTCAATCTGCCTCCTCCACTTTGATTCTCCTTTTCTTTGTATGTCTCCCTTCTATTCTGATATATAGTTGAGTGTGACATCCGGGACAGTGCGCATTCAAATATCCTATTCATTTCAGTGACACCCCAAGCAGGACACCCATCAAAGGCTGTTTAATGTGCTCAAAACATCTCGGGAAATATTGAGCATGTATCACCATTCACCACGGATGTATAAAATCTATTTTTCCAATCCTCTGTATCTGATTTAACAAGCAGTAGTCAATGACATGTTCTCTCAAAATTACACTAAAGTAAATATGAACAAATCTACTGACTGCAAAGGGTCATACATTGCTTGAACTTGTGAATGTTCATGCTAGTGTACCTTATTAAAAACAAGCTTCTGATGGATTATAGCTGTATGTATGGTAGACATATAGAATTAAAGGGAGTTTCACTGATTCCCATAGCATTGTTTTCTCTCATGCAGTTTTTGGTTGATGTGAATTTAAGTTTTGTAGTTGGCTTGTCTTTGCTAGCTGTCATTTAAGAAAAAAGGACCTTTTATTCTTAGTTTAATCCATCTCTTTAACTTGCAGGAGAAAACACAAACAGCCCGAGCTGACCATTTACGGTTTTGTATGAGGTAACTCCAAAGCCACCGTACCTTTTTAATGTGCAGTTACATTTGGAGGTGTGCGTTAGCTATGTCAACTACAGCAGCTGTGTGCGTGGGCTCTGTAGCTATGCTGTAATGCCTATAAACTCTTCAGCTTAACGGTGCCCGATTAACACTGATGGACCAATGAGATGATGGCATACAGATGAGTCACTGGCAATTATATTCCCCCTTATACCTTATGTTATATGACAGTAAAGCAAAACCTACCTTTAGGATATAAATAAAGCCAGAAGCAAAAGTTACGAATGGATAATGAATGTTTTTTTGACATCTGTGGATTAGAAAGAAAACCTTTTATACAGCGTTCACACTCAATTAACGTAGATTTTCCTTTACATAACAATACATTTATTCAACTTTTATAAAAAGAGAGTTACAATAATGCATTTGAACCATAAAGATACATCGAAAACAATTGCAATAATCAATGATGGTGCATGCAGTCAAATCAAACAAAAAACAAGTGGTTTTAAGTCCCCAGTTGATCTCAGTCTTTTGGGACTGAAACAAAAAGGTCTTTACCTGCATGGACTATTTTTGCTTTGTTCAACTTTGAGTACAAAACTATGGTATGTGTTTTTGCTCCAAGTTTAAACGGGAAGTAGCAATACAATATGTAGTGCACTCTTACACTGTTGAGTTCGGGTAATAATATTCGTTTTTTACTTACAAATGATGTATCGGACACATTTGTAAATGCATCTTTTCCTTTTCATTTTAGCCGTTGCCCACTCAAAACCAGAGATTTCTCGACCAAAGACTCCCGAGTATATCGAGTACAAGCATGGTGTTTCAATTTGTATGTTTTGCAAAACAATGATGCCCAGTTAGGGTTGGGGTGTGCTTAAGTAAAGTTAAGTTAAGAAAACAATCTTAAGTCGCCTTTACCCCTCTCTATGAAAGTTGATTTTAAATGTCAATACAGCTGTACACCAGTGGCGTAGCCACCATAGGGCCAGGGTGGGCCCAGGCCCACCCAGTTTACTCATTGGCCCACCCTGAGAAAGCTTCGGTGTAAATGTAAATGTTTTAATTAAATTGTTTTATTATTATTATAAAAAAATGGTATTCACCCATTGAGAATATCCAAGCATTCAAAGTGAAATTCAAGTGAACAAATATCGAGTTGAATTAATGTTGTATGTGTTTTATCCTCTGAACCAAACTCATTTACGGTAAAAACTGGTTGTTGGTTCCGGCACGCGCCATAGTAACGTGAGAGAGGCAGAGAGCTGCCTGCAGGGACGCGCTTTTCTGTACAATGTGCAGACATTTCCCCAGCCCAGGAGCTGAAGGTGCATTTACGAGGGATGGATATGTAGACTGGAAACACCTGCGTAACTCGTTGGAGAGACATAAAAAAAGTGAGGACCACTGCAAGTTCAAGGTTCAAGGTTCTTTATTGTCAATCTGACATAGCTACAGAGTAATTATGCAGTTGAAAATCTTATGTCACAGGCTTCTCCAACAATGCAACATAATAACATAACATAATAACAATAAGAGCAAGAGCAATACAAAAATAATAATAGTTATAAAAATGAAATAAAGTTATGATGTGGAATAGTGCAGTATGAGTCTATATACAAGTTATTGGAATGATATATATATATTAGGTATTAGATACATACTACTGAGTAGCAGTTGAATGTTTGAAGTTGTTTCAACAGTTCAATTTTTTTAACAGTCTCAGTGCCCGCGGGAAGAAACTGTCTCCGAATCTTCTTGTCCTTGCCAGGATGCTGCGGTAACGTCTGCCAGACGGCAACAGAAAGAACAGTTTGTGGCTGGGGTGATGGGGGTCTTTGATAATCCGTAGTGATTTCTTCCTGAGCCGCTGGGAGTAAAGGTCCTCCATGGATGGCAGCTCCGTCCTGGTGATGTGCTGTGCAGTTTTCACCACCCTCTGTAAAGCCTTACGATCGAGGTCGGTGCAGCTGCCGTACCAGGCCGTCATGCTGCCAGTGAGGATACTCTCTATCGTGCACCTGTAGAAGTTGCAGAGTATCCTGGAATCCATTTTGAACCTCCTCAACCTGCGGAGGAAGAAGAGCCGCTGTCGAGCTTTCTTGGTGATGGTGGTGGTGTGAAGAGACCATGTCAGGTCCTCAGTGATGTGGACCCCAAGGAACCTGAAGCTTTTGACTCTCTCCACCGTAGTCCCATTGATGGCGATGGGGGCGTGTCCCTCTCCCTGCTGCTTCCTGTAGTCCACAATCAGCTCCTTTGTTTTGCTGATGTTGAGATGGAGGTTGTTCTCCTGGCACCAAGATGTCAGGTTTTCGACCTCCTCTCTGTATGCCGTCTCGTCATCGTCTGTGATCTGGCCGATGACGGTCGTGTCATCAGCAAACTTCACGATGGTGTTGGAGCTGTGTGTGGCCACGCAGTCGTGGGTGAACAGGGAGTAGAGGAGAGGGCTGAGCACGCAGCCTTGAGGGGCACCGGTGTTGAGAATCAGGGTGGAGGATGTGATATTTCCCACCCGCACTGCCTGGGGTCTGCCCGTCAGGAAGTTCAGGATCCAGTCGCAGAGGGCGCTGTTGAGCCCGAGGTCTCTGAGCTTGATGGCCAGCTTGGAGGGCACAATGGTGTTGAATGCTGAACTGTAGTCAATGAACAGCATTCTCACATATGTGTTCCTGTTCTTCGGGTCCAGGTGTGAGAGGGCAGTGTGGAGGGTGAGGGCTATGGCGTCGTCTGTGGACCTGTTTGCTCTGTAGGCAAACTGCAGGGGGTCCAGAGATTCAGGGAGGGAGGAGGTGATGAATAATTTGACTAACCGCTCAAAGCACTTCATTATGATGGAGGTGAGTGCTACTGGGCGGTAGTCGTTGGGGCAGGTGATGATTGTCTTTTTGGGGACAGGAATGATGGTGGAGTGTTTAAGACATGTGGGGACTACAGACTGCAGCAGGGACCTGTTGAAGATGTCTGTGAACACCTCTGCCAGCTGAACTGCACACACCCTGAGAACACGGCCAGGGATGCCATCAGGTCCAGGAGCCTTGTGTGGGTTAACCCTTTTAAAGGATTTACACACATCTGCCCTATTTAAAACAAAAGGGCAGTGTAGCTCCTGGTCCCTCTGTACCTCCACAGCCTGGCTGCTCTCAAAGCGTGCAAAAAAACTGTTTAGCTCATCTGGGAGAGATGCGCACGCAGACACTCCCGCAGCACCCCCCGCTGCTCCTTTGTAGTCAGTCATTGTCCTTAGTCCCGCCCACATATTCCTAGTGTTACAGCCTTTGAAGTCAGATTCCACCTTCTCTTTGTACTGTCTCTTTGCATTTTTTATTGCTCTCCGGAGATCATACCTAGACTTCCTGTACTCCTCCAAATCTCCCGCTGTGTGCGCGAGAGTGCGCGCTTTCAGTTTGCCGCGCACCTCACCGTTTACCCAGGGCTTTTGATTTGGGAATGTCCGTACAGAAACCTTCGGTACCCACGTCATCGATGCATTTCCCAATGTAGCAGATGACAGTGTCCGTGTGTGTGTTGATGTTATTGTCCTCAAACACACTCCAATCCGTAGATGCAAAGCAATCCTGCAGTGCTGAATCTGACTCCTCGCTCCATCGTTGTACTGTCCTTGTTATCGGTCTGTCCCTTTTAAGTTTCTGCTTGTAAGCAGGCAACAACAGTAGTGAGATATGGTCTGATTTGCCGAAGGGAGGGCGAGGGAGAGCCTTATATCCATTCCGGAAAGGGGAATAAACATGGTCCAGTATGTTTCCCCCGCGCGTCGGGAAGTTGATGTGTTGGTAATATTTTGGCAAAACCTTCTTCATGTTGGCGGTGTTGAAATCTCCGGCCACAACGAACGCCGCATCTGGCCGTGAAGTCTCGGTTTTATCAATAAACCCAAACAGCTGATCGAGTGCCGTGTTGTTGTCGGCGAGTCCATGAGTTTGAATGCTACAACCTATTGTTGCTGTTACCTAGTGCAATAAAAGAGTTACATAACGATTGTAAATAACCCAATTTGTGTTCTGTGAAACTGAAAAGGATATTACATTGTTTTTGTTACTTTCGTTGCAGTTGTAAATATGTCTTAAATGTAATTTAGGTTAACTTCCTGTGTTATTTAGATGCTTTTATTTTGAAGGCGAGTTTACGCTGTTGACAGGAAGTTGTTGTTGCTATGGAAACAACGTGATGGAGAAAAGGAGCGGAGATTAATCTACATATAAAGACGGAGAAAGTAAAGGATAAAGTTTATGTTTAAGTTTAGCACCCCCCGAAGAGGCACAAAGTTAGTATTAACTATAATATAAACATGTGGGTTGTGTCCTAATTCGTTTGTATGCTGTTTTGTAGCTTTGCTGTCTGTTTACAGTTCACTTTTGGTAGTATGCTAAAGTGATTCTAATACGGATGGAGCCTAAATGTATTTGTTATTTTTGTGTCTTTATAGCTCTTACGTTGATATTGGAGATTTCAATAAATTCATATCATCAGTCAGGTCTTCGACCATTATTCGGAGGGAAATGCTACAACGATGCTTGGCAATGGGCATTATTATATATTATTATTATAGGCCAGGCCTACTTTAAAGTCATTTTTCCCCCTGGAAAAAGCTGGCCCACCCTATTTTATACAGGCCCGCCCTAAAGTACATTTCTGCCTACGCTACTGCTGTACACACAATGGCGCTGTTGTCAAACCCTGTACTTTTGCTGATTCTGTCAGGCGATGACACAACCATAAATTAGCACTTTTTATTTGGTCTTTAAAAGTCTGTTCCCCCTTCAAAAAGTGTTCCTCCAGTTAGAATGTTGTGGTCTGTCCCACTGACCATATGTCTGCTGTGATGCTCGGTTTTGTGGTTTGCCAATTGAATAGAGGATGAAGAAGAAAAGATTGGCCTTTTTCGATTGTTCAGCCGTTTTTACTGCGGGCAGAGGTCTCCGCAAAATCCTGTAGAGAGCGAAAGCACTAGTGCTGATGCAGGTCATTTCACACAAAATAGTCTTTACAATCTGAGATGGCTTAATGTAAATGGAGCCTTTTGCTTGGTCCTCCTGTAAAAAATGCTGCTGATAGTCAGAATGTATACAAACATTGTGGTGAAAACACTACTGTATGCTTGGTGTTGGAGGATAACACTGCCCCACATTTTCTAACTCTGTGCCAGCTCGTTCTTGAGCATCAAGTGTTTCTAACCCTCTCCGATTACACCGGTTTACCCCATGCTTTCTCCTTCCTTCTCTTCTTTTCTCTGCATGCGTGTCTCTCTGCAATGCTGTTAAGTGTGACATTGTTTGGGACTTTAAGCAACCTAATTGTCTGTTCATTTCTGTGACACCCCTGCGGCACACCGATCAAAGGCTGTTTACTCCTGTTAATGCGCACGGCACATCTGAGGACATGATGAGCAGTTAATGCCATCACTGTGCTAGAGGCTCTGAAGAAACCTTGAAACCATTTTCCATCAGTCTCACAGCACAAAATGTCTTATGAGTACAAACTTTTATTTTCCTTACTTGTATTCTAAGTCTTAAAGACCAGAATGCTGGAATAAGCATGTATCTTTTAGAGCAGTCACCATCAACTGGCGGCCCGCGGGCCAAATCTGGCACGCCAGACATTCTCAACCGGCACGCGCTGTGGCGCTGGCGGAGTGGTTAGTGCGTTCGCCAACGTCTCGTGAGTAATGTGCAGTACCGGAGTCCAACAGAGAGGCAGCAGCTGCGGAACAGTAGCCTGCGTACTGCGTAGCCTTCCCTGCCCTGAAGAAGAAGTGATCCTTCGTTAGTGCGAAGAGTCTGCTTTATGCGCTCCGGCGAGTTGACAGTACATGAGCGTGCTCCACCAGCACCCCCCCCCCCCCCCCCCCAACAGAGTCCAACAGAGGCAGCAGACCCTTCGTTAACGTGAAGAGTCTGCTTTATGAGCTCCGCAGTAGCCCCCGCTACGAGGCTCCGGTGACTTGACAGTACATGAGCGTGCTCCACTAGCACCCCCCCCCCCTTCAAAATTCAGGGCTATATATAAAATCGCTGACCCCCGAAAGTGTCTCTAGGAATAATTTTGGCCCTTGGACAAATGTAGTTGGTGATCCCTGTTTTAGAGTAACTGTTGGCTATTAGACACTAAAATCAGAAGATGCCTGAGGATGCTTGTGATTTGTACATTGCACGTCATGTGCTTGTCAGCATAAATGTACCCTGATGTCAGGCAGTGATAAAGAACATTACGCATACAGTATTTCCCCTAGGATGGAGTCATAGCAGTGGTGCTAAGGCATGTGGGCCCAGCATAATGTGAGCGCGGAGCGCGTGGAATCTTTTAGTGTGTGCACGTGCGTAGTGCGCCCCGCAAATTTGTTTCTATGTGTCTGCCAGCACAAGAAAGGCTCTTGAGGCCTAGTACCAGGGCCGGTTCTAGACAATTTTCTGCCCTAGGCGAGATTTTATAAAGAATAAATGAAAAATCTCTACAAAAGACAAATACACTACAAAAACAGAAATGTATTGACATAGGTAATATACGTCAAAATGGCTTCAAATGTATTCAGTATTGTATGAACATGTTTGAATTGGGGGGTGGACGTCACATCCTCTAGGGCAGTGGTTCTCAAATGGGGGTACGCGGACCCCTAGGGGTTAATGAAAAAAAACAACATAATTAATGCATTTAAACAAACTACTAATAGTAGATTAACTACTTTATTCAAAAGTTTACAGTAATTCTGGATAATAAAATGGGAAAAATAAACGGGGTGCTCTCTTTTCCTCTCTCTCGTCTCCTGACAGCCGGTCAGTCTTGTGCAGCTTGCTGAACCTGTAATAAGTGACCCAACAGTAAAGAATACACATATTTATAACTAGTTTAGCTAGTTCCAGAGTAGATAAACTAGCTAAGTGTATTAGGTCTAACTCTTAGTGTATTTTGCTCCGCTCAACGGTCCATCACAGCGGGTGGAGCTGTGATCCGGAAGAGCTGCGTGTTCTCCGTCAGCAGCAGCTGATCTGATCTCTGATCTCTCTCTCGCGTCCGGTTATACTTCACTCGCGTTTATGTCCAAATCAGATCTAGCTAGTTCTAGTTAATTATATGACTGCCTGCGTGTCAAAGGACCTAAACAATAAGCGTTGCTTGGCAACGGCTTGTGGCTGCAAAGTATAGTGCAGCATTATGCATTTGTTTATATGAGGGGTCAAAATCCCATGCTCATAAAATGCTCTTTTTTTTTTTTCTCTTCATTCCCCACGCCCCAAAATAAATAAATACATAAATATACCAATTTTAGGAACATTTACGAAGTTTGAGCAGTGTGGGTTTTATATTAACAGAGTTACACATATTTCAAAACGTGAAGTGTAATAACTGCAGTGGCCTCCCTGTCAGAATGATAAAGATCCTCAGTGAAGCACAAGCCCATGTTTCTCACTAAATTGTAAGTACAACTTATCAAAAAGATCAGTTCAATTCAACTAATGTCGTCTTAGCATTATTGCATGATGTTAAAATTGGTTTGCCATGAATTTAGTGATGGATTGTAAACATTTGAAATGTAGCATTTAAGTGAAGTGTCAGTTACAATGTTGTTTTATTAAATCAGACACTGATGGTGCAAGGCTCAGGCTGAACTGTACCTCTTTATATAGGCAGTTTTTCCCTAACAAATAGTTTTTGCGCTGATCAGGGGGTACTTGGCTGAATTTCTTTTTCAACGGGGGTGCACTATTGAAAAAAGTTTGAGAACCACTGCTCTAGGGGGGTCCGGGGGTATGCCCCCCCGGGAAGATTTTTTGAACATTGTAAAGTAAAATGCTTCAATCTGGTGCACTTTGAGCACACAACTAGAGACCTGATCTAGGGGGTACAACTCTAAAACACCCATATGAAAAAGATCGGTTTACATTTTAATAATCAAATAAGTATATGAACATAACCAATAACCTACCATAGCCAATAACAAATAAATGTAACTTATTTTATTTTTGTTGTTCATTCATATCTTATTTTACCTAGTTAACATTTATTTATTTATGCATATTTTTGTATCTCTCCAACTTTAAAAGATATTTTTGGTTTACTGTCCTATAGTATACACTGGAATGATTTCAAACCTGTTTTTATTCATCCTAATAATTATAAAGGAGTGCCTTGGAAATATGTGTTTACATAATTTGTGATCAAAACGTTTGAGACTCACTGAGATAACTTAGACTAAAATGAACTATCTAAACACTCAGAGAGTCCTTTACCTCACTGAGCCTCTCAGTCTGACAGGAGAGCTCTCCTCCACCCTGGTTGTAGAAACATCTTCTTCTTATATCCGTTAGCGCAGCTAGCACCAGATTCTAATAACAACAGCGCCGGTACCGGTGCGCCCTCTCTCTCTCTCCCTTGCTCGCTCTCTCGCTCCCACGCTCGCACTTTGGCTGTGAGCTGCGGGCGCCTGATAAGCCAACATCCCCCACTTTCATCACTTACAGCGCCCATTGTACAGGGAAAATGAAAAGTGTAACCGGGGTGAAAAGGGTGTTACATTTACTTAATTATGAATGTTGTTACATCAAGGCCGAAAATTAGGATGAGCGCCAACGGTCAAAAAAGTTTTTTCCCCTCCCAGAGCTACCAGCGCAGCGCCCCCCAGATCTGCCGCCTATGCCAAAAATCGGCCCTGCCTAGTACATACAGTGGCAATGTCTCAAGATTTAGCAAAAATACACCTTTATTGAACCTGCAGTAACACAAATACTACAAATCCACATAACAAACAATCAAAAATGAAAAAGGGTCGCCACTTATTATTATTTTAATAAAAAAATAAAAGGTAAAACAGCTGCCGCCGCTATTTGTATATCGGGGAAACACTGGCATAGATATTCAACCAAAACCTGTATTGTGTCATCAATGGTGCAGGTTTGGACTTGCATATTTTGAGAATAGGTGGTGCTGACAGTCTATGTTTGTGTGGGGTAAGGCTGTTTTTATGTGATTTGATGTGTGATTTTGTCTGTTTCCTGTGTGTTATATACTTTTTGGTGATGTAGTCCAAAATGTGAATGTTTGGATTAAATGAGTATATAATATCAAAACCTTTCATCCAGATTTGGTCATTCGAAAACCACCAGAATTTACATTTTAGTTTACTTCCTGCTCCTTTTCACTGGCATTAAAACCCCAAGTTTAGTCTGCCAAAACCCTGTCTGTGAAAGAGGGATGTATGTGCTAATATGAAACTATGGTACTGCTTAGAAGAGTCTTATCAGCACCTTCTGACTTGCAAATCAAGTTGAATGCAATCAAGTTGAATTGCAAAGCAATGATTCACACTCTGATTACTTGAGTGATTGGTCGCAAGTTTGTAGACAATCATAGTAGTTAGTCCTTTAGCAAATGATGGAATATGTCATTGCCTTATGCACCATCTTCCTTTTTTAATTCAAATGTATATGTGTTGGTGTTATATGCCATCCTTTATTACATTCAGGTTGTTCTCTTACTATGCTGATAAAGAAAGACACCAGAACCGTAGTCATGTAGTTTAATCAAATAAGAATTTGTGTATTTTCTGAAAAGTGTCCCTTTTTAGACTGGGTTTATTTCGTAGATGCACATAATAGAGTACCTTCGTCAAAATAAGCATTTGCTGATGTTTTATGCTCTCTGCTGGTCTAATACATTCTAAATTACACAGGCTTTTCTGGGTTTGGTTTGGCCTCCAAAGGCTGATGTTTAAGGATTATTGATGATAGCAGCTTGTAGCTCATCTCAAAGAATAAGCCCTAATATTGAACACGACCAATGTCACACAATATATCATTTTTTGCGTTTTTACACTCCCTAGCAATGGCTCAAAATACAGTTTAAAATCAAACTGTACAAAATTACAGCAATACTTGATTATGGCAAAAAAGATTGTCACATTACTTTGGTCATCGTTGACATCATGTTTTATTCTTTAAAACCTTTCCTAATTTCTTTGTATGTTGCCTTCAGGTGGAGCGCATCGTGGACAAGAGGCGGAACAAGAAGGGCAAGTGGGAATACCTGATAAGATGGAAAGGTTATGGCAGTAAGGAGGACACATGGGAGCCAGAACACCACCTACTGCACTGCGAGGAATTTATTGACCAGTACAACAGCCTGAAACTGCATTCACACAAACGGCCCAAGGTTCCAAAAAACCGTCAGGAGCCCCTTATCACCAGCCAGCCATCTGCTACAGAAAACTCCAGAGCTCGGTCTGAGGCCCGAAAGAAAAAAAGGACGTTTGGCCAAGCTGTTGGAGTTAGAGTAGGAGCTGTTCTGGGGATGGGAAGTTCAGGGTCAGGTGGTCCCACTCAGAAGCAGAAGAAGGTGGCTGTTGGACCTGGGAAGCATGCCTTAGGGGATCGGATAAGAAAAGCCATGACGTACAAGGCTCCTCCACCGGCAGGGCATCACTTTGTTCCTCCAATGAGGGTCCCTCATAACGGACTGCAGAATGGAGACATGGACCCTCTCATGTACAGGACTGCAGCAAGGCCACATAGACTCCCTTTGGACAGAGCGGAAAGAGAACTAGGAGCCATGGAAACCACTGGACAACAGTTCACCACTGAGCTAGGTAAGATGTTAAAGGTCACCTGTTATGCAAAATCCACTTTTTCCTGTCTTATGTACATAAACATGTGTCCCCTCTGTGTAAAGAGGTTCTGAAAATGTCAGGAAAAAAAGATTCGCTCACTTTTTGTCCTGATCCATTTATATAAAAACCTCTCTGAAAATGAGCTGATCAGATTTTGGCCACTTTATGATGTCATAATGATTTTTTGGCTTGTGTAACCATTAGCCAATAACCAACCAAGGTACCCCCCCCCCTTTTTGCAGAGGGGATTATGGAATGCTACATTTGGTGATCTGTTTGGTATTTCGAGCCAAACACTTCAGAGACATGTTTTGTATATATCTGAGACCTTTAATATATTGATGAAAAACAGTATAATAGGGGACCTTTAAGAAATTAATGATCAGCTGATGCTTTTATAAGGGAGATATTGACATTGTCATGTGATGGCTAATATGGTAACATTAAAGAGCGCAAAAGTGAACCAGAATTCCTATCCTATTGTATCCATTATGTTTTAGGGCCACTAACAGACATCACAGGTTAATTGAGAATAACCTTTGCTGAACCTTGGCCCCCTCAGCCTCAATTTACGATAACAGTACAGGATAATGGTAAATGTTCAAATGAAAATAGCAATAGCACAAGTAGAGAACAGTCATAAAATAAGCAAACCGATTTGATAATCTCAGTTACACAGCAATATCTAGAAGTTTGCTAGCATGAGCTCACATCAGACACCAAGAGTCACTGGTCCAATCAGAGCAAGTAAAGCTGTAGCAGCTACATCTGTGCGTGTACTTTGTTACACAAGGGTGTGATATTTTTAAAGAGGGAGAATATGTGTTCCTTTTTAAAAGTGACAGTCTGCCTTTTTAAATGTCACAAGTAGACAAAAGAGTTGAGTGTCAGCAGTTGGTATGGATATTTTTGTAAAAAATGACACAGGACTAAATGGGGTAGTGTATCACAAGTGGAAAATTGGCATTAGAAGAGAGTGTGGGTGGACATTACCAATTACCTGTCTGTACTGCCATTTATTCCAGCCTATTGGCTGTTAGACATGTAAGTCCATACCGTACTGATATACAGTATGTTTGATTGGCTAAAAATAGCAATGGCTAATATAAGCCGTGCAGATGTATCCTGTTTATATTTGTACATTTAGTGGATACAGGACTCACAGACCAGTCAATGACATGCATAGAAGTTTTAACCGAAAATGTTTTTCCTTATCATATCCTGTTTTATAGATGCAGGAAAACATTTCTGCTGTAGTGACACCTACTTACACACAGCTTTTGAAGCTCCTCCTAAATCTGGTCCTTTACTACAGGAGAAGCTGATAACGCCTTTGACATTCACTCCTGGGTCCTGGGTCACAGTCCAGGGCCTGTACGCCTATTGTTAATCATTACAAACGTTTACGAAAAGTAATCTGGTCTTGTTCAAAATCCAGATGAGAATGACTGTTTTTTGTTAGTTTTTTTTACCATATTTTAACAGTAACATACAAATGTAATTGGCAGGATTAATAATTAGTTTGTCTATTCTCACTATCCATAATACCTGTTAAAGAAATGTTGTGTTTTTAGTTATGGGGGTCAGGCCTTTTACTGGTCTGTTCTCAAATACAGAACATGCAGAATATGTGCATATATGTATATGTATAGTATGTGCTCTCAGTTTTGCTGTCTGTTATCGACCAGCTCCTGCCAATATTCAACGTATTTCACTTTTGGCTAGTGTACTTTTGAGGCTATGCCAATTAGGAACACAAGAAAGTAAAATTCAAAGTAGAAAATATTCCATTGAACTTCTATATGGAGTCAGTCAGTTTCTCAGTCTCTCATGTTTCAAAGCCCCACAATAGGGAGACCGGGTCGTCTCTATATGAGAACATTAAAGCCACCAACCTAACAGATATCTGTCTGGCAGCCATTATGGATCCTTATTTCCTAATCCTTGAAAGACTACGCGCTCACCCCATTCAGCACCCTCAGCTCCACCCAGTAATCTGCTGGAAGAGGTTGCCTCTGATTTTAGGCCAGCAGCAAAGAAATGGCGATATTAGGTCCTACTGCCATTATAGCATTGCCTTTTTAAAATAAATTGTTGGATGAAGATGTTGCAATTGTTAATAAATTATAATGATTGTGACTTCATAACGGAAGCACTCTGCACCACTTTCTGACAGCACGTCTTAATTATCTGTTGTCATGCGTCTAGAGGCTGTGAGTAAAACCAAAGCCACAGCTTCTTGTCCTACAACCGTTTGGAATCACTGCTGCCATTAGAAATCCCATGTTTCCAGGCTAATCGCTGTTTATTTGTCATTTTAAACTATCATTTAAATTGTCAAATGTTAGGTTTGAGTCTTAGAAATCTTGGGGGATGATAAAATGTAAACATGCCAAATGTGTAGTTTCTTCAAATGATCATTACCATTACATAATGGTAATGATCATTTGAAGAAACCCTATAGCAAACTCTTTTTATCTTAATTTGCGATTGCTGTTTCTATCAGTGATTCAAAGGTCAAGACATGCTGATTTGTAAAGTGCTGGCTGGGTCTACAGCTCCACTGCATTATTTATATGGAAGTCATTCATGGTTAAAAACACAGACTCTCATAGAGGGCTTTTAGATCGTTTTAAATTCTCCACTGACTTTTTTAATATCAGACAGTTGTTTGTGGTAAAAATCCAGCTTTATATTAGCATCCTTATCACTGACATGTTTAAAATGTTCTAAAAAAATCATCACACCACTTGCTGGAAGATTGCGCTTGTGTTCCTGAGTGACGTATGACTACTGCATCTCTAAATCTTATACAAAGGACTCATATTTAGCTTTAGTCAAGGTTCTTTTTTCTTTTATCTACTCAAGTAATGAAAGTGAGAGAGATATTTGTTTCTCAGCTTTTACAGAAAACCTTTTTATCATTGTAGGTGAAACATTTTTTTAATTCATGATGGTCATCTAGAGATTGCACTGCTCCAAAAAGTCAAGTTCTCTCTGTGTGAAAAGGCCTTAAAATCTTAGCAAATCAGAAAAAAGTGTGTGTGCTCTATAAAAGCCAGATATGTTAATGTGATCAACAGAAATTCTAATTCAATGAATCCCACTGTGAAAGCTCTGATATCATGCAGAGTAAATGTTGTCTGATGACAGAAATAGATGATTGCAAGGGCACAGGAAGTCAGTGAGTGGCAGGAGTTCTTACATAAAAATCCATATAATGACGTCAGTAAATTGTCCTGACAAAAGTGAATGGAATATGCAAAATAACAAACATATTACAACAAATGTAATAACTATAATTCCTCAATCTACGCTTTGAGTGCATGTCCATATATCTGATTCTAGTCAAAGTTCAAATTGTATTTTAGTTGTAGACATGGATGCAAACTTCATGTTCTCAATTTGTTTTGTTTAATGCTTGTTTTTTCAACTTTCACACCACCTATTTGATATTTGTTAATATACAGAATGATGTCATAACAACAAGACACGTATACATAATTATTTAGGAAACGTTGCACACATAGACCAACAACCTTTCAACATCAGATATGCAAATATATCGTAGAGCCAGTAAAATCAAGCTCCACAAATAATTTGTATACCAAGCTTATCTCTAAGAATTAGGAGCTACTCTGTCAACATCCTTTGAAAAGTCTCTGGTAATTTCCCCTGGTGGAAGTATAAATAATGTGGATTGGTGTTTAAATCGTTATCCCAAAATGTTCCTTCTAAATCCTGTATCGTGTATATTTATCAAAGTTAACTCCTAGTACAGCGAACGATTGAAATGGATAACATTTGACTCAACAACATGGTTGAAATATTTTATTTATTATTTATTTTATTTTTTTAATTCATATTTCAGACAATGTTTCTTTTAATGGTGGTTTGTGATTAACTGTCTAAAAGCTACACACGTCCAAGAAGAGACATTGACCTGTTTCATCCTTCCTCCTCAGTGTCAGGCCCTCCTCTGGCCAACGGCAAGATGCATCTACACAGCTCAGTAAAGCGGAAGCTGGCCGAGGATAAAGGCTACGTGTTCGACAAGCGGCTCAGGTATAACGTGCGACAGAACGAGAGCAACTGTCGATTCCGAGACATCGTGGTCAGGAAGGAGGAAGGCTTCACTCACATCCTGCTCTCCAGCCAAACTACAGACAACAACGCTCTGACACCAGAGGTAAGAACTGGGATGTTTATCTCCCCCTTGTTTTAGTTTTTCTATGTATCAAGAGCTACGTTCATTGATGTCACTTTTTGATCGTACCCCAGTTGCCATGGGCTAGGTCTGGGAATTCTAAATGAGAAAAGTTTCCTCATTAACTGCTGCAGAGAAGCCCTGGAGCTATGCTACACTCCCAAACGGCTCCAGGGGAGCTTTTTAAAAGACAACTTAGAAAACTGTGGTTTTATTTGACAGCTGCCAGGTAAAAATATGCTTAGCTGCATGAATCAGACTCAGGGCATTTCTAAACAAAACAAAATGTACGCTCAAAAAGGTTAGGAAATAGCTCCTGGCTACTGAAAAAGATTTTTGCTAAAACTGCCTCCTAGCAAACAATATTTCTACAAGTAGAGTCTTAGGGGTACATATAACCCAGTGTTACGCTATCTGTTGTTTTTGCAGTAAAATATTAGTTGAGCTATTTATATATTTATGCAGAAAGTTTGTAGAGGGAAGCATGTAATGCATCTTCCAGAGAACTGAAGACCCTTGGGATGGCCAGATTTCCAATGTTTTTCACTACTTTCTACATAGAAATAACAGTTTGCAATGTTGACAATAACTTAACTGTTTTGTCCAATTAGTGTCCGATCATTTGGTTTAAACAGGCAGTTTATTTTCTTGATGACTGAAAACAGATGTTCGTGCTTGATGAAATGAGTCTTCTCTGCTGGCAATTAGGGTGCAAAAGCAACAACCTGTCTTCTGACTTTTGGCATGTTTTATCACAGTTTCATCAGAAATGTGTCAATCACTCGCTAACTCTATGTCAATCAGACATGTAGTTGCGGAACAAACTGTGCATTATGAATTCAGGAGTTTGGCTGTGATTTGGTGTAATCTGTCACATGACAGGGGTGTAATGGTTCTATGTAAGCCTTTCAAATCAACATTGGTTCTAACACTATATCCATTTAAGAGTGTGTGTAGACCTTTGAGTTCCAGTGTTACAATGTGATGCTTTATATGAGCCTTTTTCAATGAAGAGGTTGAAAAGTGACAGCTTTATAATGAATGTGTGCGACACTAAATGCGGTCTGATGGTTCTCTGCTCTGATGCAGTGGCTTCATGCTTTGTGATGATCCACTTGTAGATTTGGCTGCCTGCAGGAGAGCAGCAGCCTGTGGCTGCTTGCTCATTTCCACACTGCAATCAACAACAAGCTGCTCCCTCAACATTGTCCCTGGAAATATTCAGTAACTTGCTTTTACAGAGCTTTCCCCAACCTTTAGGATTTGGGATTTTTGATGTGTTGACTATTCCTACATTTTATAACATACAGTATTTGTTAAATATATCATGTCTGACTCACCATGGTGTTATATCACTAGCTAGATTTTAATCGGTTAATATGTCAAATCGTTTCTGAAATGATCCATTAATACTTTTTAACAGTTTTGACATTTAGAAAAAAAGTAATGAGAACTGAGATTGTTATGCTTTTATGTTGCTTTTTACAGATTCCTTAAAGGTCCATTGCTTTAATAGTGAGTCGCAACAGATAATGGCATGTGTCACAATCATCCACCTCTCATATATCATAAATCTAAGAAAAGATAATTGTCCTTCACTCAGATTGAATGATGTGTCTCAGATATTCCCCAGAGGGGGGTTCTGGCTTTGATACAGTGTCTTGTGCACGACAGCCTGTAGTGCCCTGAAGTGGCCTAAACTGTGTGCACATGTGTGTGTACTTTCATGTGTGACAGTAAGCCTGTAAGCCGTGGGCTTATCAAATAGCTCTGATAGCTCCTCTCTGTTGCCCAGTCTTTGAAGCTACAGGAACAAGAGAGTCTGCAGATGTGCCTGCTGAATGGCTTTTGGAAATCTTCAAAAATATCCCGAACATTTTTATCCTAACACTTTAGGTGAGAAAGTCCCCAGAGCTGTTACTGGAACTCTTTCTGTCACCTTTCACGCTCAACACACAGTAGCTTTCTGCGTCTGTGCTATACTGCTATTCTAATGTTTTGATATTTATATCGGGCAGCACACTGACGTTGAGAATCTGACATTATCTTGGACTTATCAGTCAAATATTAAGTATACCGCTTTTTTTTTTTATAGTGAAACCATAATTGGAAACAACCTAGTCAATTTTCTTCTTTTTTTTAGTAAATACTATATGCTCATTGTTGCACACTTGCCATAAATGCAGCAATGATTAAGAATGGGTATTAAGTCCCAGGCCCTTTTCAAAGCAGATATTTTGAAATTAGCACAGGTGTTACTAATTAGATTAACGTGTCTGAGTTAATAGTCCCAGTAAGCCGTGATAGTGAGACAGTGAGCCAGCATGCATAAAACCTGGACCCTGAATCTAAAGCAATGGAATAAAGTCAGCCATTATGTTTGTCATTATTTACACCTGTTCTTTTCTTGTTTGATTTGAAGTATCTCCATGGTACTCTACTGCTCTAGTAAACGATTGTATGTTCCACAGGGAGCAGGGAATAACTGAATGAGGGAGTGGTTTTTGGATGTACCCCCTGAAAAAGTCCAGCTATTTCTGCTATAAAAGAACGCCCTACAGAAAAATGCAAAATAAATACTTTAACCAACAATATCAACACGCATTAAGAAACTTGCAAGAAATATTTGATTTGAAAATACATAGAAAATATGATTGATTGACTTATTTTCACCCCTGCGTGACAATGTTATTTCTAAGGAACTGTAGCTTGTTGTTGCAAGTTTCTTTATTGTGGAAACCGTCTGTGTTTGTCTATGAATGTCCTGGAGGCATCTGCTCACTGCCCACAAATGTCACTTTGAAGCTCTCTTCTTCCTCTCTGTTTCACAGACTGGAACCAGCATCTGCCGCTGCTTTACGTATCAGGATCTTTAGTTCACCTTGCTAGAATAACGTTATTCATACTCACACACAGACACACATCACATCTAGTTAAAACTGGGGATAGATGATGTGCTTGGTGAGACAGAGAATCAGATTCCCTTTGAGGTTGAATGGTTAATATGGGTCGAGGGTGATAATCTGATTCAAATGCAGCAATAGAGTGGGCCGATTGACTGCAGTCAGTGATGTGGTGGTGTGGGTTTCCAAACGACTTCTTATCAGGTCGGCTGTCTGACAATGGAGGCTCTCTCCCTTCTTCCTCACACGAGACAAAGGCCATACACGTGTCTGTGATGCTGAACGATGCACCTCCGATATTACCTGGCAGTGAAGCCTGTTTCGGCACAGCATGATTTTACTGTTAGTTGATCAACTGAACACTGATCATTTGTTTTTGTTTTATTTATCAGATCTTTTTCTAGTATTTGGCTTTATCTGCACGACAACATGCAAACAACTTTTCTAAAGATTCAAATTGGTATAAGTCTTGCCTAGCTAGCAAGTCAATACCAACATCGGATTTTGATTAGTTTTATTTATTTTACATACTAATGCTCATACTTTACCAAAATTATTTTCCAGTGAGGATATTACATTTTCTTAGCACTATGTCTAGCTTTTTCTGCTTAAAATCCCATTGTTCTGTATTTTATTGTTGTGTAAAATGGTTTTACTAATGCCATTTTCAGTGGAATGTGGCTTCTTTAAAAGTTTACTTCCATCTTTATTTTATAAAATCAGAAGAAGATAGAATATTGTGGTTAAAAATACATTGTTACTTGCAAAACAATGGAATTAACGTTATTGATGGTCCAATCACTTTTCAAACACACCTGTACTAAGAAGGCCAGATGGCATCTCTGCATTCCTTCTCAAGACATTTGCAGAAGAACTGACATCAGCATGGTGTCCCATATTTCAAAAATCTGTTGATCTTCACACCATCCCCACCCTCTGGAAAAAATCAATAATAAAACCTGTCCCCAAAAAACCTTGTCCAAAGGTAAACAATGATTTTAGGCCTGTTGCATTGACATCCATTGTCATGAAATGTTTTGAGAGGATCATGGTGCCGCTGCTAAAGAAAGAGGTTGATGTACATTTAGACCCTTTTCAGTTTGCCTACAAGCAAGGGCGTGGCACAGACGATGCTCTAAATAGCATCACACACCTGGTCACTAAACACCTGGAAGACCCTAAGGCATATGTACGCCTACTGTTTGTGGATTTCAGCTCGGCTTTTAACACACTGCAGCCTCACATCTTGCTTCAAAAACTGATAAAGATCAATATAAATCCTTTTATCTTGAAATGGTATTTTTCGTTTTTAACCAATCGCACTCAGCATGTCAGGGTCAACAATGCCCTCTCAGAGCCCCGGACCATCAGTACAGGAGCCCCCCAGGGTTGTGTGAGCTCCCCGGTCCTCTTCACATTGTACACAAACGACTGTACGAGAATCCACCCCGAGAATGATATCATCAAATTCTCAGATGATACAGCCATCCTTGGCTTAATGCACAAAGGCAGCAGTTCATCGGCTTATCACTCTGAAATAGAGAGATTTGTGCAGTGGTGTGATTTTAACCATCTAGTGCTGAATGTGAAGAAGACTAAGGAGATGGTGTGGGACCCAAAGGCAGTGGGTGACCTTAGGCCGGTGGTTATCCACAATGAACCCATAACTCAGGTCAGCTCCTATAAGTACCTTGGTGTCCATCTAGATAATACACTCAGCTGGAAGGCGCATGTTCAAGGTCTGTGCTCTAGACTTCAACAGCGATTGTACTTTCTGTGTCGACTCCGGGCTTTCGGAGTCGACCAGAAGTTCATGTTACTGTTCTATCATGCAGTGTTAGAGAGGATCATCAGGTATGGTATTACTGCCTGGTATGGTAACTTGACAGTGCAGTCAAAGTCACAGATCGCTCGCCTGGTACAGACTGCTATGAAAATGATGGGGGTTAAAAAACACCCATCTCTCCAAAACATATACGAGCAGTTCATTATCAGACAAGCAAAAAAAAAAGTGTCTGATCCCACCCACATACTCCACCCAGAATTCCAGCTCCTACCTTCTGGTAGAAGATTCAGGGTTCCCAAGAGCAGGCTGAACCGCTATAAGCACTCATTCCTACCTATGTCGATTAAGCTTCTTAACATTCACATGAAATGCAATGTAGTCAAATGTAATGAAATGTACTTTTTAAATGTTGGCCATGAGGGTTGTGCAATAGGTCGCCATTGTCAGTATGTGCGTCTGTGTATTGTGTTTGTTCAAACAGTGTATGACTGATGATATGTGTATGTCTCTTAATGTACACTATGTTTGTATATGTACATGTATGCGGAACTGCAGGACGGAGTCCAGAACAAATTTCCTTACGGGGACAATAAAGTATATAGTATCGTATCGTATCTACATAATTAGAAACTTTAGCCCCACGGACCCGCCGAAGGGGCCGAAACCACAACATCTGCAAGCAACAGTGTCTGAGGGCTTCTTAAGATTTAATAAACTATGAATGTTTCATATCCATGTAACGGGAAGAAACTCAGCTAACTGATGTTTTTTTTTTTTTTTTGCAAAAAGAAACACAAGGCTAACGCTGAGCCTCTGAATTAGCCCTGAGCGAAAAAATCTTAACGCCATTGGCACAGAAACTCTAGCAATACCAATCGATATACTTATTGGATCTGCACAAACAAGTTTAGCTAACATCCTGATTCCACAGATTCTAGAAATATAAGGATCATCACTGAGCGATCAGAACTCGTGACAGGGGAAGCAAATACAGACAACACACGACGTAGTTTTACAGATGGAGCATCTTATTTCAGACTCCAGCATACAGCTTCCTGCCTACTACCAGCCAGTTACCTGCCAAAGACCAGTATCTGGGAATGTTAAGCCCTCCCACTATTTTCCAAGAGGGCGTTGCCAGATTTTCAATTTCAGGATTTAACCAGGAGATGGCGCTATATATTAAATAACTATGGCCAAACTAAGACTTAGTTTTTCACAAGAGAAAATGCAGATATTATATAAAAAACTAAAGTTAAAATCTTGTTTTTAATGCCCCAAGAGCAATAAAAACACTTGTTAAAAAAATCCTGAGGGAGGCTTTCATAAATTGCATTTAGCTGACGCTTGTATCCAAAGTGACTTACTATTTAATAAATGATAAATGATTATTCATAACAAATATGAGTGATGTGTGATTATTATTCATGCTATGTACTGATATAGGGCTAAGAAAGCAATCAATCCTGCAAATTAACCCTTAGTTGTTCAATATATTTATTCAGACTATGTGAGTAGAAATACAGAAATTCTGTTCCCACCTAAGGCCAACGTTGCAATATAACAACATTTCCCTAAAAACTTACCAAAACGTTAACATTTTTAAAACTCTTTCATTTCTGCTCCAGAGGCCAGGGGTTAAATTGGGATTTGATATGTGGGGGGGCTCTGTTAGAAGGTGCGACGGGGGAGGGAGGAGAGAGTTAGACGCTCGTGAATTGTCAATGGGGGGGGGGTTGACATCAGAGCATCGTCCTATGGGCTTAGCCCCGGACAGGTACAACAGGTATTCACTGAGAGGGGGGTACTAAATGCCACCCATTTACATGTAGGCAAACAAAATCAACATACAGTAGGGGGGTGGGGGATGGTGAACGGTATGGTCAATGTTTGTAAACACAATCCCCAGGATGTGTCCTTATTTTTATTTTATTTATTTAGCCTTTATTTATACAGGTGTAAAATCTCATTGAGACACAAGAGGCGCGTTCACACCAAGTACTTTTCCCACAGTAGTTCCTGAGAACTTTAGTTCATGAGAGTTCTTTTAGTTCTGACGAACTAAAGCAGATCGCGTTCACACCAAAATGAGTTCCTGGGGGTGGATTAGGCAAATGAGCCGCTGACGTCACTTCTTCTTCTTCTGCTTAGCTTTTCCTGGCAGGCCGCAAACAACTTCACGGCGAGTACAGTAGGTGGCAGTATGCACCTTAAAGTTGCAATCCGCCAAAAAACCGAGAGAAGAAGAAAAAAAACTTCCGCTTCCGCTGTATGCTTCCGTTTACCTTCCGACCTCAGTCAGACACGCTATGGAGTTGACTGAAGTTGTGGTTTTGGTGCGGAGTTATTTAAGCCAATAACTCAGCCACAAATACAGATCGCGGTTAAGAAGCCTTAACAAAAGGACTGGACGGCGACAAGCACACGCTATGGACATGTTTCGTCGTAGGACAGCTGAGGATGATGACCGTTATCACGCCCAAAGAACAGCAATGGTACGTTCAGTAAATCACATTAATACTATCTAATGTAGGATTTATGGAGTTATGTAGGGCTAATTTGTGTCTTTGTATGTGTTCCAGATATGCGGTGCTTGATGAAGCGAAACGACTGCAACATGGACAATATCAAAATCCAGGTGGCAGCATGTTGCGTATTGCATAACCTGTGTGAGCGTCGTGGTGATGAGTACAGGGAGGAATGGACTGCCTTACCGGCGACCCAGCTTGATGACAACCATTCATATTTTTTTGTTTATTACAAATTAAAGTAAAATATACACAAGTGTCTTGATTAAATGATTGTAGAATAAGGATTTTGGACGTTTGCCCTGCAGCCATGAATTGCATTAAAAGCAGCAAGAAACTTTGAATTGATTTCATTTTATACACATTTATATCTGAGTAGGCAATATCAATATAATCAATTACTGTAGTACATGTCATTCATTTATTTGTGATATAAAGTCTGTGCCTAGGTGGTGCATATTCTGGAAAATCAATTGAGAAACAAAAAGAACAATCTCAAATTGTTTAAATGACTTCTGATTTGTCTGACCATAGGAAAGAGTTAGATAAAAAATAATACCACTAACATGTCTGTAGTATTGCACAGTAAATAGGCTCAGCAGTTAACACCTTTATTATATATCCTCCTATGTTCCCTTACTATAATTAATTAAAATATTGAACTCACAACACTGTTAATTACAAACTTAACCATTTATCTTTCTATAAATAGTGTTTGTGTTGATGGACGCCATTTTGAAATACAATTGAATGATCTTTTTCAAAGACACATATATGGGGTGGGACACAATAAATAAAGCTTCGCCAGTTTCATGGTGTCATGATGGTATCAGAATAATCACTTACATGTGATGTATAGGATGCTACACAGGTCACCATAAAGATAAAGTGTCAGGAGAAATAAGCAAGATACATTTTCTGTTTAATCGCAATGTAGGTTCTCTTTTATTTATCAGCAGCAGATCAATAAGTGTCAGTAGTATCAAAACAATATAATAACAGTGGCAATATATATATATATATATATATATATATATATATATATATATATATATATATATATAATAACAATAGATATAGAACATAGAGTGCAAAGTGAAGTGTCAGTATTAATAACAGTGGCATATATATATATATATATAATCACAATAATACAAAATGAACTCTCCCAGGTGTAGGCAATTTGGGGTGAAGTGTCTTGCCCAGGGACACAACGACATCCTGACTGCAGTGGGGTTTGAACCTGTGCTCCCCTGATCCGAACACCAACGCACCAGACCACTGCACCACACGCCTCCCAACAAGTCATTGTACAGTTTATGAACGACGACAAGTTTTTCTTAATTTTTGTATTGAAGGCCTGTTGGATTTAATCAGCTCGCTTAGCACTGCCAGAAGCCCAGCCTGAAAGGTATTTTGTTGCTCCACCTCGATTCCTGGGCCTTGTGTGAATGCAGCAGCCGTTCGTCGTGCATCTCCTTGGCACGCAGGTCCTCATTCTCCTTGCTGACCATGGCACGGCAGTCCATCGCCATGATGGTGTCAAGGAAGCTGTCATCGCGTGCCCACTTTCCTAAGGTGAAATATGCAAGATACAAGATCAGTTTAATCGCAACAACGACACAACATTGTCCAAATACCAGAAGGGGAGCAGCCCATAACAGAGAGCCCCCCACGTCAGAGTCATCACTGTGGGCGATCTCCACCTCTGAGGCCCAATCCCAAACCACTCCCTCGACCCTACCCCTCCGTGACGGAGTGAACTCCGTCTGTAGCCACACTCGCAGCTCAACGAGGCTCCCTCCTGTCAGATGGAGGGAGTAAATACAGCGGCAAGCTTTGGGACAAACTCCCCTCTCTCCGGCAGAAACAGGAAATGCCGTAACTGTATGTAACAACGGTTTCAAATCAGCTTCTCTTAGACAAAAAATGTAAATTAATAACTAAAATAAAACTCCAAACATCTTTCATTGTGTTACTTTTTCTGTAAAGCTCTTTTAGTTTTAAACCTGATGTTTATAAGTTTCTTAGTTTTTGCAACAGTCTGTAAATATACACAACTTTATAATAAAATGCACACATTTACCTTTTTCTAGACTAAACACAGGTATGATCCTAAGTTAAAAAGATATGAGGTTATCATGAGGTTGTTAACATCGCAATTTATCAGTGGATGTTTGCTGGAACTACTTTTTAACAGCGTGTTTCCTGACGGACACACACAGCGTGACTCCGGTCAGGTAGAGACCGGTCTCAAGTCAGCACCGATGCAGACTCGCTGTTTGAGGGCTTGATAGCCCACTCCCCCTCCACACCTCTCCACACTCGTTGGTTTGGAACAGCACTTAATGTGGCGGACCCTCCGCGCGAACGCGCAAACGGAGGGGTAGTGTGTAGGGGTAGGGTGTAGCATGTCGTTGTGGGGATTGCCCACAGTATTGAGTAGGTAAGCTTTGGATAAAAGCGTCTAACAAGTGACATGTAATGATTCAAAAAGCTTTTGGTGGCCATATTGAATAACAAACCAATGTGGTTTACTTGTTATCCACAGTTTAGCTGCTAAATGTTACCTTTACAAAGCTACGCTGAAAACACAGCAAAGTTCATATAACAGTATTAGGTTAGTTGAACCTAATATTTTTATAGTTAAACTCAACACTTTTCTTTGTGCTCCACATATCTAAATGTATAAAGTGTGTTTTCACCTCCGTTCCCTCCCGTTTGCTGCAGTATGGCAGCAGCGGTCAGGATGGGATCCTCTGTGATCAGATAGTGGTCCTGATGGTGTCCGCTGACCGGGCACAGGCTGCCTACTCTCAGCGGGGGGGAACTGAACGTGGAAACTGTGTTTCTCTGAGGGATCCTCCATGTAGTCTGAGAAGCCTTCTGAGGAAACAAGGTCAAACTATTTAGGATAATACTATGAGAAGGAACAATGTTTAGGCAGTAAATAGAATTTCAATTACATTTCTACTTAAATGTGCAAAAATATTAGAACATCAGTCTTTGTGGCATGCAGGTAATCAACTGTTTAAGCTTTTACCATTAACATGTAGAATGAATGTTGCAAATTACTTGAAATTATAGCAACTACAATCTGTTGTTTACCTCTATGCATTAGCCACAGAGGTAGCATTATGTCCAGCTAGCATGCTAATTGCTAACGTTATATTATCGTTTTTATCCCGGAGGGGAAAACTAGTTTCTAATCCTGAGAGAAACACCTCGTCTGAAACACACGATTAGTGCCATGAGTTAGTGAAGCAAATTACAGAACATTGCACTTATTCACAAGTCAAAACGTGTTCATAGCGGGCATGGATGAGAATAGCTAGCTAGCTAGATGTTATTAGCCAGCTTGGACCTAACGTTAGCAAGTTCTACCATGGCTAGCTCGATCTACTGAGCAAATAAAAGTACATCTAAGACCAGTATTGTGCAGATTAAAACAGTGCAGTGCATGTATTTTATTTTACCTTCGTAGTCGTCCCGACATGACTTTGCCAGGTCTGCTAACTTTGCTGATCCACTGAAACTGCATGCAGTAGAAGCTTCTGAATGTGGCGCTTCGCGTCCTTCGAGTAAATCGCCAGAAGCGCAGACACATCCTCATCACTCCAATTGATTTATTTAGTGTTGCTATAATAACTGCTTTCACAAAAGGAATCTCTTCGGATGTGCTGTCCAGCGAGGAAATACAATGGCCGCTTACAACAAAAAATTCTGAGTCAAACGGGCGTGGTTTGCATTCCGCACAGCCAATCAGACGTACGAACTACATTCTCCCACGACAGACCCTGCTCTGTAGCAGGGACTGAAAAGCGAGTCTTGCGAACTAAGTTGAGCTACTTTAGTTCCTGGGGCTTTTTGGTGTGAACGCAAATATATCGTAGTTCTGATGAACTATTGTGGGAAAAGTACACCAAAGTACTCCGGTGTGAACGCACCTAAGGTCTCATTTCCAAGAGAGACCTGTCAGTGGTAACACTACCACACAAAGTTACAGACAGACAGGACACTAAACACAGAGGCAACAATAAAATACAACATCGTAAAAAAAGTAGCCATTGAAATCCATAGATATAGTTATCAAACCAAAATAGAAAATGCAGATATTACACTCAGACATTGGAAAAGTCTATGTTAAAAAGCCTCAGTCATGTTCAGCTATGTTACTATTTATAATGTTATTGTTGTTACAACAGAAGATGTTTTTCTTTATATTGAAGTTAAATGCATCAATCTGGTGCACTTTGAGGTCAAAATTAAGAGATTTATGGATACCGCTGGAAAAAGCTGTGTGTGAAAGTTTAAATCTTCCTTATTGAGCTTTAAAACAAATGAATAACGACTATATATAATAATAAAATAAACACCGGCTGTTGTTATGCCTGCTGTAACGTTAAATTACTCCGTTCTCCGCTTAAGTAATTATGCCGTTACAAGCTTCATAGTTGTATTTATCATCTAAATTTGCCGAAACAAGTTTAATATTCTGAAAGCCAAGACTTTGTTTATTTGAAATCAGATGAAAACAAACTGTAACGGACCCTGCCGTGTTATCTTGATATTTCCGGCACAGACCCTTTCATACCGGCAATGCGCGATAGAAACAACAAGAACTGCGACAGCATAAATATGCGAACACAAACCTACAGACTGCTGGAGAAGAGATATCACAGGGGGGGGTTGGGACACACACATTCCGATGGCCAATTAGTTTTAAACAAAGAGTATAGCCTACTCAACATAGGGGGGTGGGGGCTGGTGAACGGTATGGTCAATGTTTGTAAACACTGTGACATTTTGACTTTATTTGATCATTTCAGTTAAAAACTAATTTAGTAATTTACAGGAAAGGAGTGCACGCTACTAAAGAGACACGCTACCATGGAAACCAAACAATGGTGTTGCTGTATTGAAGTCCGAGTGGAAACAGTCATATTTGGAGCGTTATGTTAGAATGAAACAGCCAGAGGCCTGTACTACGAAGCCGGATTTTCCTAACCTGGATATGTTTGAGTTAGCCGGTTGGCCCAATCCAAAACATACGCGCTCTCGCTAAACTGTACTACGACGCTGGTTATCAAGTGGATCGCTTAAGCCAGCCGTGTCCTATCTAATTAGGTGCGCGTTCACATGAAAGGGGTGGTATTTGGAGCATTCGACCAATCTCAAACATGGACAAGCGTACTGACATCGCAGCGTCATACTTCCTGAATGAAAAGTGAACTTTAATATTAGTCAAATATGAAGAAGTTAAACTTTAAACATCCATGACTTAAACACTTTATTCAGGATAAAAGCCACATAGCTGCACCTGCAAGGTGAATACAGCTGGTAAAAGAAAAAGCGTTTGAATGCGTACATTAACAGGTTTATGATATCACTGCCCCGTATAAGACACGAGTGGATCTGACTTTAATTACATTTGACTCGAGTGTTTCGTCAACTTAATGTGTTGCTTAAAATAATACTTCTGCATACAGTATATGACACTGTGTGTTGCACGGCCAGATACGGCTCAAGAAGCTGACTCAGATAAGGAAATATATGATACATTATGATGTGATATGTAAGCTTGTCACTCAGAGTAACCTACAGTTAACTTAACTGTTGGAAAAGAAAGATCAGGGGGGGAGAGAGCTGTGGGTGATGGGCCATTAGGTGTGTAAACACACAGCTGAGAGCTGCCGTTTCATTCTGACTGTTTAAAAAACGGTAACAACGGACTATTTTTCTTGGCGGATGCATGTCAATTTAAATCAATACATACAACTATTTTTTAAATCAATAAAAACATTTTCTAAATCCATAAAAGCATTTCAATTAATATTGGGAGTCATGTCGTTACTTTGTTGAGAATGTGGCCATGTAATAAGCGAGATAATTTGCAGCGACTTGGTCATTATGGGGAAAAATAACACCCAGGGATCAAGATCCCTCCGCATTTCCTCTCGTTCTTTTTTTTTCGACTAAACAACATTATTTTGTTAAATAACAACATGGTGATGTTTTATAAATGATTACATGTCTTATTTAGCACAGACTATGATCCTATCCGTGACATATGGATCTTAACAAAGATCCGCTATACATTAGTACCAGACATACTGTACATTGTGGTGATTGACATTATTCACCCACGGATCTATGGGTTGGGGTATTGTTCCGCACGGACATTTTAGTGAACCAGACCAGCTGTTTCCGCCGGTCTTCGCTTCCCGGGCATGAAGTTGTTTACATGTGTGTTCAGATGCTAAATAAAAGTTTAGCTTGTACTTTTGATACCCCGCCTCCGACTCCCGTCTCTTGGCACCACAACATCCAGTTTACTGTATCGAAGTTGATTTCACATGAGCTCCAGTGTGGAACCCCACTGCACCCCCTGGTGGATCAATGATCCATTGCAGCTGGCTTCACAATAATTACATTTATTTATCACGGGGGCGGTATCAAGTCAGACTGGGGGCCGGCTCTTCATCACGGGCCGATCACGGGCCGATCACGGACCAATCACGGACCAATCACGACCCTCGCGTTTCAAACTGTCCAAAATAAGACGCTCCATCTGTAGAGCAGGTCAAGACCGTACTCTTACATTTTTACAGAGAACCAACTTTTACCCACATGAGCATGCGAAGGTGGATGAAGACTTCGAAGATTCATTGGGCCTTCATGATGAGGAAGAGTCCGAAATTAAAGAAATGTCTGACCTAGATGAGACAGAGTCTGAAAACGAAGATATTTTGGACTTGAATGATGAGAAACAGTCCGAAATCAACGAGATTGCGAACTTTGAAGATAAGACAGTCAGAAATCGAAGAGATTCTTGAGTTTGTTGAGGAGGTGGAGGAAGATATTAAGGAGCAGACCTCCATCTCCGGCAACAGAGAAAACTACAGCAACACTTCCTTTGCTGAGGTAAGATTCAGTGGCACACATGTCTACACTTACACTCATGAAAACTGTAAAAAAGCTAATACTCAACGCTTTAGTTTCTTTACTACAGTTTAAAAAATAATATATATATCAAAATAGTATATCATCTTTAATGCAATTGATCACAGCATACTTGTTCACACCCATTGATGCAGAGTTAACTCCACTTCTGTTTTCTTAATAAAAAACACTGCACATAGACAACACAATAATAATTGTTTTATGTTTCACAGACAGAGGACTCTGATGGCGCATTTCCACTACACGGTCGGCCTCGGCCACACTCGGTACGGGTCGGTACGGCTTGGCCGCGTTGGGCCTTAACAGGGCCGACTCACTTCATGCTGCGCTTCCATTACAGTTTAGGAACTGGGGTAGTTACTATAGTAACGCAGTGTAGGCGGAGCCGTGACGTCATCTTCAATGAGAAATCCAGAAACACAACACAGCCGTTAGCTGTTAGCACTCAGAGCTCACAGCTCCTTATATATGTTCAGAAACTCGACAAAAGTTAAACAAGTACACACCACAGACTGCCTGTGTCATGGTGAATACAGTCGCTGCTTTATTTATGTCTGTATAGGCCGTTGTTGTGAGTGTGGACGGTCGGGGCATATACTGCGTTAGCTTAGCCAATCTCCATCTAGAAAAACACGAATTTTAAAAGGTTTTTTCGCCTGCCGTCTGTCTGCAGACTTGACAAAGCATTAATTCATGGTTTTTACTAACCGGTATCAGTATGTTGTTACTTCGGCATCATTTTGAAACGTGTATTACAATTAAATCACGGTCAAATATGTCCATCTTGTTGTAGTTCTAGCCCTCTTGCCAGCGCTCCTCTCTCTAGTTTAGCATACTCAGCCCGACTCAGCCCTGTTTGTTGGCCCCGATAGAACCACAATTTTCTAGGGCCAGAAAAGAGGTGAAAAAGTGGCCCCGCGCCGTGCCGCGCCGGTAATTGGCCTAGTGGAAGCACAACCAAAAAAGGGGACGGCACGACACGGCACGCTTAAAGCGAGCTCCGCGCTGCAGTGGAACTGCGCCATAAGAGATCTGACAATTCATCTGCGAGAAATACGAGATCTGACAAATCATCTGGCCTTCAGGAAGCCCTGGATGAGGAGAGAAAATCCAGAGCTGCTCTTGAAGAGGCTTTGATGAAGGAGAAAACATCTACAGCTCAGCACAAAGCAGCCCTGAAGGACGAGCAAAAAGAAAAAGACGCTCTTGCAAAGGCTCTGAAGTATGAGCAAGATGAAAATAATTCCCTTCGTGACAGAATAAAGCTCATAAACGCTGCTCTGACACGGTCACAAAAAGAGCCGCAGCGTGGCGAAACAAAGCTGAAAAACAAAATCACTTTAATGACTTCTGAGCGTGAAGAGGACAAGAAGCTGATTGAGAAGCTCCAGATAGATCATCATGCATCCTCCAGCCAGCACCAAAGAGACACCTCACTGCTGATGGTGTTGAATACTGCCTCAGTTACAGCAATAAAGGACCGCCTCACTGAGCTGCAGGAGGGAAGTCTGAAAAAAGACAAACACATTGAATCCCTGCACTCAAATGTCCTGAATCTCCAAAGCGACATTGTAGCCAAGGTCAGCATTGTTACCTCACTACAGGAGAGAGTGAACAAGTGTGCCTCAGACCTCACAGAGGAGCAAACAAAAAGCAGCTCACTGCAGAGGGACTACGAGGCGGCCGTCTCTCTGCAGAAGAAGGAAGCAGAAGAACTGGCCCGCCTGACTCGGGGGAACCAACACCTCGCCTGTGAGAACAAAAGACTGCAAAGTGAACTGGCTGCTCTCAATAAGCAGCACATTGAAGAGAAGAAGCTTCAGGGCGACAGAGGAGCTTGCAGTAGACTGGAGGAGGCCATTAAGAAGGAGGAGGCTCGTTTCTCCAGAGCCTCAAAGAAGATCCAGAGCCAAGAGAAAGAGCTGTCTGAGAAGACCCTGGCTTTGGAAAAAAGCCTGACAGCCGAGAAACTCCTAAAGTTGTCTCTAAAAAGTGAGAAGAAGCGATTTGAGAGGATGGTTGGAAAGCAGGCGTCAGCTGGACCTCTTTCAATCCTCACTCAACAACTGAGAGAAGCATCTGCGTACGACATGCAGACATTAAGGAGGGAGAATGCTGACATCAGGGCTAAGTTCCTTGTCCTGGAGAGAGAATATGACAGAGAAAGATTTGAACTCCGCTCTCTCTCTGCGGGCCAAGAAGAGATGCTGTCAAGGAAAAATGATAGCATTTCTGACAATCAGTTTACCATCACTAATCTACAGTGCATTGTAAATGAGTTCAAAGCAAAGGAGTCAAAGATCAAGATGAGACAGGCCGATCTCGAAGAAGCCCTCAAACAGGAAAAGACAAGAAACTCTGAGCTGCACCATACTGTTGATCAGATCTCCTCCAGTTTGGACAAAGAAAGGACCAGGTGTGAGAAGCACCGCGACGAGCTTCAAGAAGCTTTGAAGAAGCAGATCACAACTCTGGAGGAAAACAACAAATTGACCTTGTCGCTGCAGAAGGCTCAGGAAACCTTCCCCAGGCTTCAGGAAAAACAACGTGCAGAGACAAACTACAAATTTGGAAACATCAGTGACACCGAGTTCAGGCTCAGGGAGCAGAAATATTCCCTGGATGAGAGCAATAAGGCGCTTTACCACCTGCAGCAGGAGTACACCAATCTGGGGAGGAGGCACTGCGACATCAACGCTGAGTATCGTGAGCTGCTCAGGACTCACACCGCCCTCCAACTCAGACATGAGAGGCTCAGCAATGTTCAAGGAAACCCACGCCCAGACTTCAGTCCATATCTCTTCCAGTCAAATTGTACAGCACACTAGAAAATGATCCTCCAAGGACATTTTGAGTGTGCGACTGGCACCGACGCAAATATGTTTTTTTGTTATAATTTTCACTATGTATTTTTTTTTAAATGTATTATCTTTTTTTATTTTCACAAAACATCTGTTGCACGTCTGTCCGCTATTGCTTTCCCCTAGGTTTTTCCCATTTTTCCACGCGGTAACTGTCAGGTTTCTTTGGAAATGTTTCCTTTTCCGATGTGAGGGTCTAAGGACAGAGGGTGTCTTTTTATGCTATTTATATTCTGTACGAACTGTAAAGTCCCCCGAGATAAATGTAAAATTAGTGATATTGGGCCATACAAATAAACGTTGATTGATTGATAACGTATGACAACAATCTCAACACATGGTCCTTTGAGTAGCTTTCGTGGTGATATTACTAATACCACATTATTGTTATTACATTGGTATTGTTGTTTCTTTGTAGGACACTAATTTAAATTATTCTTAAACTATAATTTTTTTTTTATAATAATCATAATAATAATAACTTTAATTTATATAGCGCCTTTCATCAACCCAAGGTTGCTTAACAAGAAACATAAGGACAAGACATAAAACAGGGGGCAGAAAGTGTTACATTGCAGGGGGGGGGGGGTAAGAGTGAGTTAATGTTCGAAGGCTTTGTTGAACAGATGAGTTTTCAGGGTTGATTTGAGGATGTTCAGAGATGGGGCGTTACAGATTTCAGCAGGGAGGGAGTTCCAGAGGGTGGGGGCAGCGACACTGAAGGCGCGGAGGCGTGAACGGGGAATGGAGAGCAGGCCGGAGTCTGAGGATTGAAGGGTGCGGGACGGGATATATGGGTAGAAGAGATCTGTGAGGTACTGAGGGGAGAGGGCATGGAGGGACTTGTAGGTGAGGAGCAGGAGTTTGTAGGTGATGCAGGACTTGACCAGGAGCCAGTGGAGGTTGAAGAGAGTGGGGGTGATGTGCTGCCAGGGCTTGGTGCGTGTGAGAACCCTGGCAGCTGAGTTCTGGATGTAGTGGAGCCTGTCCAGGGTTTTGCTGGGAAACACGGACAGGAGTCCGTTGCAGTAGTCCAGGCGGGAGGTAATGAAACAGTGAATGAGCTTCTCCGCAACAGAGTCGGAGAGTGATGGCCGGAGTCTGGATATGTTTCTGAGGTGGAAGAAGGCTGATTTTGATACTGACTTGATGTGGTTCTGAAATGAAAGGGTTGAATCCAATACAACGCCAAGGTTGCGGACCTGAGGGGATGGTGAGATGATGGAACCGTCGATGTTGAGGAGCAGATCTTCAACCTTCCCGAGCAGTGCCTTGGGGGCCACAACCATGAGCTCAGTTGTATTACTGTTAAGTTTGAGTAGGTTGGTGGTCATCCAGGTTTTAATTTCATGGAGGCAGTTAATTAGTGACTGAGGGGGGAGATGGGCAGAGGGTTTTGTGCTGATGTACAGTTGGGTGTCGTCAGCATAGGAGTGGAAACAGAGACCATGGCTGCGGATGATATCACCAATCGGAAGGAAGTGTATTGTAAATAGGGGACCGAGCACCGAGCCTTGGGGGACTCCATGATTGACGGAAGCACAGGGGGAGCTGCAGCCAGCGTGTGTGACAAACTGTGTCCGATCAGAGAGGTATGAGTGGAAGAAGGAGAGGGCGGAGTCAGTGAGGCCATGGAGTTCAGACAGGCGAGTAAGGAGGATGTTATGGAAGATGGTGTCAAAGGCTGCAGAGAAGTCTAGGAGAATTAGTGTAGTGATGAAACCTGAGTCAGCCGCGATGAGGAGGTCATTGGTGATTTTGATCAGGGTGGTCTCGTGCTGTGGAGGGTCCGGTAGGCAGATTAAAAGGGTTCATAGAGCTCATGGTTGGACATGTGATGGTGGAGTTGGTCGGCGACTGCTCTTTCCAAGATTTTACTAAGGAAGGGAAGGTTTGAGATCGGCCGGTAGTTATTGAGGTCAGTTGGGTCAAGTCCGGGTTTCTTGAGAATGGGGGTGACTGAGGCGGTTTTGAAGGATGTTGGGTAGATGGCAGTTAACAGGGAGGAGTTAATGATGTCCACAATGGTGGGCAGAACAGAGGGTAGGGTTGCCTTAACCAGGACAGTGGGCATTGGGTCCAGAGAGCAGGTGGAGGGCTTGGCCTTAGAGACCAGCTTAGCGACCTGGATAGCATCCACAGGGGAGAAGGCAGAGAGGTGGCAGTATGAGGAGCATGCAGCTGGAGCAGCGGTGCTTGGAGTATGAGCTGTGTGCGGAGCAGGGGGGGCAGGTGCGTTATTCACTTTGGCCTGGAAGAAATCCAGGAAGTCCGAGCAGAGGCCACGAACACCAGGAGGTTGTGGGGATGCAATGGGGCGGAGTAAATTATTTATGGTTGAAAACAGTTTTCTTTGTTGATATTGTTGGTCGTTGTTTATGGTTGAATAGTATTGAGCTCTATGCTGTGTATGTAATTTATTATATGTCATTTATTATATGTAGTCTTGTCTTTTATCTATGTAATGTCTTGTCTTTTATCTGTACCCTGAGTCTGTAATAAAGTGTTTTTTTGTTGATTGATTGATTGATTATATGTTTTATTTTCACGTTTGTCAATTTTCTTTAATCAATAAATGTTGAGTTATCAACCATTTACATTTCAAGAATTTGTGATGGATGTTTTTCTGAAAGTGGCATAGTGCAACAACATTTGCTGCCCAGTGTTCAAATAAAAAAGTAGCCTTCAGTGAGCAAATCTCTTCATTTCCAAGGAAAATATTTTACTTTTTACTCCACCACATTTACTTAAGCACTCACAGTTACTAGTTACTTTGCACATGTAAAAGACCTGATATGCTGATATGGTTTATTGCCGTGCTGCACCAGTAATCTACACAGTATTTGTAGTATCTACATTTGGTCCACGTTGTCAAACTACAATGCTTGAATGCTCTTACATTTATAAAAATGCGGGACGGCCCTCTACACTGTAATGTATGTATTACTAATACACAGTAGTGTTAGCATACATGCTAGCGTTAGCCATACTAGCCTGTATACATGCTTATTGCACAGCTAGCATTAGCTATATTTACCTTGTTTACACTTAGCGGTCCTATGTGTTAATCTGTGTATGTTACACTTGCATGTATGAGATCATTAAGTGCCTTATAATTTCTTTTTTTATAGTTTCACTCCGTTTCAATGTCAGTGAACTGCAAATAAGTCAATAAAGGAGCATGGCTGCTCATTCCCTGGCTCTCAAAAGAGTTTGGCTGGCTGTTTAATCTATGTTCACACTGAGACAGGACAACACATACTGTAGGTAGCAAAACAAGGAGATATGCTCACCTTAGCTGTTATTCTGATCAAAAGTCGTGTTCAATGGCATTAAAACGAGGCAAAACGCGGCTGAAGGTTAATCCATAGGTTAATCCAATGTGTCTGTCACTTTGAAAAAATTATTGATAATCCATAATTCCATTTTTATGCAAAAATCGGAGAATACAAATTAGCTGATGGTAGCCACCAGACTGTGTCGCAGCTCAGGTTTTGGCTACGCGTCACTCTCACTCCTTATTTGGTAACCTGTGTGTGTGTATGTGGAACTTTCCCTCGATTCTATTGGCTCTAGCGGTTAAAAAGAGATGTCAATCATCAAAATTGACCAAGGGGGGCCAGAGATAGGTACAATCCACCCAAATGACCCCAGAAGTGTTTTTTCTTTGCTAAACCTCTCTAAAAAGGTCAAATGTCACTTGTTTTGCATCAATCTTGATACAGGGTACTTATTATATGTTGTACTTTGGATTCCTAAAGCTTTTAGTCTACTAACCCATCATCCAAGGGTAGTTTTCACTATAAGTAAAAAAGAATATTTGGACGGACACTATAATTTACAGTTTTTTACTATGTTCAATCTGAATTTTCTTTAAAATAAAAAACATCTATATTGATTCTGACTTTTCTACATCCAACTCACAGGTTTATCATTACTTTGAGAAAAAAGATTATCAATTTTCCCCTTTTAGAAGTGTAGTTATGGTCATTTGTTCTGGAAATGTCATTTTCGAGCCTGAGACCTGAAAAACAGGCTTGGGGCCTAACAGGTTAGAAACTAGCAATTTACGTTATTATCCTTTTTTGTATAGTTTTTGTAACAAATGAAACACTATATTGTAATAATTTCCATAAACTGTTAGTGTTGTAGGAATGGAAATAAGCATTCTTGCACACCCAGTGTTTCTCATTAACTCTTAGGCCTGTCTGCCAAAAGTGTTTCTGAGTCGAAGTCAGCCCTTGGTCTCAGGATTGAATACCTACAGTATATTTCATCCTTTTTTGCTCAACCTTTCTCAATGTGTCACATGAGTTAAGAATGTAATGCCAATTCCTCCTATCTCTTTTCAGATCATGAAGGAATTGTGTCGAGCTCTTGGTAATGCAGCTGCTGATGACAGTAAATTATTACTGCTCAGCTCCGTGGGGACCGTCTTCTGCAGCGGCCTGGAGCCTTCGTACCTGATAGGCCGCCTGTCCACTGACCGCAGGAAAGAGAGCAGCCGCATCGCAGAGGCTGTCAGGTAAGAGTCAATATTTCTCCTATAACACTGACTTTTTCTAACTCTTGACAGAGTTTGTACTGATTGTTTTTTCTCCCCTTTAGGGAGTTTGTGTTGGCCTTCATCCACTTCAAGAAACCCATCGTGGCAGCAATAAATGGGCCTGCCCTGGGCTTAGGGGCCTCGATCCTGCCCCTGTGTGATGTGGTGTGGGCCAGTGAGAGAGCCTGGTTCCAAACTCCATGTGCCGCCCTTCACCTCACCCCCTCTGGATGCTCCTCTTACACCTTTCCCCAGATCCTGGGTGTAGCTCTGGTGGGTGCCAGCACTATCAAGGCTTTATTGCAAATACCACTTCAGCTAATTTGTTTCCTCTTATAACCAACTAATTTCCCTTTTTTTACGCAAACATTTTGGAATGCATTATATATTGAAAATCTCTGTATTTCCCCCTTGCTTTTCCTGATGGCAGGCCAACGAGATGCTGTTTTGTGGAAGAAAACTCACGGCACAAGAAGCATGCAGTCGAGGTCTGGTGTCGCAGGTCTTCTGGCCAACCACATTTAACCAAGAAGTGATGCTGCGTGTGAAGGAAATGGCATCGTGTAATGCAGTGGTAAGTCTTGATATAGACGACGCAGAGGGCAAAGCTTTTACTAGAATATAACCAAAACTTCCACTCCTTTTTTACGTGTGTTTTTAAGGTTTTAGAAGAATCCAAATGCCTGGTGAGGAGCATTATCATGTCAGTCCTGGAGGAGGTGAATGAGAAGGAGTGTCAGATGTTGAAGCAGCTCTGGTGTTCCACCAAAGGACTAGAGGCACTCTTCAGTTATCTGCAAAACAAGACGTATGAGAAATGAGCACCCACACCCAGAAAACTGATTGATGTGGATCAAAGGTTATCCATAGAGGGACATCCTTGATGAAAATGTGCAGTCTCAAACTAAAGGAAAAGTTGCATTAAGGGTCTTTGTTTCCATCCATCAGCAGAGGGGATTCTCTGGAGTTCTGTTTGCTCACATGTCTACCAACAACAACTTCCTGGTATTCTTCTATTGTGAATCTACTTCTGTTATATATTTATTGGACCCATAACTGTCCAGCTGTTTATTGTATAGAAATCAAAGAGCAAAGGGCCAAATGTGCATTGCCTAAGTAAAGTCTGAAGGAGGTTCTTCAGGAGGTACAGTGTTTCTGTACATATGTGTCTTTGAAATTGTCAGGATGTAAGAAATCAGTTAATGTCTGAGAGCACATAAATAGGTGATAATATATATGTTAAAAATATATTTATTGCAATTGTGTGAAAGAGTTGCTTTCTGAATATAAGGATTTTCTTTTTGTCGCTTATTGTTTTGAATTGAAATCAAGGTTTTCATGGGGATCCTTACGTGCACATTCCATCCTCTCTATTAAAGAGAAAAATGGCCGCAAATACTCATATGCTCATACAATCAGTGGATCACATTCAGTGCTTGAATCTTCATTAAACACTCTGGATAATTAAACATACTCTTTTTTTTATTACACTATTCATTGTTCATACTGTAGAAGTCTATTTATCTTCATTAAGTCTAGTCTATTACACAGAAAACAGCCAGTAAATGTGTTACAATAATCTCATTAAATTTGCTTCTGTCACATGAAACCAAGAGAAGTGCTTATGTAGTCATGAGGCTATAAATATCCTCATTTTATCAACATCCATCTGTCCTGAGTTATTTTATTATTTTATTCTATTTATTCAAATAAAATTCCATTGAGGTTAGGATTTCTTTGAAGGAACACTTGAATTAAATGCAAATAGACAACAATGGAAGCTTTATGTGAAGGCTAGCACTAAGTATACAAACATGTCTACCCTTAATCAGATGGCATCTTGAGTTGAGTACTAAATCACTTTATGTGATTAAATACATCGTTGGCACGTGTCTCATGATAAACTACCAGGATTAGTGGTGGATTTTATCCCATTTAGTTTAAGCTACATTTAGTAGCCGTGTTCAGTACTGTGTTGGCTAGTACGTATAACAAGGCTTCCAGTTAACAATGCAGATATTATCGTTTAAAATGTGTGATCATTATGTTGATATGAGCTGACAGTTTTTTTTGTTGCTTGGATGTTTAGAGCACACAAAAAAGATGATAAGTGTTTGGTCCTCATGGTAATCACATTGTGACTACACTAATTGTCAGTGATCGATATTGTGGAAATGCAACAGTCGTATAGTTGGAGTCTACTTTGTCCTCATCTGCATGTGAGGAGTAAAGATAAAGTACATTTTCAATTAATGTACATTATATGTAGGGATCTATTTTGTTTTACCAAAAGAATGTAGGTTTGTGAAAATTGTTTTGTAAAAAAAAGAAGATATTTGTCCCTGTTATGCAGTATAGAATAATATATAATGTAGACTGCTTTGTGTGACTAATGGCATGTAATATGCTGTACATATCATGTGTTGCCTGTCTGAATACCTTGTATGTCGGGGTATATTTTGTATAAATATTGTAAGTATTGTTAGAAATGGTGTAGTTTATTTTTCTATTTATTTCAAATAACTGTTTGGATGTGCAGTGCCATTTTGTTTCGTTTCACCAGAAGCCCCCTTTAATCATCCTTTCTAAATCATCCCATAAATAACTGAACAAAATGGGTTAAATAATGTATATTTCAAAACTAAAAAGGTGTAAATGTATCCTTTCAGTTGACATTATCAGATTATGTATTTAGTTTTAAAACATCAAAGGAATGTCAGATAATATAATGTATAATATTAGAATGAAAAGATAATCAAAACAAATATTTTATTTCAGATTTATCTATTTGAAGCATATAATATATAATGCTCCACAAGGTTTGTCAAATGGTTTTTATTTGTCAGTTTTATGTCATTACAGGGAATAAAAAGTGGTTTAATGCAGCATTTTATGATTTTTAAGTCATTCAGTACTCAAATAAAATTAACAAAAAACAACACGCTTTCACTTAAGATCTAAAAACAACACTTGTAGTTGAATAAAGTAACTTGGCTAAAAACACGCAGTTTGGCAGTTATTTGACCAAAGACTTCATTACTAATTGACTTCTTCGACATTGTGTTAGTCTGGTTTAAAATCACACTTATTTCTCTGTTTTTTTTTGCTTGGCTTTGGAATCCCAAGACGATGAGAGGGATCTGTGTAATGTGGCTACTGAATGCAAATGACTCAGGTCCACTGAACGTAACTCACACTGTTCCTTTGAGACATGGGTGTTTATGTGGGCGGTGGTGGCGAAGTCCATGGGGACTTTGCTTGGCAACTGGAAGGTCACCAGTTCAAGTCCAGGCAAGACCAAGTGCTACCGAGGTGTCCCTGAGCAAGGCACCGTTCCCTACACTGCTCCCCGGGCGCCGTTCATAATGGCAGCCCACTGCTCCTAACACTAGGATGGGTCAAATGCAGAGAAACCATTTCATTACATAGTACCTGTACTGTGTAATGACAATAAAAGTGCAAACATTTGTGAAATTAATTAATTACATTTGTGAAACTTTAGTTGTAAAACACATCTCTTTACTTGTTTTGAACTATATGTTTCTGTTTTAGACATTGGATCCAAATTCTCCCCTTAGCTTGTTTTTGAAGTGTGATTGATTACAAAACTTGAAGTAACTAAGTTATTACTAAAAAGAACAACTCATATTTGCTCCATTATTTATTGCAAATGACTGTGTTTTGACAGGCTTCTGTGCTTCTGTCTTTTATAACCACAATATCATATATTGGCCCATGTATCTCTATTTTGACATGTTTTTTTCTTTCTCCAAACATTGTCTCAAAGCACACCTTGGGGTGCCTTACAATATAAATATCTGTCAAGGATGTATCCATGCGTTGTAAAGGTTGAGCTGATTCAAATAAAGAAACAGTGCTTTCACAATGTGTTGTTTGTTTTACATTTCTCAAACAACTATCTCTGCATTTGTTGATCATTTCCCATTCATTTCAGTCAGCTAACCAAACCACCCAACACTCACTGCCCCTTAACAAAACTCTGACTTGTCAGGATAAGATCAAATATCAAACCCCAATGACCAACTCCAGTATTAATTATCATAGTCACTAAAATAGTGACTTTGCAGTCAATGTCTCTTGACTGTCATACTGCAAAATGTAATAGAATATTATTACAATACAGTATAAAAGATTTGAGCTTTATTCTGATTGGTTTTCTGGGCACATCTTTTAGTAGTGTTGTCTTTTACCTCATTACAGTTGCTGGAAAGAGAGTGAATTGTTATTTCTTGTGTTGATTAGAAATTAAGAGTCTTTTCTCATTGATGAACAGGCCTGATTCATTCATTTGTAGCCTACTCTGAAATATAAATAAAAATAAGAGCTTTGGGAACAATACCATTAGATCAGGGGTGTCAAACTCAAGGCCCGCGGGCCAAATGCGGCCCACGGCCTCATTTTATGTGGCCTGCATGAGCTTGCAAAGAATATAATATACAATACAATTGGTGTAATTGTTGAATATGTGCTTTCAATTATTTGCCCTAGACCTCTAATTTCAGACGTAGTTATTTATGAAGTTATTACCAGAACTGACAATAATCCAATGCAGAGCCAATAATGTAATATAATACATTATTTTATATTTATTATATATTTATATGTATATTTATATAGTCTTAAAGTTACAACCGGCCCTTTGAGTGCAACCATAATGCTAATGTGGCCCGCCATGAAATTGAGTTTGACACCCCTGCATTACGTAGATGAAGAGGACCCAAGCTAAAAGGTAAGGCAAGGCAAGTTTATTTATATAGCACCTTTTCAACACAAGGCAACTCAAAGGTCCACTTACCTGTGATTCTGAGAACTCTGCAGCATCTCATGGTATTCAGACAAATAAGACAGTTCAGGTGTATTTCAAGACATAAATGTGACTTTTCAATCACGTGAACACAAAGGTCAACCAACACGAACCAGTCAAGAGCAAGAGAAAGATTGAGAAGACCATCCTTACACAAAGAGAGGGGTCATATGACCAGCAGCTGACATGACACCTTTACCAGCTCCAGTTGCTGAATGGAGAGCATGAGATGCAGTTGAAATCTCTAAAATATTTACTACCTGACCTTTGAGTTTAGATTTTCTTTACAACTTGACCAGGGTTTTTACGCAGTTCACCAAGTCAACAGACTGTAAGATATTTCTATTTCAATATAACTCAATTTAATACCTTTTTTTAAATTACTACAAATATTTATATCTAAACATTTTTGCAAAAACAGGCCCTTGCCTATTCCGCATGCATCTTAGCCATATATGTATAGGATCTCCTAAGAGCAAATGGATTCAAAAACATTTAATCTATTTAATTGTTATTACAGCCTACAGCAGGCGAAAAAAGATGGAAGCCTTCACCATCTTCTAATGCATCCTATGAAGTATCATGTAAATACGTTTAGTTCTTTTCAAGAGCTGCATACAAAGTTTTAATCAGTTATAGAAATTATGATTTACAATGATGACACGATATTGAAGCATGGATTAATATAAGGATAATATCACTTTATTTGAAAGCAGTTAAACTTGTAACGAATCAATATGATTCCCCATTCAAATAAACAATCAAACAAAAATGAATGTGTTCACTCTGCATGTTCATGGGTGTGTGTTGACATTAAGAGCCACTGCTCATCCGGGTTTAGGTCATCTTTTACTTGCATCTCTAATACCCTGAAACTGGTAGAAGAATAGTCCTGAGGTGTCTTGCTAACAACACGCTTTCACTTAAGATCTAAAACAACACTTGTAGTTGAATAAAGTCACTTGGCTACAAACACGCAGTTTGGCAGTTATTTGACCAAAGACTCCATTAGGGTTAGAAAACCAGTCACTTACTTATTTACTAATTGACTTCTTAGACATTGTGTTGGTCTGGTTTAAAATCATACTGATTTCTCTTTTTTTTTTTTTGCTTGGCTTTGGAATCCCAAGACGATGGTAGAAGAATAGTCCTGAGGTGTCTTGCTAACTTCAACAGTTTGATGGAAGGCTTCTGCCTAACAGCAATCTTTCATCCAAAGTTCTCGATTATGTTGTTTTTACTAAAAAATGTTCTGGTAACGCTGTAAATCCCAGTCTGTCCAGGTGATAACGAGTCAAACATGTTGTAAGTAAGCTTTGCATCTTAACCATATCATTATTGGTATATGCACATCATATTTTAAATAACCTTTCCTTTCAAATAATATCAAAATGATGTATAGCACATGACACTTAGACCTCAATGCTTAATTACTTATATAATCCACACTCCTTTGAATTTTCAAAGAGACAGAAGTTGTCACCTTCCTGAGACCATAGGGAAGGCCTGTTACACAGTGTCATGCTTAATTCAGTGTCTCATTATCTCACTCCTTCAAACTGGTAGTGGCAGTGTTAAAGTTGCATTGAAATGTCCTTCAGAGATCCTCTATTATCCCTGCTTTCAGCCTCTTGTTCATGTCTTTGGCATGCTGCTTGCTGAGTTCCCGCTTATCCAGTCTCTGTTGAATGGTAAACAAACAAAGAAAACAATGAATGAACAAAGCTCAATAATCAGATTTCTTGATGTCGGTCATTCACAAGGTGCTTAAAAATAACTGACAGACCTCTTTCTTCAGGCACTGACGCATGGCACGGTCCACTTCGTTACACGTGCCAAAGAACTTTGCGACATTGTGCTTGAGGGTAGAAAAAAAACAAGATTTATATTGTTATGTTTTGTGTAAATGAAGCAAAAACATTGTTTAGGAGCATGACATACCTCTGTGTGGCACTGCCTCAGAAGAGTGATGAGTTGGTTACACTCTTCATTGTGCAGGTGAGATGAAAGGTCAGGGTGCATGCTGAGTTAAGGTCTTACTGTGTCACTGCGGCAATACTGAAATCCACAAAACAAGAGGAGCACTGATTGAGGAGCACTGATTGAGGAGCACTGAGTTGACAATTACGGTGGGATTTTACTGAAATCACTGTCATACACGTCATTTGGTGGAGGCACGTTTACCATTAAACACACTTTATGCTGTACTCTCATAGAATAGGAATATGCTTAACATTCTCAGGTTTGAACCAATGGTTATTTTCATTAATAACTTTATATCTGGTATTGAATTGTATTGATTGTGACTACTGTATAACATTTGTGAAATCAGAATTTGAGGAAATCTCCAAATTGTCTGATTTGCCTGGCGAACAAACCAAAAGCCAAACATAGTCAATTTCAAATATACAATGATATAAAAGCATCTGGAACTTTTGATTTAAAAATTGGATCAAACAATGAATCGATTTTAACAAGGACTTATTGTTTCTGTGCCACTTTCCACCATGTCATCTCAGCATTGTTATACTCAGGTAAAGGACATGTTTTTTCTAAAGGATACTAATGCCTCCCCATCCCTCTCCTTCCTGAGCTGTCATTGTGATGCTGTTTTTTCCAGTGGACACTTAGCTGCAGACACACACAGAGAGAAGGAGAATATAAAACAATGCAACTACCTGCATTCACCCTGAACCTATTGAATCATGATAACAATTCAGCCTTCACTAGAGATACACTAGGTGTTTTTAGTTTCTCTCACACATTATGCTACATCATGTCAACTGGTTTATTTTAAGCTATTTGATTACACAGTGCACTGCCGGCTGCATGTAAAGGTGATACACTTACCAGTGGGGAGAGTGTATCATCTGAGAAGTCCCAGAAAACGCTGGTGAATTATCACGTTAGCTCAGTGCTAGGCCTCTGCTAACGTTAACCGTATGTAACACAGCATCAACCCAATCAACCACTGAAGATATACGTATGGCTTTGGTCTTCCGTAGAATAGAAACGCAGATTACTACAATATAAGATAACTATACTAGTCTTGAAACTGTCTAACATGAATTTAACCTACAAAAACAGCAAGAACTTGAAGGACGTCTGTCTGGCAACACTTTTGGTTTTCGTAACTGTTGTTTGGTGATAGTAAATTGATAATGCTATACAGCGAATCAGCGTCAGTCTTTTTTCGCAACGCACCAATGGCATGCGTTCTTCTCATAAAAGGCGGGACATCTGCTGACGGAAGTTCAGAGACGAAACAAGATATATCCCTTCAACGTACTTCCGCTTTTACTTATGGATTCAACTACCAAAAAAAACTCTCTCTGTGGTTACATGTTTGCTAATAGTGCTGTTGTAAAAACTAAATACAGTGTTTCCTGTCTTATTTTATTTGTATTTAAAGGCCATGTATTGGTTTATGTAATAACAAAAATGTATGCTTTATTTGCATGTTTCCAACTAACAATATTGTTGTAAGTTTAACAAAAAATATGTTAAGAGAGATTTATTATTGATATGTATTATTGACAATATTGTTAGTGTACCCCTGCAATTATCAAATAAAAAGGGTACATTCCCAGGTACAAATTATTTTCTATTTGTGTTTGAAATATAGCAATTGACTACATTTTTGGAATTTATATTTACTTGTTAATTTCTATTCAGATTGCTAAAGAATCCTTTATTTCCATCTAAACTTCTTAAACTGAACATTTTTAAATTACCAAATATTTACAAGACAATCAAACATTTCAGAAAGTAAAACAAAATTAAAATAGATTTGTGTATCACAACTTTCTACTTTCTTCTTCCCCCTGCTATAAATGATCTCTCAATCCCTACGGCTTATTATTACCATTTTAAAGCAACCTGACTACAAGTTTAGGAACTGCTTTTTAAAATCAGAATAAACTCGTTTTCTAACCCCACCAAGACCAGGTACGTGTAAGTGTAAAATATGAAATCAATATGTAAACATTGGTCAGTATTAGCATTGTTATGTCATGGCTGGGGAAACGTGCAGAGCCAGTTGCTGTAAAACATGTAGCCTACTTAATACACTTTTGCTATTTTACGGCAGAATGATAGGTGAAATAAGTATTTAACTAGTAATCACTAATTTTTAGAATATTGTAGTGATGCTTGTTAAGTAAAGGGTCTAAATATGTCTTCCACCGTTTTGCAGATGTTCCTAATGTGAGCATAGAATGTGAGTCATATAATTAAATAATTACAGTGATAGGAGCAATACCACTCCGAAACAACAGAGGGCGCTAAAGGGGTCACGTGCACTGTTCTCGACATATCTGATTGGTCCATTCGTGTTCTCTTTGGTAGGCGGTTTGTTTGGATTTGTTCTCCTGTCACACTGCAAGCTGTAAGGATTCAACAGTTTAATTAACTCAAAAAACGATCCAATAAAACTGCTAATATTATAGCATTATTATCTGAGGAAGGATGGATGAATCTAAGAAACGCCTAGTGCAACGACTCATGAGAAAGATACCGACTAAAATGCTGAAAACAACGCTGGAGAAGTGGGGCCGTTTGACCGGGGAACAGCAGCGGGCCATGGATAGCGTTCATTCAAAATGGGCGTTAACGGAAAACCTACTCGCTATTTGCGAGGTAAGCAGACACTTCTCTGATATTATAGGTTCTTCTGTTTGATAAACAGTGTAAAACAGTACATTTTCTATGAAAATGCAAGCTGAAGTAGTAGTGATTTCGCTTTTTTCTGTACCTAGGAAAACGAGTTGGCAGTTAAACACCTCACAGAACTCGAGATGATTTGTAAGTAAAGTGAAACTATTTATCTCATTTGGGTAAAGGTAATGCCAAGTCCAATCCAATAACCCTTCTTGTGTCCCCTTTTGTCATTGTCTCTAGATATGATAGACAATCCAGACCACGGGATGTGGTATGCCTTCCAGCTTACTGACCCTGAAGGTAATTTAAAATACTTATTAGTACTATGGATGGCTGGAAGTTTACAGCTATATTCTAACCAAACACTACAGCTACTGGTGGGTTTACGAGTGAAATGTTGGTTACTTCAACCAGTCAGCTTACAGTGTTTCCCCTAGGATGGAGTCATAGCAGCGGTGCTAAGGCACGTGGGCCCAGCACAGGGGTGGATCTAGACAAATATTCATGGGGTGGCAAGAGGGTGGCAGGAGATTTTGAGGGGTGGCATCCCCTGGCAGAAGTATGCTGATTTAATCGCAGTCATATCAATCAATGTTAACTTGGAAAGCCACAATATTTATATTTTAACTCAATAACATAGGTGACATTATTGTGGCACATCAGTAAAGCCTTACATATAAATATATAAGGTGGCAGGCATAATTTAATGAATTTTAACTGAACAATAACTGAATGAGTTTGTTTCACTCTTAGACCAGCAGGGGTACCAAATCTATGAAGACTGCTGCAATAAGTACATTAATTAACTGTCTCATCGATGTTTGTCTGAATTAATATGATAATATTAACAATCATATTATTCCTATCAGCTGTCAATCACTGTTATGATTCACATATTCATTTATTATTGAATAAACTATAGTTGTTGGAGGAGTTAATGATGAATGTTCCTGCTCACCCTCCTTCAAATTTGAAAGACAAGTAATTACTATCATGTATCAAAATTCAAAAGATTCAAAGGAACAGTTCAGCGCCCCACCACTTTACTGCAAACAGTTACAACCTTGACTTTACATCAGAAAGAACAAACATTAAAGAAGTGACTAACTGCATCAGTTAGGGTTAAAAAACGTGTATTCAGCTAAAACATATACATCGCTGCAGTTATTATCCAGTGGAAAGTCCTTACCTACTGGCCTAGTTAAATCAAAGTGGTTACTTTTTTTTGGCTGGCAGTGTAGCTGTGACACACCGTCTTATTTGACTTTCTCAGGACTTAAAACAGTTTTTTGGGGGCAGACAAAGAAAAAGAAAAATATACACACATACAAGGTCAGCATCTTAACAGTTTGTTATGCTCATCGAGTCATCCGTGAGCAGAGCATCAAGTTTGGCATGCCTATTACAGCTGAATGCGGCGATTACCATCTTGTTCAGCAAAACGCCTCACAAACTGATTAAGATTCAAAGCTTTAGTGCGTTTTGATTCAATGCTGAGTACAGCCAAACTTGACAGTCTCTTCTCTGTCATTGTAGACCGCAAATACCTCATTCCTTCCGTCTACTTGGATCCGAATGCTTCTCGTTTTGAGCCGTGCCCCCGTTCAAATGAAATCGCCGCCAATTATATTTCCAAGCTCGCGCCCTAGGCGAGATTTTATATATAAAGAATAAATGAAAGATCTCTACAAAAGACAAATACACTACAAAAACAGAAACTTATTGACATAGGTAATATACGTCAAAATGGCTTCAAATGTATTCAGTATTGTATGAACATGTTTGAATTGGGGGGTGGACGTCACATCCCCTAGGGTGGTCCGGGGGTATCCCCCCCCCCCGGGAAGATTTTTTTGAACAAGTAAAATGCTTCAATCTGGTGCACTTTGAGCACACAATTACTAGAGACCTGATCTAGGGGGTACAACTCTAAAACACCCATATGAAAAAGATCGGTTTACATTTTAATAATCAAATAAGTATATTAACATAACCAATAACCTACCATAGCCAATAACAAATACATGTAACTTATTTTATTTTTGTTGTTTTCAACATTCATATCTTATTTTACCTAGTTAACATTTATTTATTTATGCATATTTTTGTATCTCTCCAACTTTAAACGATATTTTTGGTTTACTGTCCTATAGTATACATTGGAATGATTTCAAACCTGTTTTTATTTATCCTAATAATTATAAAGGAGTGCCTTGGAAATATGTGTTTACATAATTTGTGATCAAAACGTTTGAGACCCACTGAGATAACTTAGACTAAAATGAACTATCTAAACACTCAGAGAGTCCTTTACCTCACTGATCCTCTCAGTCTGACAGGAGAGCTCTCCTCCACCCTGGTTGTAGAAACATCTTCTTCTTATATCCGTTAGCGCAGCTAGCACCAGATTCGAATAACAACAGCGCCGGTACCGGTGCGCCCTCTCTCTCTCTCTCTCCCTCGCTCGCTCTCTCGCTCCCATGCTCGCACTTTGGCTGTGAGCTGCGGGCGCCTGATAAGCCAACATCCCCCACTTTCATCACTTACAGCACCCATCGTACAGGGAAAATGAAAAGTGTAACCGGGGTGAAAAAGGTGTTACATTTACTTAATGATGAATGTTGTTACATCAAGGCCGAAAATTAGGATGAGCGCCAACGGTCAAAAATGTTTTTTCCCCTCCCAGAGCTACCAGCGCAGCGCCCCCCAGATCTGGCGCCCTAGGCAACTGCCTATGCCAAAAATCGGCCCTGCCTAGTACATACAGTGGCAATGTCTCAAGATTTAGCAAAAATACACCTTTATTGAACATACAGTAAGACTTTTTTTTTTGGGTACCTGGCTGGCGCCCCATAGCAGCGGCGCCGCCACTATTTGTATATAGGGGAAACACTGGCTTATCTGTTGGAGTTTGGTTAGTTATAGTGTAGGGTTAATTGATGATATGGTCTTGTCACACATGTATTCTTTATCTGTTTGTTCCAGGGATTTAAAACATTATTGGGATACATTTTAATTTACTTTGCAAACCCGTATTGTCTATTTAATAATTTCCCTTTTCCACAGATGATGCTCAATCTGTAGATCTGACGCAGTTCAAGGAACAATTTAAATCTCACCTAAGAGAACTTGTGAGAGAAGTAAGTCCAATATTCCTCCTCACACGGCAAAATCATATAAACTATAACGTTTCAACATTGAAAGATATCACCGTTTAACATCCTATATTTAAAGTATGATTTAAACATTGCATTCAAGGTGTCCATCAAAATAAAAAAACACACGGATGAAGCCGTTTGGATTCGGATTGCATGGGGAGACGCCTCCAATCACCCCGACCATCTCAAACCAACATATGTTGTTCACTATCTTCAAACACCATATGTCTTTGTGACCCGTCTGACTTCAAAGCAAAAGCCCATGTTATCCCAGGTGAGGGTTCACTTTTATATAGTTGGTTACCAGGTTGTTGTTTCTTTTGTCTTTCCATTCCCGTTTAACAGATGTATGTTCTTTACAGGCCATGGTTCTGTCCACCAGGTATCTATATTTCAAGGATGCCAACCTCAGTGGCCGGAATCTCACTGCCATTAGGGACCTGCTGATGAGGAAATATCAACAGGTTAGGTGTTTTTCAACTACACACACACCACACAAAGCTCTGTATGCCCAGTCCAAATATTACTTATAAGCGTCCATGTGTTAAGAAGTGTCCTGACACAAACACTTCCAAAATGAATAGTTTATGACTTTAATGCATCTTTAATATCTTATTTACATTGTTGACCACCTAAAATTGCTCCGAAATGGCAATGTATCATTTTTGTAGTGGAAGTTTTTTTTTTAAATATTAATAACACAGAACTTAAATAATACTTACAATGTCATTTTAAATGTCATTTAGATATTTGCCATTAAAAAAGGGAAGTTTTATCAAAGGCTTTACAGTATACATCTATTGTCAATCATGTTGTTGAGCTAATTTCTCGTTCAAGTTTACCCATTGCACCCCTTTTTTTTGAGGGTTCACAATACTTCCAGTGATTTAGAAAATAAAGTTGAATTATGGATTTGCTGTAAACCTATTTATTTTACTGTCAGAATTGTCATGCAATTAAGAGTACCACTGTACAGGAAAAAACAAAATTGAAATGTTTTTTGTTCTAATTTTAAGGTCTTCCCCACCAAGTATCCCAGCCCTCTCACAGAAAGAAAACAAACAGTCACAAGTATGTTTATCAAATCATCATGACCAAAAGCCAGTTTTTCATATTATGTTACACTTACTTTAACATTGTTTGTTTAGCTATGTATATTTGGCATTAACATGTACTTCTGGTTGATTTTTGCAATGTGATTGGATATATTTGGCTTTCATTCTGTTTACAGACCCACACGTAGAAAGAGAACAAGCTAAGCCTGCAGCAAACAGACTTCAGATGGCCTGTGAGGCCTTTGGTGGTGGGACGTTACCTCAGCTACAGTCTGCAGTTTACAAGGTATCCCGAGGCATGCTTTGTGTATTAAAATACTTAGCTTCATCTTTAATAGCTAAGTATCAAAGTCTAGTAAACAAAAGGCATGAATTGCACAGAGTCAGCATCACTTGGTGCTGTGATCATCTAATTTATGCTCTGTAATCTTTACTCAGCTGGAGACAAAGTTCAAAGACCACACCAACACACTCATGACGGAGCGAGAGGAGCCCTTCAGATGTGTTGTCAAATTTTCCAGCACAAACCTCCTGGAGTCACTCAAAAACTGCGCATCTTCAGGTATTTGTCACAGCCATTTATGTTTTTAGAAAGGAAATTATACTAACATTGTAAAATAAAAAACTATTGAATGTTTCATAATTCTGCAATTTCCATAAATGACCACACGAGGGCACATAAACACACGTTGAATTATCCCCTCTGTAATGCTCTTGTGACATTATCTATCATGAATATTTTGGTCGGTGCATTCAAAGTGTTTTTCTTAAATCAATCAAAAATAATTTACGGTCATTTTGTTTTTTTTACAGGAATTGCATCCACCCCAGTCACACCTCTGCTTTCATCTATACCCCTAAAAGGAAAGAATTATTTTGTCATCACAGACAATGGACCTGGTCCTTCCTCACAAATGCGCCAAACACAGAACTGATGGGTGACAGGAACTTGATTTTAAAGGAGTCAAAGCATGGCGCCATGTCTGGTCAACCCAGGGTTTGCTCTTATTGTTCTATCATCAATCTCCTTGTTCAAGAGCCACTGCCCCTCCAAGATCTGTAGAAATGAATGTACCTTTATTACCCAGTTGCAAATATCTTAGTTAACAATCGATAATTGTCATTTTTATGTTTGTTAGTGCAAGAATGTTATTTCTATGAAACATATGTCCCAAATTGAATATAAAGCTGTTTTAAAAAAATAAAAATGTTTTGAAGTTTGTAACTTGTATCCTCTTCCTGTCATTTCAACTTCAAGTATTTTTCATCAGATATAGTGTTATAACATTGTTTTGTGGAGTAACAGCTTGTGAGAGTGAACTTTGGTATTCACGCTCCTCATAATTTGGCGTTTACAGTCGATATTACAGGGTTTATTTAAGCTCCATTGTCTCAGCACAACGTTTTTAAAGGATACGTTCAAACTTTTTTCAGGTTTGTCTTGAAACTGTACTTGCATTCCCATATGTGCATAGAACAGTTACTGGAGTCTCCTGTGCAAGCTGCCCACAAAGAGATTCTTCTCATCACAACTACACTGTGATCAAAATACCCAACGCTCATAAGATTTAGCCATGTCAATTGAGTATTTTCCAAAGTTTCGGGGTGTTTCTCAATCGTGAGTACGCTTGCTTGGTAGCACATGTCTGCCGAGCATCTTGCTTCAGAAGCGAGTCAAGAATACTTCCTGACATTCGGAAAACAAAGAGTGGAACAGGCTAGCAAGTGTGCAGGTGTGCGTCATATGAGAGGCCCCGCCTTACATCTTCCGCCACAGATTTGGGGAAATTGGTCCGTGCGCAAAGCATTGTGGGGACTTTAAGACCGCGAAGTCTACTCATGTGCACACGATATTTCTCCAAACGGAGTACGCCGGGCTCGGTAGATTTCCAAGTATACTGGAGATTGGAACAGTACTTCGGCGGCACTCTGACGTAGTATGCTTGAAATAGTGGCTCTGAAGCAGCTTTACTCGCGATTGAGAAACACCCACAGTCTATGTTGTCAATAGCCCCCCATGTTTAACCCACAATGACCCCTCCTTATGTTGTACGGTAGATCTGTGATACCTCCCTTTAACAATAAAATGAAAACAGGCTGTTATAACCATCAGTTCTCTTTGGTTCCTCTGTAGAGCTAGGCTATGGAATTGCTAAACTGGATTCTATTTTTTTAAATTTTGCTATCAGCTACAACCTACAAAAGTCGGTTTGATTTAAACAATTTCTAGAAAATGTCTGTGTGAGATCAAACTATATTATATCAACAGTTTTGGTTGAAAAAAGGAGTTACAGCTTCTAGAAGAAAAATGCAGTTTTAGTGCTTCAAACATAGCAGTGCATTAGTCATATCATAAACATATTAAAGGAGTCAGCCACATTAGAAAACTTTAGTTTGATGGTTTACTTGTTTCTTGTAAAACGGAAGCACGTCATTAAACCGGGTGTGACGTAAGATCAGCTGGTTCAGTCGTGCTAATAGTGGAGTGTTGCAGCCTTTCAGGCAAAGCTGAGGGAAGACATGCCAATGTTAATTCAATGATGCTGCTGGAGGTCTCAGCAGAAAACAAACGGACTGTCAACATAGAAACATGGCTGCTTCTGCGACGAGCAGGGCGAATAACAGAGGTAACGCCACTAAAGACAGTCCGAGATGCCATGAAGAGTCTTTGTCGCAGTCACGGGAAATAATTAAACCTACCATCACGGAGCTGACCAAAGAAGTGAGGACGAACATCCTCTGCACCGTGGAAGGATGTGGCAAGATTCTCCCCAACACACCTGCATTGAACATGCATCTTGTTAAGTCACACAGGATAAAGGTAAACCCTTAACTAAACCTGGTTAGTGCTTAACGTTAGCCTTTCGCTTAACGGCAATGCTAGCTTAGCTAACTCATTCTCGTGAAAACGCTGTCAACAAACAGGAAAACGCAAGTCATCCACAACAAGTTAATTTAAGCTGACGTGACGAACGATAGTGATGCTTGTTGAACACGAAGTCATGGTTAAACGTTTGGTAAATGTTGACTTATTCCAGTGAATCTCCATGACAGTTGCATTTAGGGAGCTAGCTTCATGGTAACTAGCTAACGTATGTCATCAATTAATGATTAGGGTCGCGTGTCATGGTTGGTGCTGAACTGACCGTATCAACATGTTTTATACAGCTAAGATTACATCCTAACACCTTCAACTAATGGACTGTTTGTAGTTTTGGGGAGGATATTATTGGTTTGGCTAACGATAGGCTGTAAAGGGAAATCTCTTTAGGGAGTTTCTTTACATTTCGAAATATGATCACAGGACAGTATACATTCTACTTCCAATACTTAACAGACATCCAAGTGGAGGAAGTCGATGCATTTTGACCAGAGTCTACTTTTGACCCTGGCCCTTTTGTCCTCACTGACCATGGCTTTTCGTGGAAGGCAGTCATTCACTGTTTCCCCTCCATGAATGAAGTTCTTTGATGGAAAAGGCTGCATTTTGTCCTGAATTAGACTAAGCCCTTTGTAGGTGAAAACGATCGTTTGAATTAGATCTCAGAAGTAGTTACTTTTGCCAAGCTGAAAAGGTGTGTTTAAATGCCTGATTTGTGGCCCTACTGAACATTTGAGGTACCATCTGGCTTTTTATTTACAATTCAAATGTAAGCCCTCTTTACTCCAATGCCTGAATATTACTGGTGTAGACAAACCTTTTAAGAACTACAGTTGACTTCTAAAATCCAAATGTACTTGCGCTTCATGTTCATTATTCTCTTTAAAAGGAGCCCCACTCTCTAAGACTAGGCCTTAAAGAAATGTAAAGAAATAAAACATGTTATTTTAACTCGACAGCTATGTACAACTTATGTCAACAGGGGCAGAGATGTACTGTTTGATGATGACAAAGTTAGCATATGTTGAAAAAGCTCACTACTGCCTAATTCTATTGAGTCAGACCGCAAGAATGATATGTGGGGCATCATATCTGGTTTTATTAAAGCCACTTTAACACCACTGTAGCTCTACCGCATCACAAGACAGAAGTAATAATATATGTATATTAGCTGATCATTACTCCTAGTTCTTACTGGCCATGAACACTAATACATTTCATACCAACTCATTCACTCAGCCCAGTTTGGATACCTTTCCTAAGTTTAATGCGCCCGCTTCGTGCTTGGCTATTGGCCTTTTCATCTCTATCACCTACTTTGGCAGCAAGGAGAAGCAGAATTACACTATTACTCTGACTTATTAAAATGTCTCCCAGAAATAAGAAAGGACCAAGGCTATAGCCACATAAATGGCTGTGTAGCCCCTTAGTATCAGAGCAGTGCATTTCAACCAGTTTTAGACCACATCCAGCTACTGACTAATGACTAATAATATCTTGACATGACTCAGGCTTAAGCCTATATGACCAGATGATGTAGATGAAGTCAACTAAACACAACATTCAATGAGAGCAAAACATCTGTTTATACTAACTCCTTATGACAAACAAAATGGTGTCAGCTTTAGCTGTTCTGTTCCCTTCAGTGTTAAAGCAGATCGAGGTCACCTTGACCGCTGGAAGGCGGCAGTGTTTGATCGCGTCATGGGTTTTGTCTGATTCCCCCATGCAACTTATAATCAGTGTTGGTGCTTTTCTCTGTAATGAGTAAGATTTGCTTGTCTTTTCTACAATGATGTACAATATGGTAACATCTGCCTTGGGACAGGAAACAGTTACATCCCATACTGCCAAGCTCATTAGTTTTCAGTTATGTAAAGCAGAGCCTAGATTTCTTCAAAAGGTTATGATAAAGCACATAGCATATTTAGCTACACTGAGGAAGGGAAGAAACACATTTGCAACTATCACTTATATTTGTGGCAGACATAATGATGCCTTTTTAAGATGGATTCAAATTGAGTACATAAAGACAACATTGTTGAATTTGAGGTATACAGTTGGTGTTGTGTGCCTTTCACATCGGTTAATGTAAGATATATTGTAGTTCAAGTAAAACCTAAGTTTATCCGCTAAAATCTTAAAGGTCTTTAACAGTAAACTTGTTAGATTGCCATCTTAAAACTTTGCTCAACCCTTAGAATAACACATAAGCATTGTAGTGCTATTTGATGGTTGCTTGTATTTATGGTAATCGCATAATTCATTGAGTTGTGCAACGCTCACTGTAAGCCATGATGATTAAGGGCATGATATAAACATGCAAACATTTTTTCTGACTTTCCTCTCTCTTTTGTCTTTCACCGACTTTGTCACCCTCAGGATGGTCTTGTCAATCCTACGGTCAGAAAAGACATGAAGGGCTCTCAGAAGCTCTACTGCTGTCCAATTGAGGGTTGTCCCAGGGGGCCGAACAGACCCTTCTCCCAGTTCTCCCTGGTGAAACAAGTAAGCCTTTTCTCCAAGGATCTGTTATCCTGTCCATGCAAGTAATATAGCAAAAATGATGAGGTTTCAGTTATGTGGTAACAGCTCCAAATGTTTCACTTGGTACCAGCGGTCATAACAAATAAACTAATATGAATAACTAAGTACATTAACTGAAGCACTTATGTTACTTACTACTTCTACTTTATATGATGTTTGAGAGAAATAGTGTAAACTCGACTACATTGGTCTGACAGCCTTAGTAACTTTGCAAATTCTAATTCTAATCATGTTATTACTTTATCTTATTAAGCTACCCTGCAGTACAACATTAAATAAGCTTTACAGCTTTCAACAATAAAGGGATAGTAATTGCATCTACAATTGTAATATAGAAATATATAATACTGAAATAGAGTATTCTGCTTAATGAGTACTCTTCCTTCTGGTAATTGAATTATATTTTGATGATACTTTTGTTCTCATACTTGAGTAACATTTTAAATGCAGGATTTAAACCAGTAACACATTCTACGCTTTTTTTCACACTGGTATAACTAATTAGCAAAATATCTGTATACTTTTTTTCACTGATCGGTACCAAAAATGTTACACATGTACATTTTACAGAATCAAATTAGTACAGCTAAAGTATATATATATATATATATATATATATATATATATATATATATATACCCAAATACTTTTCTACTGCCATGTGTTGATCAACAACAACAAGCTGTTAGCATTATTTATCAGCGTACCTCATATCCTCTTAGATATTTAACCAATCGCACATTGCTGAGACCAACTGTTACTTACTGTTAAAATCAAGTCACCTTCAAGATTAAACAAAAATATAAGATAAGAGGTACTTTATTGATCCCAAATTGGGACATTTTAGTTTAAAAAAAGCAAAACAATTGTATGCAATTAATTTCTTGCTCATGTATCTGTTTCATTGTAGCACTTCATGAAGATGCATGCAGAGAAGAAACACAAGTGTTTTAAATGCAACAATGGCTACAGCACTGAGTGGGACCTCAAGAGGCACATAGAAGACTGTGGGAAGACCTACCACTGTACCTGTGGCTGCCCCTATGCTAGCAGAGCTGCTCTCCTCTCCCACATCTACAGGACAGGACACGAGATCCCTACAGAACACAGGCATGTACCTGCATGGCTCAGACTGATTTATATTGAAGCCATTCAAATAGATATGGCTAAATATTAATTTGGCTCGCTTTCTCTCTTCTATTGTCCTGCTTTACAGAATTCCTCCAGTAAAAAAGCGAAAGATGGAGAAACTGTTAGGAGGCTCTGAAAAGGTAAAGATAAACGAGTCGACCTGTCGGATCATGTCAGTGAGTCAAGAGCTGACAGACACTGCTCTTTCTTCTCACACAACCATCCATATCCAGGACTCGGGGAATCAGAGTTCAAACCCCCGTAAGAGCCTCCAGAAGATGCTCCTCCCAAAGCCCAAGATGGCGCTGGTCAGTGTTCCTGTGATGCACCTGGCCCACCTGCCTGTCCTCCTTCCATCTGCAGAAGGGGGGACTCTGAGGTCTGTCATGCTGGCAGTGGACAGCCATGGCTCCGTCCGCACCCTTCACCTTCTGTCACATCCCCAAATTGATGCTAAGAGTCTGTGTTTCAAAAATAGCATGCCTACGTCCCGCTCCAGCCTTGGGCCTATCAGCACAGGGGTACAGGTCAGTCTGGACCCTGCAGATGACTCAGCTAGCCTGGCAGGACATAGAGTAGGAAGCACCTCCACCAACATTCAGACGGACAAATCATACTTGTCGAAAATGCCAACAGGAGTAGGGGTTGGTGAGGGCCTGGCATTGTGCTCTTTGGGTGAGTCCTCGGTGTCGTCCTGCTCCCAAACAGACATCAGCGTGAGTGCCCAAGTCCTCCTGCCAGTCAGCGTTGAAACACAGACATTCCCCCCCCGGGCCAGAGCCACATCTTCTATTGCGGCTCAGACAGACAGCCAGTGCACGAGTCAAATTCCCTGCTCCTCCTCATCTCTGCCCCCATACAAAACCAGGCAGACGCAGACATATGTTTTTGTGCCACAGCCAGAGGAGAAGGTGCAGGACCAGGCCATCATGTGCTCCGACCTATTCGACAGCGTCTCCACTCAGACCGCTCTGGAGATGGACGACACCCTCAATGCTGCGGGAGGTGGTATGTGTTTTGGGGTGCAGACTGATGAGCTCAACTCAAACAACATGGCAGATAACCAGACCCAAACAATGACCTTGTTAAATGACCTCGAAAATATTCTGTCCGACAGCATGTCAGGCCACCAGGTGCTCTCAGTGGCCTCTGCAGGCTGTGGAGCAGGTCTGGGATCTGTTCAGGAGCAACACACTGGCATAGACTTTGACTTTGAAGAGTTTCTTAATGCTGTGCACATCCAGACCCAGACAGAGGAGAGTGAGCTGGGAGGACTGGGTGGGGACACGCCTCTGGAGTCTCTGGACATCCAGACCCAGACTGACTTCCTCCTGATGGATGAACTGGACCAAAGTGAGGGACCAAGTCGGACCCAGGCCAGTGACCTGGAGCTATTTGATACTCAAACTCAGACTGACCTCCATTTCCTGTTGAACGCCGGAAGCCACATGCCCCTGAGCAGCATCTTACGACATTCAAGCTTTTCCATGAGCACTGAGTCTTCAGATACAGAAACACAGACTGATATCCCTTCATTTGCAACAGGTCTCTCTGCTCCGACTCCTCTGAGTCAGGGTGAGCAGGCCCGGCTGCTGAACAGCACAGAGACTCAGACTGTGACCAGCCAGTCAGACAGCCTGGGAAACCTCTTCCTAACTAGCAACGAAACACAAACCGTCATGGATGACTTCTTGTCAGCAGACCTGGCCTGGAATATGGAGTCTCATTTCAGCTCCGTGGAAACCCAGACATGCGAGGAGCTCTGTGCTCTCCTGCAGAACCCGGAGAAACCCAACAGCTGAAGCCCTCTTAGTGAAGCTGCTCCTGCAGTACAGGTCTCTCATGCCGTTCTGTTCCTGTGAGAGGAATCAGTCCCTGCTGTCCTCCAGCGGACCACAGTCCTAGCAGTTAGCCGTCTGCGAAAATGTCTTTGAACATTCCACTGTAGACATCTTGTCCAGAGCCTTTCCAGGTGTACATCCTCACAGCTCTCCTGCACTTTATTAGCTCAATGGGCATGATTTGATAGCTCCTGTGACCGTTTACATATTTATTTGCACATTAAGTAACATATTGTTTGTGTCTTCTCTTAAATGCCAGTTTACTTCTATGTTTCAGTGTATAACCAATCTGATTTTCACTCTGGTCTTACTTTTGCCATTTAAAAATGACAGATTTCATCAATGTTAGATCTGCACTAAAAAGGGATAACATCTTTAGCTGTGCGTGACTGTCAAGAAAACTGGCGTATACAAAGGTTATGACAGCATTCTGATGTGCATTTACTGCATGAAAACAATGTCATCTCAGCAAACAACATTTTGCATTGAGTTTACGTACATGTTTTGAAATGTGCATGAAGCCTTTACTTGGTCAGCACAGTCACATCATATATCTATTCTCAGCTTGCTCCCTTGTTGATAGTGGTTCATCAGTGGCAGCAAGACTATAACATCTGAATAACATCCTGTGAGCTTTACAGCCAGTGGAAAACTTGACTAGCTTTATGTTTTCCAAAACAAAACCCCATTAAACCTTTAACAGTGAACAAAGCATCGCTAAAAGCTGTTAAGAGGCATCTCTGAAACACACCATTACTCATGCAGATGTGGCACAAGTGAAAAGTAATTGTTTGTCTTATTGTTGCACACTTTTCATTGAAATGTGATTGTGAAGTTTGATGTTGTGTAAACACTTTTGTGTGTATGGGCCTCTATAGCTAAGCAGTCTGTTCAAATCAGTAAGCAGACTAAGCTGTCGGTGTCTTTGACTTATTCATTAGCTAGCTGTTAGAGTATACAGTAGCAGTGCTGTGTTACTGTACAGAAACACAAAGGGGATTAGAGCAAGGATTAGCTCAGAGCTATCGTATGTATCCACAACCTGATTTTGACTGAAAATAACCTTGTTGAATATATTCCATCATCAGATTTTCAACCCTTAACAATCAGAACAGTATTTTTAATTTATTGCTATTTGTTTATATTATTCTGAATGTTTTGATTTGATTGTATTGTTGCACTAAGTTACCTCTCTAAACACAGGCACCAGACTGTGTTGTACATGGGGAAACATGCTATAGGCCTTGATTATTTGTTCATTTAGTTATGTTGGTGCCTTAACCCAAGTACTAACTTTAGTTCTGTTACATACGATTTGCTGCTTCAAAGTCATTTATTATTAATGCTACTTGTTTTGGAAAAGTATCCAACTTGTCATAATCCTTTGATTCTGTTCCTTTGCATGATTAATCTATTCTATGTTGGTATTTTCATCCTGTTTGCATGAAATATCGGACTGTCCTCCATGGTTTCAATGGAAAGATTTATGGTTTGTCACTTGAAAAATAATGCTGTGCAGCATTTAATTTAACATCATTTGTTCAAGACCATTTGACTCCTTTTTGGAAGGGTTGTTAATACTTTGTTAGATTTCAACTGAAGAATGTACAGAACATACACTGCCCAAGATAAACATGCTCTATTTTTTGCACACACCAAACGGTTCAAGGATCATTTCCCTGTGTTAATAACGATTTTTACCCTATGCTACATTTCAATATTTCTTGTATTGAGTTAAATACTTCTCGTTCGTGGTTCCTGAATGCAAATACAGCATTACAGCTGCTCCCTGCTGGTTTAGTGGCACAGGGGAATGCCTTGCTTTAATACAGATCTCTGTAGAAGCCTTGTCAGTCTCAAGTGTCTGTTACAGTGCTTTATTTTTTCTCTGTAGGGAGTGCATGCAGATATTTTCCCAGCACAAAATATTTGTCTAAGCGGAATTGACGTTTATGTTGCCTATATGTGTAGTGCTAATGGTTGCCTTGATTAATTGTTGATGCTACACTACAGATGTTCTAAATAAACTGCTGGAAAGTGTACGTTGTGCTACTTGTGACTTTTTTTATAGGATAAAAGTGGAAGAAGAAAAAACATTGCACTCAACCAGGATCAGTACAAAGGTTTCTCACACACACATATCACTCGGCTTGCTTATCGAAACGTTCTCCTTGAAAAGAAAAGAAACATTTTACAAGTTTCCCTGTACTTAACTGAAATGTAATGTCTTTCATATTTTCTCCGTGATGCAGTTTCCTCTTGAGTCCTGGCTTGTGCTGGATATAGCAACTCCTTGCAAATGTTACTTTGGAGTAACCATTTTATTTTACATGCACATTCAGGTAAGACGAGAGTTTAGTCTAGTAAGTTAACACCGCAGGTCTTTTGATTATATAACAATGCCACAAGCGGATCGTGGATAATTTTGTATTTAACAGGGCAGCTATACAAAGAGGTAGTAAAAAAAAACAAAGTAACAGGATCATGCCAGTTGTAAATCATGTGGCAGTAATTGGCTGTCCTTTGGAGACCAACATGACATACAGTACAGTATGATCCCAGCATATAGTGCAGCACTGATAACCCTTGTATTACATTTACATAACCCAGATTCCAATTACCAGGAAGCCTAACACACTGGCTGATATAAAACTAAAATTGTCTACAATTACATTTGATAGAGCACATGCAGTTTGGCAACAGGTTATATCTTTAGCATTTATAGTCCAAGGCTACAGTTTCACAATTCGCTAGTTTTGACCAATGTGGCTGAGGTTTAAATAGTAGAAAGTGTGAAGCAGACGCACAGCCATGTTTCTTATGAGGTAGTTACACAGTTGCTAGGTAACTAGAACAGCTTAATGAGCACTTGTGGGATTTGTTCATGACAAAATAAAGGTCTAAAGCAATTAAAAAGCCTAACATGTAAATGCTAACTTGACTGTCATCGGTATTGATAGTATGTTGTACCACATTCTCTGCAATGAGTTGTATGTCTCATACCAAATGTTGATGTTAACATTGTATGTGGTGGTGAGGCTAAGACATGCATGATACACATTAGATAAAATCGGTTTTTACTTGGTTAATCCTGAGTTGCACATTACATACACACAGTCTTGCCGGTGTGCATATGGGCTTGTGCACCTGCAGTGCCAGGGTGGAGGGCCTGAGTGAGGCTCTTTCCCATTGAGTAGCTGGCGCCGTGCACTGTGTCAGGTTTGGAAGACACTGGTACTTGATACCTCCTGGAGACACTCACAGCAGAGAACAAGTGGGGGTTTTGCTGACATGTCCGGTACTTGGTGGCCATTGCTGCAGAGTTAGCAGGAAGCTCAGGCTTAGCAATACGGTCCACTCTTGATCCACTTTTCTTATCAAACATCGTTAAGTTTTCTTCCGGGATTTCTCCTTCTGGAGCCTTCCGTCCACTGCAGGGCTGGCCTTTTAGAGGATTCTGATGTTGTGATATAATTGGTGGTAAAAATGTGAAGTTTTTAATGGGAACCACCATGTTCTTTGGCCTATGTCTGTGTATTTGAGGCTTAGTGTGCCTGTTCTCTGAGTATCTGGAGGGTAGATGGTGATGCTGCAGGGTCTCTCTGAGCATCCCTTCCTTCTCTGTCTTCTCTTTGTGTAATAAATTAGACATGGGGTCCTGCATTGCACTGGGGACAGGCCAATCTGAGGCGTCTTTCTGCAGAGCTGCAGCAGCAGGGTTAATCCAGTATTCCGTCGGCTGGTTTAGTGACATGGCCTTCTTAAAGCTGTCATGCAGGCCCTCTTCAGACTCACAGTGTTGCTCTGCAATGCTGGCTGAGCTGTCTGCTTTAGGGATTGTTGGGTCAACATACAAGGGGGTCAGGGTCTCAGCCTCCTTAGGCTTCGGTTTCTTGTATATCTTCTGATTCAAAAGTATGCAGCTCAGTGGAGCAACTCTGGCCCAACCATGAACCTGTTGTCAAATGAAATATAATGTTAATATAAATACAACAGTTGTGATATGTTTAAACTGAAAACCGACAAGGATTGCTAAGTCAAATTTAAAAGTAAGGTAGTGGAAATTATGCTAATATTGTTACCTCATTCCTAAGTGTATTACATAATATCATGAACAAAAGATATACAGGATTTAAAATTAAGAGAGCACTGTAGCATTATCAGTTTCTCTGGTTTGACTAGTTATAGGTATGTGTTTGAGTCAAATTAATGTTTTTTATTTTATTCTATAAACTACTGACAACATTTCTCTGTGTTGAAAATCAACAGACACTGGAATGGAATGGCTACCATACATGTAGAGATTTCGATTTAAGAACAATTTGGAATAGTCTCTTAATTTTTTCCAGAGCTGTATATAAGGGATACATCAACATGTGTAAATATAATTATTTAGACATTTAAGTAAACGTTTATACAATAGTTGTTCTTATTTTAACATCATGTTGACTCCTGTGTTAGAAAACACTTACTCATGATCAACATACACTGTAATATAATTCACAAAATCAGATTAAGGCAGGCAGTAGAAAAAGGTTTGCAGTAATAAGATACGTACAGCTTCTTCCCAACCAGGGTAACAATGATACTCATGGGGCTCCAGTTCGTTCATGAAGACCTCCTCACTCAAATCTAGAAGGGCATCAGCATGTCTCCTTTCTGGTGTCTGCTCCCCCACTGCCTCCCCCTGTGTTGAAAGCTCCTTGTATGATCCATTCACAGATGAGGTATCCACTTCTTTTAAAGTCGACATTATGTAGTTAACTCATGTGCTTCATGGTGAAATCTAGACAGAGAGAAAAAAATATACCAGAATAACAGGAAAGAGCTGGCTCAGGCTACATTTAGATGTTACACTTATACTTATTTTGTTTTAAACTTCACTCACCAAAAGGAAGAAATCTGTAGTCCCATTAAACGCATTACACGGATTTGTATACGTATTCCCATAGCAGAAAGCAGCATTCACAGATAACTATCGTGGTGATCTGTCTTTCCGGTCCACAGAGTTTTCCCAAACACAAGTGCAGAGACTCTGAATGCCATTACAGACGAGCTGCAACGACGTCGTCATAGCAACCCGTAGAGGCAGCACGGGGGAGATGTGACGTAGAGAAAAGGGGAGGGCTCCTGCTCCCCATTCAGATCAATTATTACTTCCCTGGTAAGCCAAAAATATTCAGTTACACTCTTATGCAGTACAATATATATTATAGTAAAACATAAGAAAACTGAGACTTATGTTAGGAGGCTGTTCATGATAAATGTAATTAATTATTAATTATTATTATGAATGAGCCGAACCGTCCTCACACAGAACATGCCAACATTCAATAAAATGTGATAAAAGACAGTTATTTTTGCATTTTCTGTCAGCATTTGGGTCTCTCGTGTAGTCGTGTTACAATTTGAAAAGAAGGAAGTTACTGGCTTGTGAAGGAGGAAACCATATTGGTAAATTGCAACGTTCACTTCTGCACGTAGAGCAACAGACGTCACGCAGGCTCACGTCACGAGAGAGAACCCCACATGATGTGAGGGACGCTGCCGATGGGAAAGTATTCTCTTTTTTTGTGAAGCGATGGCATATATTCTTCACAACCTTAAAATACAAGATCTGCAATAGTTAGACTCGCTCTTTGTTGGTGCACGCATAGCCACGGCTTGGTTTATTGGTCCAGAGCTGCACAGTGTCGACCTCTGACGCAGCCGGAGCACCTATCCGCGAGGGGGACACTGACACCTGACGGCTCCATCTCTCCACGCCGGTCTTTTTCATCACGACCACTTCGGATCTGCAGTGCATATTCTGCTGTGTTTTATGGAAGCGGACTCTCTGCATCCTGTCGTGGTCATGCTGCCCCCAAAGAACTGCCTTCCCAGGAACTACAGCTGCATAGCCGGACTGTTCGGAAGCCTGGCAGCGGCAAACCCGAGGCTTGATGATGGGGAAGATTTTGACATGATCAACGATAACTGTGTACCTACCGATAGCCCCGTGGTGGAGGAGAGACCCCGGGGAAGAGAGATCTGCCTGAAGCCTCCACAGAGTCCAAATCTGCGTCGGAGATGCAAGTCTCTGCCCACACCCACAGAGAGGGCCAAGTTAGAGATCTCCCGCAGCAGGAGTCCAACCAGTCAGAAAAGGGTTCGGTTCGCCGACTCCCTGGGCTTGGAGCTCATTTCAGTCAAGCATTTCGATGATACAGATGAGCCAAATGTGCCTGAGCGCATTTTGGCCAAATTACCCAAAGGACACCTACACCTTACTCATTTGGACACACAGTTCCCACGTACTCCTGCGCAGCCTGTATTCATGGAGTTGCAATTCACCAACCCAGGCACACTACCCGAGTTTGAGCTGAGAGTGAGGGAGGTGAAAGTCTTGTTAGAGACAGTGGAGGCAGATGAATACAACCTTTCCGGGGTTGTGCGCGTGTTAAACATGGCGTTTGAAAAGAGCGTCTCTCTGCGGTATTCCCTTAACAACTGGATAACATTTATGGACAGCCTGGCTTCCTACGTACCAAACTCAACCAACGGTGACACCGATAAGTTCCGTTTCAAGATCGTCATGCCTACTTACCTTGACAACGGAGGCACGTTTCAGTTTGCAATTAAATACTGCGTCGGAGGGCAAGAGTTCTGGGACAATAATAATGGGAACAACTACAAAGTGAGGCGTCACCGACTCAAGATGTCCCCGCCGCGAGAATGGGAGAATGGATGGATTCATTTTATTTGAGCTTTGTCGTCTTAAGTGGCACACTGCGTGCGTAATTTGCGCGTAACTGATCCCTGGAAACCTTAAGTATGAAAAAAAAAACATGTCACATGCTGTGACACTCACAATTCTACCACAATAATTCAAATATTTGTCCCGCTGCGTTAACAGATCGAGTGGCGAATATACAGCATAAGCCTTTGATAGGTGCCTGGTTAGGGATGCTCTTTGATAATTTGCCTTGATGTCAGGGCTCTCTGTACAGCTTGGTGCCCTTTGGGAGGGCATGTTCACGTTATGTAATATAGAAACACGTGCCACGGAAAAACGTGCCAGGCAATGCCGACTATAGGCATCACAGTCCCTGTTAGGTGAAGCTGTTAAATGGTCGGGGGCACGGAGCTGTTTGAATTAGTTTGCTTTGCATGCGTGCGTGCGTGCATTCATATTGGCTTGATGGGAAGCAGAAAGCATGGCATCTTGGCTAATATGGATGCCAAGATAACCTAGTGCATATTCATCCAGCATTCTCCTGCAGGCTGGGAGAAACACCCACATTGTCTTATTTGACAGACAGAAAGAAGTGGCAGGTTGTGTTATTAAAACATTCAATGTATGATTTCCCACTGTCATGCCATGGAAAAATGCCTTATTTTAAGCCATGATTTGGGAAGTTGTGCATTGAATATTGTACAGTATTCTCTTCATCAGGCTTGAAAGCATTAGATTACATTTTAAATAAGGCCCTTTAGGTACTGGGAATCAGTCAGTGTCCATAGGCTTTCAATCCAGGGACACCATACTTAGTCATAAACCAGCAGCATCTATCCCACACCCATTTTACATTTTTGCTGAATAATTGTTTTTGCTAAATTCGAAAATCAAGAAACCCTTACCAAAGTTCAAGACTATGAAAACGTTTTCTTTAATGATTAAACCATTAAGCATATTCCATCAAATCATAAACGCTGTGTTTATAAAGGGTGAATTTCAGTTATCCCATGCTGTACTGTGATCAGAATTAACAACTTGAGTGTGGTTTTTGTACCACCAAAGAAAATACATTTAGTAGCAATGGTTGCAAAGTAAAATTTACCTCATTACTAGCAAACCTTTTCTCTTCTATTTCAGGTAGACCGTTTTAAAACAGATGTTATTTTCACAGGAATTATTTTACAATGGATACATTGAATCAGAAAAGAATTATTGCAAATGTGCTGAATCAAAACACAATGTGTAATCATTTTTAATGTTCTTTATTCATGTGTAACTCTGTTTTCTTAGAGCACTGTTGTTTATAGACAAAGTAGCTATTTCACGGATGACTGTATTTACAGGGCTTTAAAGGTACACGATAATATCCTCATTCGCCACTGTGCAAGAATAGAGCTGCTCCTTAAACATTTTGAACCTCCTGAGCCTGATATATCCATCCTTAGTTGGCAAACTGTAATCAAATTACTTCATTTCCAAACCATATGCACAGATTGATGTTAAACAACTAGTCTGATATCTCCATACAACAGCAGTCATACGTTTTTTTTTATCGGGTAATCTTCCAAATTTTCTTCCGACCATTTCTGATAATGTACTCTGTGGCAAACAGGCTATAATATGTCATAGTCATATACTTTGATTTGAAAATGTCAATATTCATCATGCTGATTTTGAGGTGTATGATATTATTTATGTTTTTAGTGTAGAAACTTGATTTCAGTTCAGCAAGAGAAACAACAGACGGGATGCTTTTAATTCCAGTGCTCTGACTTTAATCTGAACAACACTTCTGTGTCCTGTGTTTACATCATCTTGGCATCAGAGGGAAGCTTTCCTTCAATGAGGCCATCATGTTGGGATGGGGATAAAGACTCTTCCTGTAACCACTTCGTTTTTGGAGCAGTTCCACTGTGTTTCCATCAGTATTGTTTGTCTATAAATCCAACACGGTTTCTGAAGCTATACCTGTTGTTAGAATCGTTTTGCCAAAGTGAGAGGTGGCCAGCACTGAGTTCATATTTGCTTTCTCTACTTTTATCACATCTAGACCTGCTTTTTTTATTTTTTATTTTTTTATTTCAATACACTGCCACGGCAGAGCTTACTGTGTGCTATGTTTTTAAATCAGTCGGTATTTGCATATTGTCTGCTTTGGCCTGTGTAAACTTTGTTCAAGCCTTGATGCTGTGCAACACCAGAAAGCATTAACTATCCAGTCTGACGTGGGTACTGAGATGCATCAATACCAATTAATCACTGCCAAAACAGATTGTGTTTTTTAGGTTTTAACATTGGGTTTTAACAAGTCCTAACAATATTTGCTCGGTCAATTAGTTTGAGATTACTTGACATAAATGACTGTCGGAATATGATCCTTTCTCCATTTTTCCTCCCATGTGACTCTCTGGTTAAAGTTTCCAAAAGTTTGGAAACTGTAAGATAGCAGTGTCCAGTTTTAGGCTGGTTACAACAACACTGCTGTTGTTATTGGTGCATCCCTACCATAAAGAAAACGAAGGGCTTCTGGTCTAATTAGATTTTCACCTCAACGTAACATTTTGCATCCGATCTCACTGATATTTAAATATGTATGTAAATGTGTTAATGTTTCATATTGAATGTCTTCCTGTTACTATTCTATGTTGTGTGTATTTTGAAGCATTATGAAAGCAGTATTGAGGGAAGCGAGAGGTAAAAGTCTGTGAAGTTGGAAAATAATATACTGTATGTGCCCAACCAAATTCCCAAAGCACACTTACTATTAGATTTAATTATCAAACCTTTATTAAATATAAGTTAAAATAAGGCTGCTTGTAATATTGGTTATACCAATCGCTGCAATAATTTGTCTCAAAAGAACGTTGTGATATATCAGAAAGGTATTGCAGAATTTCCCTAAAATAGGTACCAAAATGTGAGCAGTGTATCTGAATGAAATGAGAACTTCGGAAACCCATGTGCACAAATATGGGTGTGCAATGCCTTATTAAAAAGTTTACTAAGAGACATGAAGCAAGATGGAAGAATGCAAGTGCTTGTTTGTCGAGAAATAATGTGATTTCTAATGGGTGGAAACATGTGCACTGTAGACATGACAAAGGGACAAATATGTGCAAGAAAGGGAAAGCAAGATGCACTTTGATAGTAGATAAGTTTTGGCATGAATGACGTATGATTGTAGCTGACACTGTGCAGACTTTGTCGAAGCAGGTCCAATGCACAAGTGGGAACAAGGAAAGGATTACGTCACTGTACATTGTAAATGACATATTCTCCTGTGCATAGCTACTAACCAAGATGTTTTTCCATTCTTCTGCTCTTTTCTCTCACTGTGAAAAGCCTCAATCACGTCTGTTTTATGTATAGCCATTGTATGACATAGAATTTATTTCAGTGAGTTTTCTAAATTTTGTGTATTCTATGCAACCGCTTCTGTTTGTAACACCTCAGTCATCGGACTGTGTTAATCTATATTGTGAGCTGTCTTTTATTTTGTCTCTTGCAGTGAACTTTATTATTAACCATGTTTGCATGAACAACTGTGACATACATTTATTTACATTTAATGCTTAGTTTTCTAATGTAACCTATATTTTGTTAAAACAATGGTTAATAAAGACATTTGTGATGGAAACAATTACTCTGCCCGTACTTGAAACTATCAAAAATGTTATCTCAATACCTAGCCTTTATAATCCTTATAGCTCCTAATTGTATTGCTTAATGGTAATCAATCAATAAATCACATCTCTTAGAATCTAGAGAAACTCCACAGTATTTATTATAATAATTTAAATAAGATAATAGAGTGCATGTGTTCTAATGTGCAGGGCTGTTCCTGTGTGTGTTCCCGAGGTGTCTGACTTAGATCAGCTGAGCGTCTCAGCTGCTGCTGGCGCCCATTCATAAAGCAGCACACTGCAGAGGGCTGCAGCCATCGCCATTGTTGTCATGGCTGCGGACATGTCCTTGAATTGATCACAGTCCGACATCACGCCCCCTTTCTGTTGTTGGAATGGGAGGGGTTGGAGCAAGAGAGCTGAGAAAATGTGCAATACACAGCATGTAAAAGATGGGAAAAAAGCTTGAAATAACACCATTTATTTGACCTTTTTGTTGTTGTTGTATCCCTACCATATAAATATAAGTATGCTCTCATGGCTCAAAGAGTAAGTGCATATATTTAACTTCAGACAGACTTAATGCAGCTGTGTGTTTAGCTTTACTTTAATCAGCTATTAGTAGTCTTTTAATCATATTAGATCTGAACATTTAAAAATATCCCTGCACTTCAACATCTTAGATCAGGGGTGTCAAACTCAATTTCATCGTGGGCCACATTCGCATAAAGGTTGCACTCAAAGGGCCGGTTGTAACTATATAAATATATAATATATATATAAAATAATGTATTATATTACATTATTGCGTCTGAATTGGATTATTATCGGATAGGATAATAACTTAGTAATTAACTACGTCTGAAAGCAGAAGTCCAGGGCAAATAATTGCAAGTCTCTTCAGTGCGCATGTCACAAAACGAGATGCATGTAACCATATAATAAACGTATTATATTCTTTGCAAGCTCTTGCGGGCCACATAAAATGAAGTCGCGGGCCGGATTTGGCCCCCGGGCCTTGAGTTTGAGAGCCCTGCCTTAGATGCTCATACCAACCGATGCATTGACTATATCCTCTAAGATTCATAGCTTATTTGTGTTTTCTTTTATTTCAATTTATTTCTGTGTTAGTGGTCCAAATAATATAAATATTATTAATAGAGCAAAATACAATAATTTTGCAATCTCTTTACTAAAGCTCTAAAGCTCTCTCTAAATAGCGAAGGCCATTCTCATATAATAAATAGTTAGCCAACTGGCAGGCAATTAGATAAAGCCACAGCCTCTAAAGCACATCGACAAAGCCTCCAATTATTTCATTAACTGAATTAAATGGCTGATAACGGCACAGTGATTTAATGCGACCTTGACTGATGGAAAGTGAAGCGAAGTGTTGTATGTGGAACACAACAAACATGCATTTACAGCCTATCCACTTATTGGAACACAATGGATATGTGCTGTATTTGAAGCTTATCCGTGCATGTGTAGTAAGTGTATGTTGTTTAGGTGTTGTATTTGGGAGTTTATGTGTTAGGAAACACAATCCTGCCTAATCTTCATGTTAACCTAAAGCAGTGATGAGTGATGTGTTGACCCCCAGTCAGAGGAAGTTCAGTTCAACGTTGTTTACCTATAGTCGTGTTGAAGGCATCCTGACTGTTTGTTGCTGCTCTGTATTCCAGCTCAGTGCTTTCAGTAACCAGTCAGTGTGAATCCATGAGGCCAGTCAATAAAAACCTGCTGTGAGATCCCAATTTAATTCTAAGATTAGAGCTACTCAGCAGTTAGCTTGAAGCAGAACATGAAATAAATCCGCAGAATACAGATAAAGAGAGATTAAAATACCCGCTCTCAGTGAGTGGTGAAGCAGGGAATTAAGATATTCACGGTTGGCTTTTCCTGCAACGTGGTTAATTTATCTTCTGTGGATTTATTTCACTTATACTTAGAAACATTTAACTTTCATTTGATCTCATTTCTATATATTTGACTTTTTGGTCGAGTGTGAATCCAGTCAGTCAATATACAAAGGCAAGTGTTTTGTGTGCTTGCCTGAGTAAAAACAAGCCGTGGTATAGGAAACATTGTCATGCTGTGTAACAACAGCTGCTTATGTAACGGCTGTGTTCGTGTGATGATGACGTTTTGATTGTTCTCTCCCTCAGGCGTCTGGCTTTATTAAACTGCAACCGCAGAGCCATTTTCTCCACACCTGCGTAGCTTCTCATGCTAAGTGTGTCCTACAGCTCTGATAACGTGGTCAAGTCGTCGTAAGTTCGTAACACAAATAGGTCTCATGATTTCTAGTTTGAAAACTGAATGTGGGGCATTTAGAGAAATGCTGTGACATGACATTAATCCTGACTCAGCAGATGCCATGTAGAACAGTCATAACCTCATTTTAGTGAGCACTGGATCTGAATAATTAATCAGCTAAAAGGTCTTGACAACTTTGGAAAAGTAATGTTGTTGTTTTGAATTGTCTACTTAGACAGCCCACCAAAATGTCTTCCTTTTTCATTTCACTGCAGCTTCTTCTTTTACATTCATCATCTTTGTTCCCCTCAGGGTGAAGCAACCATTATGTCGCTTTCCCCAAAACCTGTTAAAACTGAACTTTCAAAGGACAGAGTTCCCTTTATACACGCACCTTCACTCTTTCACAAAAAGGTGGAAATCACATAGGCAGGAGTCAGACTGAATCTTTGTCAAACAGCCTGCTCTCACCTTTCCTTTCTTTCCCTCTGTACAGCACAATTCTTATCTCCTTCTCCCACCGACTCCTTACGCATTTCATCTTCAAAATAATTTTTTTAAATTTTCTGTGTTTATTGCCATATATAATATTTATATTTGTGTTGAGGTATACTTCATCCTATACATGATTATGGTGCTGCTACTGTACCTAACAGTGATGCATTTTCTTGATTTGTGCTGGAATTATCTGATTTCTTTTATGAAAGCCAAAGGGAGCTCAAATATTCACACACGAAAGTGTCTCATGAAATATCCAAAGACTGCAGAGCGTGTTGTTGTTTTTAGAGTTTTTTAACGATTCACTGAGAGATAGAGGATCATGAAATTTTGATGAAGGTGGAAACCCAAGTTGCATCAGGAAGTGCAGCGAACTGAAGAAGATGCAGGTTTAGCTTTTGTCCCATTTATGTGAAACCTATAGGTCAACAGAAAGCTAGGGAGAAACATAAGCACACATACAGATAACCAAACCATCCTATTACATTGGGCGTATCTTTATCAGCGGGGTCTTTCCGGACATGGAGCTCTCAGTGGAAGTATGCCAACACACCATATTTAGACATGGTAAAGAAAACAGGTTAGGGAGGAAATGCTTTCCCAACAAAACAATGGCCATGTGCCAAGGCTGCATTCCAAAGTTAGTCAGATAAACCTAATGTGATTGATAACTTCCTCCAAAGTCACAAAGAAGATGTCCTTTTTTAATGTTTCTGCAATGCTTGAAAGAGGCACAGAAGGCTGCAATAGCACTAATGCTATCCAACTAGCTATTCCCAATTCAATATGCATGAAATGGTATACGCCTGATATTGCAAAACTGAATTGTAGTTGAAAGAATCTTGAGAAGCAGTTATCTTGTCCTGTGTGTGATGTGAATACAAAGAGCTGTAGAGGCGGTTCTGTCCACCTTTAATAACTATGTCCTGCTCATCTCGTGACCTCAGGTCTACCAAGCCTCCTGTAATAAAACCCCAAAGTTCTGTTTCATATGAATACAGCGGGAGATATTGCTCTGAATAAAACAAAAGGATTAGATAAGCACTTCCTTTCTTATTTTGAAATTGTAATCTCTTTCTTTTCCTCCATTCTCTTCATTGTTTTCATTCCCATGCTCTCTTCTCAACGCTCTCCAATGAATGAAATGGTTCTTATTCCATTCTGTTCATTGCATACTTCTCCTTTCCCCTCTCAACTCACTCTGTCCTCACTTGACCTCTATGCTCTCACTGTCCTTCTGGATGTATCTGATATTCAAAGCAATGAGCATTCAGACAGCAGAAAAGTGCATTTCTTGCAGTGGCACCAGTGAAGAACACTGGGCCAGAGGCACACTCGTAAATAATCCACACATCCAGATTGTATCCACACTCTCATGAGCTTTGCATCATGTCAGTCTGACCTAAGATGGATAAACAGAAGACATCTCATTGACAAGCGGGTGGAAAGACCATCTTAGTCGGCTATGGGGACTTAAATAAAAAGCTCACACACCAGTGCATTCAATCCCATGCTGAAGGACCATGTGACCAGCCGAGATAATCAGTTGAACATCAAGCATCATCAGTTCCCAGCTGACAGGTCTGTTACTGCCGCTCTAAAAATGGCCTGTCTGTCACGCCAAAATAGGTAATGAATTGGGGACATTTGAAGAACTTTCTCCTCAGACAAAACTGTTGGGACGCAACGCAAAATATGGTAAATGTTTTATAGCTATAGTGCTAAAGAGAGTAAATATAGCTTCCTATAAGTTGACTATATATATATATATATATATACTACATAAACTACATGGTCTATTTTTGGAAATACAAAAGCATTACTTTATTTTTATTGTTGAACTTCTTATAAACTGTAATAGCAGTGTCCTGGTAAGGCCTTCCACATTAATCTGGCTGCAGGAATGTGTTCCCGTCTAGGCACACATGCATGATGTTGGGAACTGAGGTTGAGCGATAAGGCCTGGCTCGTAGTCTGTCATGTTCATTTCAAAGGTGTTGGATAGGGTTGAGGTCAGGACTGAGGTGTAGAATACTATTCCCTATATAGTATTAAGATTTCCCTCAGTTGGATCTTAGGGGCATAACCATGAGAAACAGCCACAGACCAAAACTATGCAGACAGGGGTGGAAGGTTGTGGTTGAATGTTGAATGTAAGAGAGAGGAGCGGTAGTATTGGACTTACTTGATTGGATAATAGGAAGGATTTGCTTCTTGGATTTTAAGAATCAGAACAAATATGAAAGGACAGGATCCAACCTGTGTACCTTAGATGTGTCATGAATGACGAAATAGAGCAGAGTAAATGAAAAAGTCCTGACTTTCATGAAGCTTTATAGAATATTAGAACATCAGAGTGTGTTAAGCTCTGTGCTGGTTTGTTAGGCATGACAATGTTCAGGATATGCACCCAATCCATTCTGGGACAGACTTTAGTCCCCTGGGTAAAACCATCCAATTAGATTAGCTTTTTGGTTCATACAAATACATTGTGTGTACATTAGTGTGTCTTTTCAGAGTGGATTGGGGTCTGCCAGAGATAAAAAAAGAGAGAATACACTCAGCAGTAAAGAAAAAGGTCACCCTTAACAATACTGAACAGTGCTGAACAGGATCTGTGTGTCTCTCCAGTGTGTCTGTAACAGGAGCCAAAGATGCCGGTTTGTCTCTCACTGTTTACCCTGTTTACGCTGGGTGACTCAAGTCCCACAATTCTCCGTTCTCACCATCATCACCCCTGCAGGGCAATCGTGGGCTTTTTCACCAGGAATGACGTCACTGACTCTTACCCCCACCCTTATTTCCAAAATAAAACCCTGTCTGCTGTTAGGGAGCAGGACAGGGCGCGCGAGTGATTCAGCGAAACGTGACTGCTGTCAGGTCAAATATTTGTTAGCCTGTTAGGGGGCGTCTCTTCCTGGAGATGGGTGCTGGAGATGCACCAGGCACGAAGAAGCAGTCATGGATGTGTGAACATGAAAATACTGAAAGTTCATTTTTGTATACACATCTGTGTGGCTCAGGGAATGATGTGTGTATATTTAGGATGCCCTCTCTCTCTGTGTCTCTCTGCCTTATGGTACCCTGAATCATATCAAATGTCCCCCTGGTGGCTACATCTCTATGAGCCCTGTTGCCTTTGGGTTCACTGCAGAGCACTCACAACAGGTCTCATTAAATAATGATGTAGCTGGACCCCTCACACACCTCTCTGTGTGTCTGGCTTCTATCCCAAAGCACTCTCTTATGTCTCACTGACCCCCCCTCAACCAGAGACAGGTCACATGGAGCGAACGTGTGACTGGACACGCTGTAGCCTTCCTTCACCAGCGGCCCTTAGCTCACGTACTGTACGTGCCTGGGTGTCATTTCTTTATGAGTCTCAGTGTGTTTCCATTTGGTCAATTAGACTGACAGAGCCAATGACATGTTTTAAGATTGGACCATCAGACTCATAATTTCAATACAACATTTCAATGTTTTTTAAATGTATAATTCTTGACATCTTGTTTTATTCTGTGGTCCTGATACATTATCTTTAGATACAGTACTTTTTCCTTGAAAAGAGATGTAGACATAACAAAATGTGATTATAATGCTGGTTATGTGCACTTAAACCCATCTGTAGCACACATCCAGACTGTGGAGCATATGCAGGCCTTCGTCATGTGTTTATTTAAGGGTTGTTCAGGGCCTTGCACGTGTGGGAGGAAGTGTATCTGTGTGATGATGAACCTATTTGATTCCCTTCATGCATGTGTGCACTCAGACTCTGCATATGGTGACTTTTACTCCTGAGGTTCAAGCTTAATCTCTGCTGCCCTCTGTTGGGCAAACATGTTTAGAGAATATTTGCTTTCCAGTGCTACAGAAAAGGTTAAGAACTCCTCAGTGAGACTGTCCTTAAGGGGACTAATCATATTTTGCTCTCATGTAAACACACACAGAGCACAAGTGGTGTAAATCTTTAAGTTATTAAAAGAGGCTTTGTTTGATGCCTCATCTAATGTGTTGTGTTGCTCATAACCTTCAAAAATGGTCTCATCTGTCCAGATGCTCTACAGGTTAGCAGACTACCGAGAACAAACCCAGAGTATGAGCCTGCTGCCACAGAGAGGCAATGGCTCCTGTCTCTGGGGCCCCGTCATCAGAGACAGCATCACTGCCTCCATCTGCCCGAAGGACACAATCTCTCTCCTCTATCACCCTCTCACAATCCATCTGCTCTCCTCCTTTACTGTGTACGTGTGTTTGTGTTTGAGTGTGTGGGTGGGTGGTTGTGTGTGTGTTTGTGTGTCAACATGACCATTATATCACCATCGTATGCAGGCCAATCACACACATATGCTGTCGGAAATGTACTGTTATGTATGTTTGTTATATGTTTCTTGTTTGCATGTTCCTCAATATTCTTGCACACCCTAATACATATGTAATGATCTCACCCGCTGTGATGTTGCAGATACCACAGACATGCCAACATAAGTTTATGTAGAACAGCACATTTATTTCGGTTTTGCAACAGCATACAGTTGTTACAGCAGAGTGTGTATCATAAGTAGTAGGCAATTATTTGCGGTAAATTACAGTGGAAAAAGCAACAGTTGCTAAACAAAAGAGCAAATAATAATTGTGTATGTATTTATTTGAACAAGGACCATGCATACAAAAACATTAATGAGCTAATTTGAGCTAATAGCTCATTTCGATCTGCAGTGCTTATCACCAAAGCAATGCTGGAAACTCTCCATAATGCAAAAACTTATATCAGGAATAACCGGGAAATCTATCCTCTTAACAAACTGAAAAAATAGGCCCCAATTTTTCCCAAATTCTTTCAAGGCGTCACATCAGAAAAAAAAGAAAATGGATTCTCTTATCCAGTGAGTATGAGAACACGTTTTTACCAGGTATGCTTTTCTCACTCCCTGTCTCCCTCTCACTCACTTGCTTTCATCTCTCCATAGACTTCCCTGTTGCCTTGGTGACCTACTACTCCAGCATAGGTGAGACCCCTAACTCCCCAATTATGTGTCAGGTGATATACCAGCAGATTAACCACCCTGGATCTCTGTATTTATCATTTTGAAAAGCCGATGAGGGGTTAATAGAAACAATTCATCACAGCAGCTGTCAAACAGAGCTGACACTTCCGTGCCACGAGGAAGAGGTTTTGGCAGAAGATGAGTGGAGGGCTTATGATTTTGGCGGCCCTGTGTGAGTGTGTGAGAGAGGATGGAGCATGGCTCTTAAATGTCCTCCACTCCATGTTGTTTCAGCTGGGCAGCCACGGGCAGCGGGGAGAGATCCAGAGGGGAGGATTTTAACAAGACAGACAGACAGACAGACAGACAGACAGACAGACAGACAGACAGACAGACAGACAGACAGACAGACAGACAGACAGACAGACAGACAGACCAAAACATTGATTCTAGGTTAAAAATGATAAGATATATTCCTCGTTAATCACTTTAATCTCCAGACACTTACATTGTGTGGAAACAATAATGACCTTGATCAATCCTGACAGACTGGAACAGGGTGAAATATGAAAGGTGCTCCACACTGACGTCACTATCTTTGTGTTGATGTCATCCAGACATAGCTCAGTGTGTACGTGCCTGTTTTTGTATGTGTGAATACAATCCCCAGATGGTTGAACTGGAGCTATATTGCATTTGGGGCCTCAGCATGTGATAACAGGTGCTTTTATGTTTTATGGTTACACACACAAATGAGACAGAAACAGTTGTTGTGACTTGGTTTAAAATGAATTCTCAGGTCATACAGTAGCAGCCTTTCTAAAACAGTAGTTATGGTTCATATTCAGCCACCAGGGCAGGGCTGAATATTATTCATGTATGCATTCAATGGGAACAAAATGATGATGAGAGTATGTAGCATTCATTTACTGTCATTTTACATTTATAAGCTGTCTAGCTGAAATGGCATGCTTTCAGTTTTGAATGTCTTAGAGCTTACTCATTTTGTAAACAGAATATTCTCTGTTTCATTGTACCACCTAACAGATTTCAAAACTTGAGTAAACTTGTGTTGGGCAATTTATCTTTGCTGAGGGCAAAAATAGCTCCACAGTCATCGAGTTGATTGATTATAGCACAGAGGAAAGTATGGAATACATTTTTATCTACAGTGAGGGACAAAAAGACAGCATGTTCTGTTTTACATCTAAAAGCAATTTGTGGAAATCAGCATGAGAGTTGCTTTGTTCCCTAGTCTAGCTGTACAGGGGCTAAACAAAGGACTGAGGGTATAATCATCTGCCAGTTATGCATGTTTGAGTTAGATAATAAAAAGAGTGCCAACAAACGTAACAACTGTTTTTCGTGTGTAAACAGAGCAACCAAACAAGCAACCCTGCTGACTTGCTGACGAGAACATGTTGGCTGCATCCTATTTATCTGCTTCAGTTTTAGTGTCCTCTTGTTGCATGCTTACTCTTAGTGCTACGACTTGCTGAGACTCTTGAATAGAACACAGCTGTCGTTTATGTTATTAGTTACTCCTTCGATTTCAAGTCAAAATGTTTGCTGTAATAGAGGAGGACTTTCTCAACTCGTGCCCCCTGAGTGCAGTCTGCCCCTAATGTTTTATTTTGTTCGATTTATTAATCAGTCTCCATGTACAAAAACATAGTTTGTCAGCAGTCTCTCTGCCTGTCTGATATTTTTTTAAACCAAAATAGAGTTCTTTCTCAGCCTTTTTGAATGTCTGTTCCTTGCTTTTCACATGAACAGTTCTGATTATATACATAGAGATACAAAATAAAATAACAATGATAATATATTTTTAGTACAATATTGACTTCTTTGATTATGTTTCATTACAGCTCTGGTGGTGTTTGTCTCAGTACTTGCACATTTTGATTAGGCCTATTAAAAACCAGAGATGCCTTACAGAAAAACACACATCAGATTAGCCTTTGAAATATTTATTTTACTCTAATCATAGCACATCAAGAATATATATAGAAGAATTAAAAATTGACAATGCAGAAATCTTGCTCATCATTTTGGAGAATATTTCCTTTATGCATCCAGCCTGACCAACTGATAGATGCCTTTTATATGGCTTTGCACTTAATTCATGGATGTATACTGTAAACAATGCAGCACAATTACAACATTGTAACAACATATTTCATTTTACGTTGATTTCAAACTCTTTATAATCAAAAATCCAGTGTGCATGTGCACCATGGCACAAATCAAGCGTCCTTTTCTTTGTATTAGCTATATTTATCACAATATAAACATGAATAATATGTACATTACAATGTTTAGTTGATTAATCTGACCTTGCAACATTATATTTTTCCCACTTTTTAGGTATGAGCTGCTCCCAACATTCATGAATTTCGTTGAACTTATATTCAACATTTCCCAAGACAAGTCTTTTTTAAGACGCATAATCATTTGTGTGGCAAATCACATACTTTTTTTCAAACTGTTATTATTGCAGCTTCTGTTACAAAGTATTTACTGTTGCATGCAGTGTGAAAATTGGAGCATACTACCTCATCATAACAATCCGCCATACACTTTGACCCTCTTGCTCATATATCTACTGCACAAGCGATTGGGTCAGAATAGAAAAGCATACTGGCTCGCAAACAGTAAAATGCAACTGGATGAAGTACACTGATATTTTTGGCATACTGCATTTACCATGTATTGGTATTTACTACATATTTTTCTGGCATATTGAATAGTATGGTGTTCGAATGCAACCTCTAGAATGTAACTGTGATTTGTATGGATGGATAGTTAGTAGTTGATTTTTGATTTTTCGGCCTCATGATGGCAGCAAAGTAACATGATTGTGTTCTTCTCACAGAGCAGGGGGAAATTTAACAAGGAAATAAATTGTAACCTCATCCTCTGAGCCTTTGAGGAGTCTGGTAAAATTGCTGTATAAAAGTGCTCTCATTGGCTTTCCCTACCCTCTGTCTGTCTCTCTCTCTCTCTCTCTGTCTCTCTCTCTCTCTCTCTCTCTGTCTTCAGGGGAGGAATTGTAAGGACTGCTGCCTATTAACAAGGGTCTGTGAGAGAGATGTGTTGAAGTGAGGCCAGCGCAGCTCTCCATCTGAAGAATGTGTTGGCATATACAAGGGGCGCCACTCAAATGGAACTTTAATTCATTTACACAAAAACCAGAACAATCGTAAAAAGTCCTCACTGCTGAGAGCTAACAGCTTAGGTAATAAAATCTGGAACATAACTTCCTTTAACCTTAGAATGAGCCTTTTATAGGCTTTTCTTTCAATACATATTGCACCTTGAATGGGAAGATGGCACGTTCTTCTGCGAGTGCCTGTATGCACGGTTGTCTATGTGTGTCGGATGGTCGAGGTGGGCTGTGAATGAGCCTTTGATGTAGCCTGCCAAGTTTCCCCTGCGGACAGCAGCTGTTATGATAAACACACTGTCTAGTAGCAACAGATCCTCCCAAGATGGTTCCCCACCCCTCCTCTCCACTTTCCTCTCCTACTTTCCCTCTCTTTTCTCCCAAGGCTGTGTTTAATGGAAGGGAAATGAAAACAATAGCCCTGCCAGTCGCAGGCCAGCAACCGCTCTGCCAACCTGACAGTAAGAGGCCATGAGAGAAAGACTGCGATGTACCAAGCACAGTCCAGACAGTAGTGTTTCACATGGGGGGTGAATTAAGGAGATTGATTGAGCATGACAGTCTATAGTATTTATCTTGCCAACCCCAGATTGATGAGGCCTTTGGGTATTTAACATGCTGGATGTGAAACCAACTTTTATCTTTTTATGTGAGCCGCCTTTTAATGGGAGCCAAATTTTCGCCCAGAATAGTATGGAGGGGTCAATACAACAGCAATACTTACTGGAAATGATAACATTTCCATTAGTTGGTCTATTTTTGTTGTAGTTTTCTATTCTAAGATATATATTTGTTTCAGGGGTCACTTTGATCTCTAAACTGTGCTGTGATAACACCAACAATTAAAATGTCTCCCCCCAGAAAAAAAGAATTTGATACTGTTATCTATTTTTTAAAAGGTGAATGCCTTATTACAGTAGCATGACTTAGTAGCATGACTACTCAATGTATATTTCAATTTGAAAGTAAATGTTTATGGAAATATTGTCAGATCTAAATAAAATATTTTCAGATTATTATTACAAACTCCAAGGTCTATTTCAGTTTTTGGGATAGTTATACACCACCTCCATGATCATGTGATTGTTTTTCAGTATCTTTCTTAGATTAAAAGCATCATTATTAGCAACCAGTCTTTTGTCATGCAGACCCAGGCAAAATAGTTTTAACACAGATCTTTTATTAACAACTATATTTTTGTATAAAATATGCCATTTAAAGATTAAAGGTGGGGTAGGTAAGTTTGAGAAACCGGCTCGAGATACACTTTTTGTTATATTCCATGGAATGCTCTTAACATCCCGATAGCAATGAATATCTTAAGTGCTTTGACAAAAAATCCATAAAAAAATGTCATCTGTGGAAGCCGTAATACTGTAAAAAGTACGACCAATCATTTTAGCCGACCCGGCTAAAATAACTGGATGGCCTACCTGCCTGTCAGCCTTCCATCTGTGCACAAACTTATCTCGTGCCCTCATTGGTCATGTGCGCGTTCGTGTGTGTTGGAGGAGGGGCTCTATAAGGAAGTGGCAGATTTTCTCCGGTTGTGTTATTTCAAATTCTAGCGATCTCGAGCCGGTTTCTCAAACTTACCTACCCTACCTTTAAGCACTCCTTAATCATTTTAGGTGTTAATTTTTTCGTGTAAAGTGTATGCTTAATGACATGTTCAGGTTGGTCATAAAACACCTTTGTGAGGAATGAAAATAAATTAGTCAACGCTTACTTTCCAGCAGTCTAGGTTTACTCATCAGGAAGCTGTCAGGTCTTGTAAAGGGTGGTTGGTTTCCATGATCATTTGGTCTCTGCAGTCATGCACACGTTTTTGAGTGATGGTGAAGGAAGGGTAAGAGAACACACACGCACACACACACACACACACACACACACACACACAACACACACACACACACACCACACACACACACACACACACACACACACACACACACACACACACACAGTGTTGGCACGACAGGCCCAAACCACAGGCACCCATGTGGAACAGGTCAGTGAACAGACCTTGATTCTTGCACTGAGCTGCTCTTTGAGTAAACCAACTCATTCCAACACTCAAACTGTGAGGGTCAATTATTTTTACTGTCAATTAGTTATGTGTGCGCTGCCAGTTTTATGACTACCAAAAGTAGTTCAAAATACTGAACTTATCTCAATAAGTTGCTTTTGTCCAGTTTGGATGCTGACCCTTTAACTTGTAGGAATGAGTTTGCCTGCTCTGTGACCTTGGGGTGAACTCTCTTAGTTGGCCTGTTGCCCAGCGAGAGACGTGCAGCCCGTTTGGCCCCCCAGTACCTGTCTGACACACTGATTGGGTTACTAACTGTGTGTCGAAGTAAACAGGTACTTCCCCACCTATTCAGGAGCCCAGGCACAGCCGGTCTGTGCAGAGGTACACAAAGATCCTTTTACATTTTCCACTCTCCTGGAAGCCCTGGGCGCCCTGTGTGTGCTAATGTATGCATGCGTACATGTGTGTGTTACTGCTTGTGTATATACAAAAACACTTGGAAACCTCTGGGTGTTTCGAGTTAAAGAGGACTCTAGGGGGCAACCAGCTGATTTTTTTCCAGAACAAACACCTCAAACCAACTCCATAAAATATATGTTTACAAATGTATGAGGTGTGTTGGAGTGGTTGATTGAATAAAGACTTATCTTTCCCCAGTGAAGGTATTGGACACAAACGGAATGTATCTTTGTGGGATATCATGTTGCCTACTTCCCCCTTATTCTCTCTTCCCAGCAGATTGCTTCTGTCCAATACCCCCAAACGCACACACCGGTGCACATAGCACTAAAACCCCCCTAAGGCATCAGTCAGTGAGCCAATCCATCATGGGAAGTTTGCGCTGATGTGAAGAAAAGGGAAAAAAAGCAGAGAAAGAAAGGAAAAGAGGTTAGGGTCAGAAAGGGAGAAGATGTAGAGCCCTGATTACAGTGTTGGATGAGGATGAGGATGCTGGCTGATTGCTGGTGTGAAGGAACATTGGAAACCTGGAGGGAGAAGTTGAGAGTGAGAGGTGAGGTTGGAACAAATGTGTGTGTGTGTGTGTGTGTGTGTGTGTGTGTGTGTGTGTGTGTGTGTGTGTGTACATGTAGGTTGCATGAATGTGTGTGTGAACCCTTGGGTATATGTGTAATCTGCAAGTTTTTTATTGTTTTTCTCTCCAGATAACTCCTGCCTATTTAGCAGCAACATGGGTGATAACCCTTGCACAGAAAGTACTTATAATGTCAGTTCTCTGCAGTGGAAACATCAGACAAAAGGCTCGAGGATTTATACTGGTCAGAAATCAGTAACACTCAAAAAGGGAGAAACCACAATACTGTCATGATCTGCTTCCAACAATGGAAGATTGGTTACATTTCAACACTAGACTGCTTGGAAATGCAACATTGTTTGACAGGCCTTACAACAACTAAAGTGTTATGTTGTCAGAGGATGAATATCGAGAGTTTGAGAGAGGAATAATAACTTTTGATCAAGTCTTTATGTATATGTGTGCTTTATGCAAGGCTTGATGATAGGTGCTGATGCTAGCAGCAACAAATGCATCCCTAAAGAAATAAAGAAATTGCTGGGTAAACAAAACAAAACATCTCCAATTTATTGATGACCATTATGAGCTTATGACTTCTAAAAAAAAACCTGGAAAGGTTTCATCTGACTGGAGGGTAATAAACGTTGGAGAAAAAGGGCAAAGGGTTGAGAGAGGCAAGAGAGGAGATGGTGCCAAAGAAGTTTGAAGGAGTGGAAAAAGAGGGGGAGAGAGAGAGAAAGAGGTTTCCAATGCAGGGCTGTGTGGCTGGCTGTGTGCTCCTGTTCTGCGAGGCGGCCGTGGCTGGCTAAATAAACAATCCTAATTGGCTGTGGAGCCCCACTAGTCTGGGGTTTCACTCGCTTTCATCCTCGGGAAACTGCTGGGAAGCTGTGGGAGAGCTGAGGTGAGGCATCATGATAAACACACATGTGCTCAATCACACACACACATGAGAACCTGCAGACATCTATGCAGAGACAGGGTGAAACTCAATTAAATGCACATAGGCTGCCTTTTGATTCTGTGCTCTTTCTGTTGTCAGGTAAATGGTGATACATGAGAATTAGTATATATGAGCTGTGGAGTGTGTCTTTCCCTGAATGCAGTTTAGCTCAGAAGAGAGTAATGGTGGCCACCTGCTCCGCACATCTGGAGATGAGCAATGTACCACACGTAAACTTCCTTTTTACATGCAGTAATATATGCATACTCAGACACATGCACATTCACATTTATTCATATGATTCACACCACATGGAAACACACTGTCAGACAATCACAACAGCGCATTCCTGGATGTAGAGGACACCCAGATCCGTAATGACTAATGTACTCTAATAGTATTACAACATTTACTCCGAGACAACTAAGACACAGAAGACTTTATCCACCATGGTCCATTTACATTTTAGATTCCTTTGCTGAGATGATGATGAAGAAATAGAGAATCTCTTCTTTTGGCAACACAAGTAAAAGTACTTTTCAATATGAGAGAAATCTAGTTGAGAGCCATATCCAACTCTGTCAACTTCCAAACTGAAGAATCATGTCTGTTTGTTTTTGTTAGTGTATATAACATATGAGACAATAGCCCTGTTTAAAGTGGGAGAGGCTACAGTATGACTAAGACAGAAAAATGGGTGAGATTTATATGTGGCTTCTCAATTACATTCAACATCAAACCAGGACCAAGCTCCTGTCATGGCTAACCTTTGATGCACTGTCTAATTCAAATTGTATGATGAGCAGCCTGGAGGAGCAATAGTACTGGAGACTGCGGTTTCAATGTGATGGAACTGTGTTGTCTGAGAGAAAGAAGAAGATAGACGCCTCTTTTGCTCTCTGGCCCAAAGCCCGGCATGGCTCAGGAAAGGGGATTGTGAAAGGGGTTGTCATGGAAGAGAGCAGGAGAATAGAAAGACATATAGGAGACGAAAAAAAAGCCTCACTCTCTGTAGATGCATGGCAATGGTCCCCTTGATGTCGCTACTTTGAATGATCTGTTAAATAGGCTCAACTAATAAAGAATGTGAGGGAAGCTTTTCTCTGACAAATAAATGACATTTTTCATGCTGATATGGTTTTTTAATTAGGATGAGCAACAGAAACCACAATGACAAAAGTTAAAGTCTACAGCCAAGCTCGAGGCTCTGTAAGGCTTGAATTGGGCAGTGTGGCTCTTTGAGCTACATGCTAACATCAATAAAATCAGTTACTATGTGTCGTAGTGTGCTTACATTTGCAAGGGCTAGCTGAGGCTAATGGGAATATCATTAGTTTTTCTGACATTGAAAGTGTGTGTCTACCTGTAGCTGTTGGTACACACACACACTGCGGTGTACTACTGTGGTCACAGGATCAACAAAGTACATTGTAATTAGGAATCATCATATGTGAGGCATGAATATCTGAACAAAATTGTGTGCCAATCCATCAAGTATATGTTGATATCTAAAAATAAATTGACCTACAATGGTGCTTAAAAAAAGCCAAAGTCATTATGGATTCATCATCAGGGCACAATGTCATGGCAGCTCATCCAGTAGTTGTTGAGATATTTCAGTCTGTGGACTGGTGAGCAACATTCCTAGAGCCACACCACTCGAAATAAAACACCACAACTATGAAGTAATCTTTGGGAATTGCATATGGAAAGAAAAATAGGTATCAAAGAGAAACATTACAATACATAGACATCAGCACATCATTCATCACCTCATTCAGAAATTAAATGTCTATTATCTTTGCCCTAAACAGTTTTACAACAAATATGTGCTCCGAAATATTTAGTGAGTAAGACACCTAATTGTTTCCTCGCTGTCTCCCAAGACATCGTCTGGAAATTTGATTTAGTTTACTTGTAATAGCTTTGACTACAGGGACCAAGCTGTGAGTCAGGGGTCTGGATGTAAAGATGGCTTCAAACCAAACTTTTTATCCTCATCTTTCTTCTCACACTGCTCCTCGCGTGACCGAAGCACCCCAGGAATCCAGAAAAGCCTCGAGAGGACATTGTGTGTGTGTGTGTGTGTGTGTGTGTGTGTGTGTGTGTGTGTGCTCTTGTGTGTAAGCAGGGAATTAAAGACTCCTTATGTAAGTTGCGTGCATGTGAGGCACCTCATGTATCAGACAGCACCTCTGTTCACTGGAGCAAAAATGAACAGGAGACAAGGGGCTTTCCTACCTGGCTTGAACACTCCGCTCACAGAGACACGGAAACACACACATGTGATTACACAGGTTAAAGGGCAGAACCTGAGAAGGAAACGCTCGCTCTTGACAGCTGCGACTGCATGTGAGGAAATGCGTTCGCCAGGGGTTGACAATAAATGTATTTGCTCCTCACTGGGTCAGAGGACAAGTGATCTAGCTGCTAATATAAAGAGAAATACATGACCACACACACACACGCACGCACGCACGCACGCACGCACGCACGCACGCACACATGCACGCACACACACACACACACACACACACACACACACACACACACACACACACACACACACACACACACACACACACACATACACACACACACACACACATACACACACACACACACACACAAAGATAGACGGGCGATAGGAGATGGAGACAGCAAGGTGACAGCCTGGTAGATGTGGTGGATATTGAGTGCTGAATAGACTCTAAGGTGGGGTGGTAGACAAGGAATAGGATTATTTGATATGGACGGGGGTGGGCGGTAATCACTCTTTCCAGGGACCTCTCTGAAGATGTCATGTCATCAGCATTTCCCTGGCAGCTTGCTCCAAAGTGAGAGAGGGAGGGAAGAAGGGAGTAAAGAGAGGGGGAGAGGGGGAGAGGCTGAGGGCGCGCTTCTTCCGAAGGTGGCAGGCAGCCAACAACAACAGCCGACTCCAGTAGGGTCGGCACAGGAAGGGGGTGGTGTGTGGGGGGGGGTTTGAGTGTGTGTTTGTGTGGATCTATGAGTGTATGTGTGTGAATGGGGCAGGGGAGGGGGGGGTGCTGTTAAAGCCCTTATGTGTGCACCCTGTGCTCCTCAAGCGTTCCCGTTTGTTGTTCTCGAGCCAGAGGGCCTTCGGCTGGATGTCCCAGGGGAGTCGTTACACTACATTCCTTTCCCATTATTCCAGGCGACTCTTTACGAGCAGCACCATCACCGGATTCGGCTGGCCTTTTCCTCTCGCCCCTGATGTCCTGTGTTTTCATCCTCACCATTAGTTTTTGGTTATAAGCTGTCGCTGCAAATGCGGAAGACGGTGATGTGTCAAAGAGAGCAGAAGGAAGGAGGAGGAGGTTCAGAAGATTGGAAGGCTTCCTCTGCTAAAAAGCCTGTGTGTGTGTGTGTGTGTGTGTGTGTGTGTGTGTGTGTGTGTGTGTGTGTGTGTGTGTGTGTGTGTGTGTGTGTGTGGCCTAGCATTACTATACTTGTGGGGACCTAAATCTGTTTACACAGTCACGTGTGGGGACTCGCCTCCCTTATGGGGACAAAATGGAGGTCCCCATGAGGGGAATCATTAATTTTAGGGTGAAGACTTGGTTAGGTTTAGGGTTAGGGTAAGGGTAAGGTTAAGGGTTAGGGTTAGGCATGTGTTGGTTATGGTTAAGGTTAGGATAAGTCTCCAGGAAATGCATGTACTGTAAGTCAATGTAATGTCCCCTGAAGTGATGTATACATGGTATGTGTGTGTGTGTGTGTGTGTGTGTGTGTGTGTGTGTGTGTGTGTGTGTGTGTGTGTGTGTGTGTGTGTGTGTGTGTGTGGCCTAGCATTACTATACTTGTGGGGACCTAACAACTTTGTGTGTGTGTGTGTTTTGTAATTTCACTTATTTCCCATTTCATCCTCATCTACATCCTGCAAAATTCAAACGTCTTTTTTACTTTTGGGTTAAACAAGGTCAAGTGAAACAGTTTTCCAAAATTGTGTCTCTAAAGTTGCTGACTGCATTTCAAGCAGGACATCATACTGTAACCTAGAGATGGATGACAGAGTGAGAGATAGTTTGCTAACATCTGCTGCAGAGAACAGGTGTCCCAGGATCTCCAGTTCCAAGCCGATCACTGATGACCCAGCAGGGAAACACACCATCGGGCCTCTTATCACTCGTCCTCACTTCTCCACACGTCCTCTCCTTCTTTCTGTCTCTCTCTTCTGGTTTCTTGTTCTCTCCTTGTCCACCCCCCCCCTGCCCTCATATATGTTCTCTTCTTCTTCCGTTGGGTCTCTGTGACCTGAGAGGGGAGGAATGTTCATCAGAAGTATGTCAAGACTCTTCAAGGTCTCTGGTGGGAGGGGCCCGGAGCCTCTGGCCTGGGAGGGGCCTCATGACTGACTGACAAGTACAGGTGAAAGCAGATTAGGTCAACTTTATGAGGACACACACAGGCTCCAACCAGACTATGCCTCTCTGGGAAAGAGTTAAGAGGTCAACTACAGCTGTGATGGGGTTAGCTACAAGGGAAAGTGGAAGCACTCTGACCCACACATGTCCAATGACTATATTAATCTGTGATAGAGCCTACAGTCTCTCTAGTTTGCATTTATCTTTAACAACATGTTCACAGACACAAGAAGTGGAAAGAAATCTTACCGAAGATGATTTCACTGAAGAAAGGATTCAAAAAAAGGAGTTTAAAATTAATGATTTTCTCAAAGTGTTTGCCTTGAAGTTGAGGCCACAGCTTTAACTACCTTGTAGAAAATTGCATTTCATTTTGTGGAATGCCAATTTAAGCAGGATGGTAGGGTCCAGAAAACTAAATGAACTGTGGCCCAGTCTACACTGTATGAGCTGGACATGCTAGTTTTTCCTTTTTCGGAGGAAACACATTCCTTTGTTGCACCTTTGACCTTGGATAGAGGGAAGAGATCCTGCAGAAATAAATGAATAAATAAACAACAAGGAGAAAATCCAGGCTTTTCTCCAGAGGTTGTGTGTGTGTGTGTGTGTGTGTGTGTGTGTGTGTGTGTGTGTGTGTGTGTGTGTGTGTGGTGTGTGTGTGTGTGGTGTGTGTGTGTGTGTGTGTGTGTGTGTGTGGGTGGGCGGGTGTGTGTGTGTGTGTGTGCTTCTGATAGAACTGGATACTTTCATATTTTTTGACAATGATTTGAAGGTGCATGTTGTTACAATTGTTACTTTAACGAGAAGTCCTCCTTAATACCTCACACAACCTTGGCGCTAGGTTATTTTGTATTTCTTTTTTCAGTGAGTGATGAATGATGTATGATTTGTTTATCAGCCTCTATGATGACTCTTCATCAAGGAACTGAACTGCTGACACTTTGGCTCGGTTTACTTCCTGTGTCACCTTTCCTGGAATGACCTCGTTCACCCAACTTCCTGCCTGCCAGGATGCAAAGCAGTGGTTGGCAGCTAAGCATGGCTGTTATTTCTAGCCTCATAAGGTAACAGCTGCTTTTCAACGTCAATAAACACAATAGCCATTAAAATGTTATCACACAAAGAGGACTACTCAGTGATCGTGCTCTCACATTTGTCCTGCCCTTCCTGTTGGAGGATCCACATCTCTTTATAACAATTATTTATATTATATTTCCTTTCAACATTAATCTACTGATTGAATGTGTCCTATTCTTTTATTTTTCACCTGTTTACTTGAAACAACTTTACAGTAATGTCCTCTCTTCTTAAATGTAGTGCATGCTTGACACTGGCTATAATAGGCCTTTTTCACAGCAGACCTTTTGACATGATCGGTGTAAGAAAAACCAAGTTATGAGAGGCTGACCAAGAAGATCAATTATACACTAATCATAAGACTTACACATAAGCAATTACTACAGCAATGTCTACATCAAATACTTAAAAGGAATAAGAAATATTTCTACAAGTATGTTGAAATCTTCATCAACAGAGTTATATTGAGACACAAGAGGAGTAGTAGAGCAACAGGAGTACAATAGAAGGACAGGGAGGAAAAGGGGAAAAGGAGTGAAGAGGAGAGGAAAGGAAGGCACTGAGTGACTAAAAAGTCAACAGACATGTCTATCTTGCCAGTTTGATTGAGTCTAATCAGTCCTCGGGATTGGGCTAATCAGGCAAAAATGAGAGAAAACATCTGTGTTAGGTGTACATGCACTTTTTTGAAGCAGAAGATGTGACAGAAAGAGCAGATCAAGCTGTATTAACAGGAGAGTGGAAGGGCTGTTAAGCTGTTAATGAAGCAGAGGTTAGAGGCTGCTGGAGACACAGAGATGTGTTACTGTACCTGTCATTGTTAATAAATCTGAGGCGTAAAATCAATTTGATCTGAGAAAAGAGTTTTAGATAAACACCAAGAACATATCTTAACGCTAGCTTTGCTGAGTAGTCTCTGAGAACAAAATATGGGCCTTACTTGCTTAGTTGTGTTTTAGTATTGAACCTAATCATAGCTGTTGGCATACATGCAGGCTGTTATATCTTAGCTCTGTCTAGGTTTCCTTGCTTTGTAAATTATTTTTACATTTTGACAATGTGCTTCTGCACAATATCACTTCTGTTGATGTATATTTAGGATTTTTACAATAATCTTCTGTGCTATACACAGCCAATACTTTTTTTTTCCTTTGGTAAAACTCTGGAATTGCACTCACCCTGCTTGAAAAAAGTACTTTTTCTTATAAGTACACTATACCTATATTCTCTCTCACACCTACTGACATGTTCAGATCCCAGGAGATCACTGTGCTTAAGTTTGGAGTCCTCTGGTGCAACGGTCAAATAATTCCTCCCAGATGGCCTTGAAAGCCCAGACACATAAAGGATGACATACTTTATGCTTGCACTGCACATGCACATACGGTGATCTTTGACTACAGAGAGTCCGTTGGTAATATATTACCTATGGAGGAATCAGGTGTATTTATGACGTGCAGTATCTGTCACAAGCCTTAAGTATCAGAAAACATGATACGCAGGCTAAACCTTTGAGCATTTTCTGTGAATGAGCTGTTTATGCATACACACAAAAATGCTGGATTTCTTTTTTTTAAATGCTTAGGTGCTATGATCACAAGTTTGTTCAGGGAGTGTGACAAAGGTAAAGTTAATACAGAAATCAACGCTTCCAGCAATGCATCATATGCAGCATATAATTCAAGATTAAAAATGTCCCAGAGGGGAAATTTGCTTTAAAGACAATAATCAATTACAAAAGCAAACAATGCATCATTCATATCATAAAACACATCATATACAACACAGCACATATATCTCCTGCACTGTCACCATAAATCATGGACAGAGAAGACGGAATGACATGACATCCGGAGTTATAGTTTGTTTAAAAAAACAAAAACAGATGGGAGAAAGAGCTATCTGTATCTATTAGCGCTACCTTTGAGGGGGTCTAAACCTCCGCCCAATGGAAGCATCTGAACTCAACATGTAAAGAACGTTACATGACCCTCACTTGAAACAGGTGCTAAGAGTTATTAAAGGTAGCACCAGTAATAATACGACACAGCTCCACAACTTATTTCCAGCCTATTTTATAAGACTTAAAAGACTGCTGTGTGCCTTTGATGAAAAAGAATAAGAATGTGATGCGCGGTGGGTTATATCTCAGAGCTGTAAAATAGAAGAGGCAGGAGGAAGTACATTGCTTAATCTGCTGAGGACACTCCACTGTCCTCCAATTGTCTATGGAAATTGAAACAGACAGCCTGCAGGACATTGGGTGGGACGTCTTACTATTACACACACCTAGACCCACACACACTCACACACAGTGTAGTGTCTTTGCCCTCTTCCTGCCCCTGTCATCACCTTGTTTTAAAACTCCTTGAGGGTCTACACTACTCAACAAGAGGATTTTATTCAGATCACCCTCCCACTTTCTCCCCTCGCTAACCCCATCTCAACACACACACACACACACACACACACACACACACACACACACACACACACACACACACACACACACACACACACACACACACACACACACACACACACACACACACACACACACACACACACACACACACACACACACACACCACACACACACACACACACACACACACACACACACACACACACACACACACACACACACACACATCCCAGTCCCCCCTCAATCCCATCTCCCTTTCCACTCTCCCCAGCCTGAGGGTCTGTCAGAGCAGAGCAATTTCCATACAGAGTATGAAGAGCAATACTGCGGTCATCTCAATCACATGAGACCTACATAACGGCAGCAGGGAATGTGCACACACAGATCATTATTACACACATGCACATTAAAGCATCTGCCAGGGACTGAACACAGTTTCAGAGATTAAGTCAAAATCTCCATATCCATGTGTTACGGTGTAAAGCACAAGATTTGCATCGTGGGTCTTGAAGTGAGTATAGAAATGTAATATTTGTTGCTATAGTTTTTAATTAACATGAACAGAAAAATGAACATTGTATGACCTGCCTCTATAGGTACTAGGCAATGATTCTGATACTAAATATATGCACATAAGTGCATAGAGACAAAGTGTACATGTAAGTATAATGTACACCATATGAGCAGTCACAGTGTGATGTTTTATTTTTTAAGGGGTCCTACATCACAGCTGATGGCCATATTATGAAGTGTGGAGGCTGTAAGAGGTCAAAGTAGCCAGTATTTCACAAAAGGTTTGAATCTGTAGATTGATGAAGACGTTTTGCGGAAAATACATATTTTATTTATTTGTTTCAACCTTATCACCTTCTGAACCTCAGATTTGCATTGCTCTTAGAGAACCACTGCACTGAGAAAGTAAGACAAATAAAAGAAGGAGAGGGGAAAATAAATATGATTATTTTTAGCTACAGCTTTCTCTAGTTTTCTTTCCCCTAATAGCATTTGCTTGCTTGCTCTCCTTCATTCTTTCTTCTGCCTGACTGTGATATGCCCACATGAGCCCCATGCAGTCTGACTGGTGCATATGGGGATCTCCCAAATTATGCAGTACTAAGATTGAACACCACGTGTCAGTGTTGAAACTTTTAGCTGGACATCATCAGTGCTTTTTCCTATGTTTTGTGTATGTCTTTGACAGGTTCTTAGAATATGCACTATGGATATGTTAATTAGAATAACTAGTATAAAACATATACTGTATATTTACTCCCCCTCCCCCACTTCTAATTTTTTCTGTAGCAATTGTCAGTAGAAACAAGTCAGCATCACTCAGGAATGTCTTTTTTTGTGATCTTTCTTGGTTGCCATGCTGAAGAGAATCTTGGGGGTGCAAGAAGTAAAAGTGAAACTTGGCAGTGTCATTTAAAATAAACCTTTTTAAGTTCTAGGTTGGAAGGCTGAAGAGGAAATGTAATTTGTCTTCAGGGTACATAGTGATGATGAAGAGGGTATCAGGGTGAAATGCAGAGGTATTAAGGTAGAGGTAGTCCCTGACTCTCTAACATCATTGAGTCACTAGACAGTAGAGGAGGCCAGGGGCCACACACAGTGGAGCGGACAGACATAAATGTTTATGCGTGTTATGGTTAGATGACGTAAATGTTTAAGGGTTGATTACTCAACTCGCTGTCTTGTCTTGGTCAAAGATATTGGAGTTCGGCAATAGGAGGGAAGTATGAGGCATGGCGTGAGGAGGATATCCACTGTGTTGTCAGCCTTTCTTTACATGCCTCTCTTTCTCACCTTCCTTAAAGACCCGATTCTGAACATCATAACACACAAAAACAGACCAACATGCTGCCAGATAGATAGATAGATAGATAGATAGATAGATAGATAGATAGATAGATAGATAGATAGATAGATAGATAGATAGATAGATAGATAGATAGATAGATAGATAGATAGATAGATAGATAGATAGATAGATAGATAGATAGATAGATAGATAGATAGATAGATAGATAGATGGATGGATACATACATACATACATACATACATACATACATACATACATACATACATACATACATACATACATACATACATACATACATACATAGATACATAGATTTCTCTGAATGTGTTGCATTGTTTCTGCTGACGTGCTGCGATTGTCCTAAATATTAAATAAGCTGCCAAAAATGCCAGTTTTAGTTTTCTAAGGCCAGAGAAATTCATAGATTTCTCTCAAAAGTGGATTTCTCGTTTCAAATTGTGAAGCCCCTGGAGAACTGTCTCTCCCAACCCAACGATAAAGAAGCTCCTTCAGCTCTTATTGGCATTCTCCCTTTTCTCACAGACACTCCGTTAAGGAAAGCCTGCTCTGATGTACAGCTGGGCCCTATTATCAGACCACTTTTTAAGAGACTGACCCAAGTACTTGGTTGGATATTCAGTGCTTTTAAATGTTCTTGTATCCATTTTCTGAAGTTACTTAAAAAAAAAGAGCTTTTGATGTTTGGGAATGATATTTTGTACTCATGCCAGGAAACTGACTAAGGTTGAACTTTGACCTGTCATCAATAACACACATCAAAATACAGCTGCCCGCACAAGTTATGACATGAGTTTTCAGTGTGGGTAAGTATTTACGCAATTGAATATTTTGTGTTTTTTTTTTTATTCCTATTTGATGAAATGACTTAACTGTTAACTCAAAACAGAGCTCTGTAGGCTTTGTAAATGTGTTGCATCAATATCTGTGTCTCATGTGGCTTGACACTGTGTTCAAAACTAAAATAACCAGAAATATGTAAAACTTTTTTTAAAGTGTGCGAAAACTCATTAACAGTCGTCCTAAAGTGTCTAGTATTAATTGACACAGGCTAATGAGTCACAAATGTTTGCTTGCAGTTGGTAACATGCATGCTGCTGGGAGTCTGTTTATCCAATTCACGCCCCTGTTATACAGTGGAAATCCTGCACTTAGAAGAATGGGCAGCTAATGCGGGAGTGTGTGCTCATAATCTCTGTAAAATTATTACTGGGGGCTGGCAGGGGGTGGAGGTTGTCTTTGGGGTGTCGAAGCGGGTCCCATGAATCGGGGATGGCGCTCTGTACAGTGTGAGCGAGTCCGCAGCCAAAGTTTGCTGCGCGCAGGCAGAAAGTTCGCTGGAGAAGCGACCCGTGATCCCAAATCATATACCTACGGATTTAAAGTGCAAACATCCGGATTACAGACTTCAATTAGCCTGGACTGTTTTTACTTTTTCGGCGGTGTCCATGAGAGACAAACGGTTTGCTGCTTTCGCTGCATGCTGTCGTTTCAATGGACTATCGTGTATCTTATCACCCAGTGAGTAACTTTGATTATGGTTTACTGAGCTGCAGATAAGTGTTAATCATGAGCATAACTTGACTGTTGACGTCTTGTCATGTAGCGTCTTTGATGTTTAAAAACGATGAACTCCCCCTGTGACATCGAACTGGCAGCCTTATCTCGCAAACACCGACTCATGGCTGCAGCTATGCCCGAGGAGGACAGCCTATTGCCCGGCAACACTTCCATGACTGACCGGAATGGATTAGGGGGACTGGTTCACTGTTTTATATGTGGAAGCGGAGTTACGCCAGGGAAGGAATTGAGGCTACAAGTGACATATCAAAAAGAGAGGCTTCCGTTTTTCCCTTTCCTACAAAATCAGGAGCCAGCCCCGGGTGCGTGTGAACTGAGCCCGGATGGACATACGCTGGTTTGCGCTGTGTGCCACTTTTTTCTGTCCGAGCAGTGGAACTCTTTCGAGCGGAGCAGGACGCCCATTGAGAAGCGCATGTACTGGCTGAAACGACCCTATCAGTGCGACTCTCGTCGGGTCCCACAGGAGTGGAACCTTTCCTATGATCTGGAGAGGAGAATCAGTGGGGGCGCAGACTCTGATTTCTCTTCTTTTTCTGACAACGAGAACATGTCAGACCAGGAGATGGATTTAGTCGACAGAGCCAGTATGAGCAAAGACAAGTGCATGACAGCATCTGGCAAATCGCCAAGAGACAGTAACAAGAAGAACAATGTCATCAGTGTTAAAAACAGTCCAGATTCACAGCGGGCAATGCGCTACCCGGTGGGTGTTTATGGGGCGCAGGGATCGCCACAAGCGGAGAGTGTTCTGCCGGCGAGGCGCGGTGCTAAAATTATAAATAATGTCTGTCAATCATCAGAATCCCTGGCTAAATCCCAGGAGAGATTCCCTCAGCGATGCTATGACAGTCCCTTCACTGACACACCTGTGCAAGACAACGGGGTCATTATGCGCAACAGGCGATGGCTTGAGGAGGGGAATGTCAGACATGCAGAGCCGCGTCAGAATCAGCGTGTTGTCGACAGCAGCTGTGCCTCGTCCAGACATACATCCCTGCTGTACCGAGGAAGGACAGAGGATCACCCCGACACTGCTCTGTCATCAGTTGGCACCACTGCTGTCACCACTAAATGTAACATGGCTGTTCCCAGGAAGAATACCTCTGACAGCTCTGATGAAGATGAGATTAACATTACAAGTGATGATGATGTAGACATGTATGAGAGAAAGACAAGCACTACAGCAAAGTTTAGACATGTCAGAAACCTTTCAGTAAGAAAGTCTCACCCCACTGTGGACACCTGTGCAGAGGAGTGTGTGTGCTTTGTCTGTGGCACTGGGCTCAGACATGATGGCCGTTTCAAAGTCAGTGTTCAGAAACAGGAGAGGGCACAGGGCGAGCCCTTCTTCCCCTTCCTGTGGCTTCACTCCCCTCCCCGGGGTGCAGTACCCATCAGTCCAGCGGGTACAACCTTGGTGTGTGGCAGCTGTCACACTTCTCTCATGCAGCAGTGGCAGAGCTTCCAGCTGGCGGATGTGCCTGTCCTTCAACGTTTGTATGTAGTCCCCCTCAACCACGACACCAGTTCTCTCCAGCCTTCCCAACCAACTTCCTCAGAGTCCATAGAGTGTAATAATGAACCCATGGCTTCCCACGAGGCCTGTTTCCTCTGTGGTCAGGACTGTGCAGGAGATATGAGGGTGGCATATGCACAGGCTGGTGTTGGCAAATCCCGGGGTGCAATGTATTTTCCTTTCATCAACATGTTGCCTTGCCCACCTAATGCCCAGGGGGTGAGGAATGGCCGTGTGCACTGTTGCCCACAGTGCCATTTTATCCTGGAAGAGATCTGGGGGGCATATCGACTCAGCCTCAGTGAAGACCTCATCACGTCTGTCAGCTCCTTCCTAGTCAGGTACCACGCTGCCATGGCAATTGAGGGCTCTGGACCGGCCCATTCCCAGACAGCTGTGGCCTCTCGCCCCTGCAGCTCCATGTCAGTGTGTTACCTGTGTGGAGGCGAGCTCTGCGCAGGTGGAGAGTACCAGCTCCATGTCAACCCGCCTGGGCGTTGTGGGGAGAGCGAGCCTTTCTTCCCCTTCCTCACAGTCCATCCTCCTGCACCACGGGCCAAGCCAGTTGACGCCACAGGCCTGGTGTCAGCTTGTAATCTCTGCTATCATGACCTACACTCCCAGTGGGCCCAACATGAGAGTAAGGGCCAGGGTCCCTCCACCCCTTCTACCTCTAGTTTATCCAGTGCCAACCAGCAACCTCCGAGCTCCCCATGGGCACGCCAGTACAGCTGTGAGGCTTTTGTGTGTTTCTTCTGCAGGAAGGAGCAGCACAGGAAGGGTAGGCTGTGCGCTGTCACTGTGGCCAGGCTACCTGTCTTCCTGTACGCACCTCGCAGCACACGCACGCTCCTGGTGGATGATGGGAGGAGGTTGGTGATTGGCGCATGTGTGGAATGTAAGGCCATGGTGCAGGTGGGACAGAGCATGCAGCAGGACAGGGATAGGCTTGGACATGGATCTTCAGACGGGGAGAAGAAAGAACCAGAATCAGCCTTGCTACAGACTAGACATAAGGTAAGCACATGCTAAAGGTTTCTTTTTTCCAATTGTCCTCAAATGTGTCTAAATGCAATGACAAGCTTGGTTAAAGTCTCCCATCACCTTTTAATCCCCTCTGCATTCCCACAGTGCAGCGCAGACTGTGTTTGCCCTGATATGACCTCTGAGTCACATGGCAAGGGATGAGTTTAACACTTTGCATAGTGGAATATCTGTGATAAAGAATTGAAAATCACTGTGATGCAGATGGTGCTTTTGACTGTTTTACATAAACATTTCGGCTGAATGCATTAATATCTTTGAAACTGCTTATCGTGCCATGGAGTATAGCCTTTTTTTGCAGAAGAATAGGCCTCAAACAGGTGTGTGTGTGTGTGTGTGTGTGTGTGTGTGTGTGTGTGTGTGTGTGTGTGTGTGTGTGTGTGTGTGTGTGTGTGTGTGTGTGTGTGTGTGTGTGTGTGTGTGTGTGTGTGTGTGTGTGTGTGTGTGTGTGTGTGTGTGTGTGTGTGTGTGTGTGTGTGTGTGTGTGTGTGTGTGGCTTGAAAATGAAACGCTTAGTTGGGGTGGATGACACAACTTGGCTGAACAATGATGATGAGACAAACACTTTTATCAAAACTTACTTCTATCAACACCAGAGGAAAACGATGGGGATCTGACTGCCAAGGCCAGCCGTGTGTTTGCTGTGTCCATGTGTGTGTGAGTGTGTTTATTTTGGTAAGCATGACTGAGTATGTCCCACCCCGTGCTGAACAGTTTGTTTTGGTTTGAGCATGTTGAAGATCTTAAAGAATACTTTCAATGAAGTTTGTTTAAAGCAAATCTAGAGTTCCCATACAATACTTATTGTGATGACAATAATCATAACACTTATGCAAAATAATGGTCTGCTAATTCGTTATATTAGCATGTATACACTTAATTTCCTTCAAATACATCAGCTTTATCAAGTGTTCAGTTTTAAGTTTTTATGTTTGTAATATTAATCTCAATATAATATTATTTTGATCTTTATCAATATAAAGTTTAGAACACATGCCTATTTATCTATTGCCTTATTCATGATTCCATTGTAAGATTTGGGAGGGAAATACCCATGATACTAAGATTAAGACTCCAATAAGAAACATGACTTTCATTGCTTTCCCTTTTCATGTCAAAACATATGCAGTGGCAGTGATGTGTGTTTCAAGACTTCATACTTTACATCCATTTGAATGGTTCTCATTCATATTCTTGAGAAAATACAACATGTCATCATTAGAATAAGTGATTCTGATGAGTAAAGATACTTGCATAGGTGGTCCAGATGGGTCAGCTCAGTGAACAGTACATTTACACACTTGCTCTGAAGAGAGATCATTCTGTCATCATTAACTTTCTTGCTTTTTTCTGTATCCAAATGTTGGTTTCTTCTCACTCTTCTTTCAACAACACACATACAATCCCTGTCGTTCTCAACCCTTCTTTTCCTATAGTAAAAAAAAGAAGTGTTTTGGGTTATATCTGGGACAAGTGCAGGGCAAACGAGGATGATGATGTGTTGATGAGGAGCATAGACAGACAATTGTCTCTGTGAACAGCTCTCTCATGCAAACAGACACTAACTGTCCAGCCATGCAGGACATGTAAAAACATCTGTGAATGCCATTCACCCTGAGCAGCAACCTCAGTCGCTGCACACTCACACCAGCTGTCTTGAGTTGTCTACCTAACGTCTTTTCTGTCTTTTTAAAGAAGCATTTGAGTGGCGGATACTCTTATGGTCTCCAGACTTCAGTATTTGTTATACAATAAGTATGTGAGGGAATACTCGTGATAAAGAGTATAATTTTGGGACCAGCTCTTTCTGCCTGTCAAGATTTACGCATTGAAGAGTGGGCGGGTGAGAGGGGGGTCTGGGCAGGCTAGGTTTCGAGTGATCATTTTGGACTGGTATGGTTGCAGGTGGCACAGCCAGTTTTGGCCTGGGTGAGACAGTGACCTCATGGCTGAGAGAGTGCCAGTGTGTGTTTCTGTGAGGAAGGGGAGGTGTGAAAGTGCTGCTCGGCAACAGGTGCTTTGTCCTCTAATGTCACGCTGTATACTTGAGAGGTTCTGTCATCACTGGGGTTTGGGCTGTCAAGAGGGAGGGCCCATCTGGTTCCCCTGCACTGTGTGTGCCTGGTGGAAGGGACAGTACAAAGATAAACATACCCTAATTGTTCTTTCCTTTTCTATTCCTTTGTATTCTATTGTTTTTTGATTGTAGTTTATCATGTTACACAAAGCTGCACACCAAGGATAGTTTTCCTTTAGAAACAATTGGTGGCGTTCCAGGTATCTTGGAAGCTTTCAATTTCCGGACAAATGAATAAACTCCGGTCAAATATCATACGTTCTTTTGAGCCTCAAAGCATTTGATACGAAGGCTTAAGAAAGATGCCGGCTGGAGCTGTATCCGTGACTTCAGACTGGATCTTAGAGATTATCAGGAAATTCTTTTAAAGTTGTCTTTTAAATGTTTTTACAACTAAAATGTATTTTTAAGTACACCTTTTCTGCAATAACTCAGTCAGAGCATAGGTTGTGTGCACACGGTTAGAGAGTTTCCAGGTCAAGAGAAAGTGTGTTTACACTATAGGTCAGTCAGCATCCCCCTTCCTTCAGGCATTGTTACAGAGATTTTAATATGTCATTAAAAAAAGTGACAAATACCCCAGTTCAAATACTTTTTTCTGTTTAATATTCCAAATTCAGAGTCAATACCAAGACCAAAACACAGTGACAAATTAAATGTTTGATGAAGACTAGTATGAGATCGGATCTTTCCCCATTATACTGCTCGATACGGTGTAAACATTATTGCGCACTCCATATTCTTATTCTGTGAAAAAGGGTGGATTGCTGTGCTGTCTGTTTTCCCTGCATGTATTATGTATACACACACACACACACACACACACACACACACACACACACACACACACACACACACACACACACACACACACAGAAGTGATGGGTGGTTATCATGTTCTCTGTTCTGCTGCCCTGTGTTTAATTAGTATGTTGAACATGACCTTTGACAGGCGTTTAAGTATAGATCACCAGCCGCCGTCTGGGGAGGGGCTGCTGGTCAGAAGATCTTTCACTTGCACTCTCCGTAAAACAGATGTCAGTGGCTTTGTTGTTGCTCAAACTGTTGCATTCACGTAGTTGTGTATTTTATGGGATCAGGATAGCCTAGATGGGAGATATTGCATTTGTTCTTCTGAGGTGCTTTTTAAGCAACACAATGAAGGCTATATTTAAAATAAATCTCTTTGTGCCTCATTTCTACACTCTGCACATAAAGATGAGTGTGTTGTTTATCAAACTGATGCAGAGCCGTGGAAGTAGTTTAACGCTGACTCATGGTGTACCATGTGTCAAAACAGTAAAGTGTGCTCCCAAAGTAACCATCTTTCAATAGGAACTCACTTTTTATTTTACTATCCCCCTGCTGCAGCTCAATACTTTTTCTGTGAAAGTATTTTGTAATAAAAAAACTGTAAGACACTGCTCAAGTCAGACTGCTGAAGTCTTATATTCAGTTAAACTAAAAGAACAATATGGGAAGGCGAAACAGCCGATAGCACTTGTTAATATACTAATAGGCATGTGTGGGTAATGTTGAAAAATGTGAACTTGTCCTTTAAGGAGGTATAATAAATGTGATAGTTTGAAATTGTTATGGATATACTGGTTTTCACTCCATTTTAAAGTCATTTCACTGTCAGAATATTCTGCATATGAAGATAAAATAATCAGCTGTGCAAGTAAAGTAAGGTGAAGGCGAACTCTTAAACCCCATTATCAATAAATATTAATAGTAGAAAATGATCTTTCAATGTAATTGTAGAAGCAGTTAATTGTGTATGCTTTCTAGTAACAGATCAATCTTAACTGCGTATTGTGGTCTTGAACAAAAATATGGTGAAATTATGATATGGTTCATTTCTTAGGCCCTGCGTAAACTGATCCAGGGCTGCATAACTGTGTTGTTGCAATTATTGGGATTGATTGCATTCCTTTGATATAGATGTGTATAATTAAGGCGTATAGCTAAATCAACAGCCTCCATAGTCATTAACAGTGTGTCTTCTGCTTGTACAAGAACATAAGGGACTGAAAGAGCAAATCAATGAACCATTAGTCAAGCCTTGCAAAGATAAATACTTCATAATTCTACGCAGATTCGGAACACAAACATATTAAGCCTCTACTTCTCCTAAACACCCATATGTATATGTGTGTGTGTGTGTCTGTATCCTCACAGGGTGTTTATTTTTGTATGGTGGTCTGACTGTTTTGAGTGGATGATTATTGTTGACCTGTTAGACGAGCGGAGACAGGTTTCTGTGACTGAGTTCAATCATTCAGTCGCTGTGTGTGTGTGTGTGTGTGTGTGTGTGTGTGTGTGTGTGTGTGTGTGTGTGTGTGTGTGTGTGTGTGTGTGTGTGTGTGTGTGTGTGTGTGTGTGTGTGTGTGTGTGTGTGTGTGTGTGTGTGTGTGTGTGTGTGTGTGTGTGTGTGGTGTGTGTGTGTGTGTGTGTGTGTGTGTGTGTGTGTGTGTGTGTGTGTGTGTGTGTGTGTGTGTGTGTGTGTGTGTGTGTGTGTGTGTGTGTGTGTGTTACGTCTTGTGCTGTGGCTTGTGTTTTTGTCTGTTGATATGCTGCTAGTTTTGTATGTATGTGTGCTTGGTTTTAAAGATCGAGTGTGTTCTCACTGCACGGCTCATATCCTGTAAAGGAGGTATTTGCTGTCACAGGAAAAACATGCCGGCATCTTGACAGTGTCGCCAAGGAAGATTTATAGTGTAGTGAAAGAAGGAGTGAGGGTAACATTACACATCAAATCTGGATGTGAAGTTGAAAAGGGAGAGAAAGATTATCCTAAGTGAATTATTGGAGAAAAAAAAGAAAAATAAGGAGAAAAGAAGAGTGGGAGGCTGAGAGAAGGTGAGGGGGTTAATGGGATTTAAATTGCAGCCAGAGGAAAACAGAAGAAAAAGGAGTCTCATTTTTTACATCAATTCATCATAGAAGGATATATAACAGCATGCTGGCCACACAGCCTGGTTTAAAATGGGTTTCTATTAAAACTGTGTTAATTTGAAGCATGCAATGTGGTACAGTCTTAACATATGGTGTGTGCTGTTGTTATGCCCGTCTATGTGTATGAATGTTTGGTTAATGAAAACTGTTTGTATTGCACATATTCTTTAAAGTTCCTGCAGCTGGGTCTCTTCCAGCGGTGCTGTCTGATTGACAGCCGTGGGTTTCACAGGGAATCCTTTTGGTATTTAAGGAGCTTACTTTCAAAGCTGCTGGAGGTGGCTTTTGATTAAGTGCTCAAAGCTTTAATCACCCTCTTCCCGCTAACATCCCTCAGCACTACATTCTTGCCCATATCTGAATAAGGAGATCCTGTATGGAGCAGATGAGAGTGAGATGTTCTATTATTTTATTCTTTGTCTTCCCTTTTATGTCTAGGCCCTGCAAAGGCTCTTCATAGATCTCCCACAGCACTAATTGTTGTTGTTATCATATTTGGTCATTCAAACAAATTGGTCACATGGCCAACTCTCCTTCATGGAAGTATTATGAACTGGATCTTACTCCATGATGGTGTCCAATCATCTGAGTGAAAATTGGCCCAGCACATAAGTCAAAAAAGTGATTTCACTTTCTGGAATGCCTCTTATCAGTTATCTACTCACTTGGTCTTGCATAGCCTATAAGCTTTACATTGGGAGGTTGTCAGTAAAATAAATAATTGCTCTTCTGTGTTCTGGGTATTTTTTTAAATGTAAAACATTTATGGATTAAAAATGATGCTAAAAACATTAATGACTATTCTTATTTGCAGTTGGAGGCGACGTGACAACAGTTTTAAATACAATTTAAAAAAAAAAAAAAAGTTGTATAATAGTGGTCTATCGGACCGTCCACACAGCAACGTTAAAAAAATCTTGGAGGTGGGCGTATCTGAAGTTTGGGGATTTTTTGCGAGCAAGGCACCAACAACCAATCACATGCATCTCCCGCCCCCGACATACGAAGCAAAAAAGTTTGAAGTAAACTGGATATAAACTCCCCAAACAGGCGAAAACATACCACTGTCTCTGCCACCTCCCTCCATGCCTGGCTCCTCCGGTTTATATCCCGGTAGGTAAATAGGGACTGGTCATAAGGCACCGGGTGATTCCCTACCGCTAATTTCTCCTCCATTTTTGGGAATATGAGGAAATGACCTGCGGTATGTCTCTCCCAGCATACACGCCGTTTGATTGGCTAGAGCTTGAACTGTCAGATTTGCGTACACGGGATTTGATTGGCTGACGCTTCCACCTCAGCCTCAAAAGTTGAACATTGCTCAACTTTGAATCCTGAAAATCCTGAAAATCTCCGCTCGCCTGCCCACAATGCAGTTCGGCGAAAAGTGAGGGAAAGTGACGTCACCCCATTCAAAGTGAATGGGCAGAAGCGTTTCAAGATTTTTTTAACGCTGCTGTGTGGACGGTCCGTATGAGAGAAATCCATTTTTTTTTTTTTTTGCAGTACCACCTTTGGCCACTGGGACAGACAGTCAGTAGTTGCAGGGTCAAATACAAACATCAATGCAATGTCGATAAGTGTACAATATGAGGTTGCAATTTATATGTGTGTTCATGTAATTGTGTAGTTTAAACAATCTTACACAATATCCTGTCATGTTATAAGTGACAGCAAGAAATATTCAATCTGATTACATCAGCATCCACCAGATATAATAGTTTATCAATACCCTGTCCTCCCCCCTCGTAACACTTGGTTTGGTCCATTCCTTGTTGCCTCTTTTTTTTTAATTAATGCTACTAGAGTAAATACTCTTTTGTTTCTCTCTGTAAATTGTGAGTTTGCTGTGAGTGGTGAGTAATCCAGCCCTTAAGCAATTTATGAGCTATTTGTGTAAATGTGTCAAGTACAGGGTTGTTAGTGCTGAATGTGTAAACACCAGCCAATTTACTTTGGTAGGTTAGCTAGTTCGCTAGCTTTTAACTGGCTTTATCCTTTTAACCTAACAACGTTAGCAAAGACACACCGTCAGTTTTTTTTTACTTTTAATCTTTACTGTAATCTTTTTAAGTTATCTGCATTTAAATATAAATTATGTAATTTATGGTTGTTATTACAATTATTTGACTGGCAGCTTTCTGGCTTTTGACACAAGGCTGCATTTTGATGTAGTTTGATTTGATGCAGGAAATGCAGAAAGAAAGAGGAAAGTGAAAAGGCAAAGACCGAAAACCAACCCTGGCATGCAGGTGAGTTTGTTATGCAAGTTACAAATAAACTAGCAAACCTAAGGGGATATGTCTGTACTTCACCCCAAAACATTTTTTTTCTGAGATTTGTTTTCATTGGTTGGCAGTCCAAATTGATAAATATATGACAAATAGGATCATAACAGACACTATAATCTTAAAAGCAGGAGATTACCAAATAGGAAAGGAGAGTAATTGAATCAAGCATTGTCAGAAGTTTCCTCGCATCCTGTGTTGGTACTGTACACATAGGAATGTCATTGAGTGCAAAGAGTGAATGACGCGGTTGCAGCTCACTGTCGTTTTTAAGTGAATAAGAGCGTAGCACCACTGCTTAAAGCTTGTTTTTTGATGCAGGATAGTTGAAAAGGAAGGTGTGGTTTTGGGGCTTGTCTGGGTGCAGACTTCCATCTAGTTAGTAGCTGACAGATAAGGCATACTGACCTTCTCACCCTGCAGAACCAAGCGGAGAGGTGAGTATTTTCTCAGCACTCAGGGATAGGGTCAGCAAAGGTCATGTGTTATATTGGAGGTAAGGGACCTGTATCACACACCTGTGCCTTCAAATGTGGGCACATTCGGCATTTTATCATGCAGTATGAAAACTCATATGGGATAATAAGTGATAATTAAATGCAATCTTTTTGAGTGGCTGATCCAATAATTGTAAAAGGTTATCACTTGCCATGTTGTTGATAGCATTCAGGATTTAAAAAATCTGGAAAAACTTTACAGCTGCAATTATTTGTTCGTCATGGCAACAATTAGGATGTTGAATGTAGAAATCACTGGACAAATGCTGCTATTCGGCAATGGTTGAGCCAGGTTACACTCTTTTTATTCTGGATCTTCCTATTTTTGGCATCTCTTGGTATTAATTGGTTTGTATTGAATGTCTTCCACAGCTGTGTCAGGTCATAGTCAAACATTGACTCCCTCACTGTTTTAAGTTTTTTGGCTGATTATTCCTCTAAGAACTGTTAGCATGTATGAACTTTGCTTGATTGACATCTCCCTCAGTATCCTGTCAGCTTTGTTGTACCTATTAGGGCGGGACAACCTACACCTTTATGATCCCTATTAGTAGAGTTAGGTGACCAGAACAACCTCCCAGTTTATCCACAGCTCTAAACTGAGAAGAGATATAATCAGCCTAAATATGGCTAATTGTCTGTTATCACAACAGGTCAGCTGATTGCAGGAATAGATTGTTACAGGTGCCTTTAGCTGGTTATATTACAGACTAAATTCTGTTGTATACGTTTACAAATCAGAAACAGTTGTTTCTTTTAATGTCAGTGAAACAAAACTCTTTGATAGCCTATCATTAATTGTGCCTGGCAATCTTGCCTTCATTAAAACAAATGTCCAAATACACTTGAGTGGACAGGGTGAAAGAGGAACAGAGAGGGCAGTGTCCCTCTAAACCCTGCATCCATGAACCCTGCTGTGAACATTTGGCACCAAAATGTGTGTATGCAAAAGGTCAGGTTGGGGACACATAGTAAACTATATGTGAACTAGATGGCTGTGCTGTGATTGGACGTGGGAGTGTGACGTTTCCAGCCACATAATTGAATTTGTATTTATTTCACTGGGAAGATGATTTAAAAATACAGAGCATGAAACTGATTTGGCGTGCATATTACACTTCGCAGATTTAAAAATACAACACAATAAAATGCACATCACATAATACACACACCAAAACGCAGAAATACACATACATGCTGTATACACCAATTCAACTATTTGAGAAAACAAAAGGGAGTAAAGCTCTCAAAGCGAGGAGATTTAGCCTTTTATTGTATTCAACAGTGAAGCCACCTGATAGGCTTTTTTAATCATTATTTTCAGAGCCTGATTGAAAATAAGGATCATTTTAATTGTCAATGCTTGAACACATACTGTGTACTTCTGTCTTCTCTATCATACATTTTACATTATTTCCTGCTTCTCTCCTTTCATTCTTAGCTTTAGTGAAGAATGGGCTGTGTGCCGCACGCTTATGGTGTTTACTCTTCTACCCATTTCCCTTTTTTCCTCTTGTCCCTGCACTTTACATTTCTGGACTACCTAAGACAATTATAGTATGGAACAAGACCTATATATAGTAAATAACTACATGCAGGTTGAAGAGCTCTCATGGGCATAGTCATTTCACCAACAGATTTTTAAAGAGATGTTTTGAAACTTGGACTTGCGTTTCCTGCCAGCTTATTTGTCAGCTATTAGCATGCTTCAGAGATGCACCTCAGAAAAAGTGGCATTAGCAGTAGGTACTGCTACTGTAAAGGTAATTGTGTAACATTTAAAGTGTTATTTGGGAGTTTTTGTAATATTTGTGTGCAATGGGATATTTAAGGAAGTCCTCTTTATGTCGACATTAGAGGGAGTTAATGCTAAGGGTTTGAGCAGTCCTTTTGGGATTCAGCATTCTTACTTTGTGATCAGGACACTGTCCTAGCTTCCTACATGGTCAAAGGACCATTCTGTCATTCTTACGCTGCTAACAATTTCTCGTTTTGTTTTGTACAAATGTTTGTGTAACTCTGCTGGGTGAAACCTTTTTATTTAAAGCCTTTCAACTTTTTCTTTTATCTAGAAGAGAGCCAATGTACATTTTTTTGGGAATACCATATTATTTTAGGCAGGTGCACATTCTCAAATCATGATGTTTGGCAATTTCTATACTGTACGTCTGTTTTTTAGTAATTGGTTCTTACCAGACCGGAGGCTGGCATGGCACGGCAAGAGGCCAATTCGATAGAGAAGTGATGCTGTAAAGGCCGCTGTGCTTTACTTCCCTGGAGTCTGGGTTTTACAGCAGTAAACCTGGTTTGACTGTGGTAATTATAGAGGACGGAGTGTAATGCGACTATAGCTCAGCTCTCTCTGCCAGCTGCCCTCCGGCCAAACGCGCTCTCACCCACAGTCACGTATAAATGCATACATTCGTAGACATGCACTTGCATCCACACATACAGTATGTAGTCATTGAACAAAATGTACATACAGAACAGCTGCATGCTTGTGTTTGTGCACGTGTGTCTGCCAGGTGGTTGGGAGCACTGGCAGGTGTTTGCTCTCTTGCTGGAAAATGCAGCTGGATTGTGCCACAGCTGTGCGTGTGTGAAAGTGTGCGTGTCTGTGTGTGTGGTTCTGCACCTGGACACGGCGGGAGTGTGTGATAACACAGTAGCTAATGGCAGACCTATTTCCTTGCCAGACATTTAACATATAACTTATGCTCTTAGCAGACTGGATATAATTCATTGCTATTAAGTGCTGCTCATTAGTCTTGCTCTTTCAGACCTCCCAAGTGCTGCTCAACATCTGTGTGACTCGTTATTTGGGTCTTCATCCTCACTTCATACTTTGTTTGCTCTCGCATCCTCATGTCTTACCTTTTCCCCTCTTTTCTGCTAATACTACCAATGGGGTGAAAATAAGGAAGATTTGCTCCCACCCTGCTGACAGGCCAACTAAAGATGTCTGCTTGAGCCAAAATAGGCCCCCTGTAGTGGACTAAATATACCTCACAACCTCTTGCCCTACTCTCAACCACTGGCTCTGACCAACCAGACGCCAGACAGCTTCACCCTCTTTCTGTCAGCCAACCAGAGGAGAGATAATGATAAGCATTGCTGGTGATCTTCAGGGTGCTTATTTTGGCTGAAGAAGACATTCCCTCCTTGGATTACTCCCTCCTCCCGTCAGTATCCCCAAGTCCTGGCCGTGACTCCCCCACCACCCCACCCCCACAAATGCCGGTCCAGCCACCTGGTCTCTCACATACTCAGCTTGTGCTGCCAGCTCCGGGACAGCTGGGAAGAAATAGACAGAGGACTGATCCTCCCATGAGGCTAGAGACTGATACCTCTGGAAGAATGCAGTTCACAGACTATACAGTAGCTCTAAATCATTTGATGTTATGTAGTGTCTGCACTGTATGCTCAAAGTAGAGTATTGGTAGCCTTCATGAGCTGTAAAGGAACTTATTTCCTTAGATATTGCCTGTTTGAAAAGCTGTCTGAAGTTGTCGTTTAGTGGGTGTAAGTGGCATACTAACGGTACACATTTGATAAAGTTTAGTTTGGGTTGTTCATGTGATCCAGTTAGTAATCCAAAGCACATTTCAAACAGAGAAAGATTACTCTGAGAATCCTCAACATTAGCCATCCATGAGTGGACACACACATAAACATGAACACAAATGCATGAGCACACATACATAGTGAAGAGCTAAAGGGACTTTGTAAATAGTTTCCATGGGTAAGACTCCCCCCCCCACTGACATGTCCATGCTATGAGCCAGACATAAACCGATACAGTTTCCCCATCTGTGTTACAGATAGATACCACAGATACTTCCCCAAGGCCTGTCATTATTTTATTTGTAACTTTTTCCCTGCTTTCTCTTTCAAGTACGCCATTTGCACTTTTGGAATGTTATTATTTTATATTTCATGAGGCTGTTTACAGATGCTGATTATGTCCGTGACTTATTGAAAGCATGTCCTAATCCAATGCTATCGGGCTAGCAGTGTGCTAACATACGACCTGCCAACTTGGTCAGTGGTATTTCCCACACGGTCAGGAGCTGTGTGCAATGTGGACCAATGGGCTAGTCATGGTTAATGTGAAGAGCACAGCCTCAAGGCCACAGGGAGGAGTGGTAAGCCACCAGAGTAGATTTAACCGAATTTGCGAGTGATCCCCTACCTCCTTGGGGTACAGCTGCACCGTTACTGACTGTACATGACATTACCATGGTGTTGTATCAAGATTTATTGGCAATGGTAGTTTAAGGTTAGATCCTTGACCAAAGAAATAACAGAAAGAAGAATGTGTTGTTAAAATGTGTTTCCTCCTTAAAGAGAGCCCCCGTTATAAAAATAAATTGTTATGAAAGCCAACAGAGGCAGAGGGGTTGTAGATGTTTTTATGTTCTTCTCTTCTACGGGGCGCTATCAAAATATCACACAGCTCGAGTTAGGTGTCAGAGGTCTCTTCCCATTTTTCTCTTCTGTCCATCTCTCACCTTTTCCCCCTTGTCCCCCCATCACTTCAGCCTTCCTCTCTCTATCTCTTCACCCCCCTTCTTTCACCCCTCTTCCCTCTTTTTCTCCCCCCCCATCCTCTTCATCTTTCCCTGTGGTATTAGCAGGGCCACATGTTGCTGGCCTCTCCTGGCGGTGTGAGCCCCATGGCAGGCCCTGGCTCCAGGCTGACGCGTAGCTCGGTGTGTGTGTCTGTGCGTGTGGATGAGAGAGACTTCAATGTGTGCCTGCATGCCTAAGAGAGAGCGTGTGTGTGTGTGTGTGTGTGTGTGAATGTGTGTGAGGCCACTAACACAGTAACCTGATAGTGGTGCGGCTGAGTTGTACGGAGCGGAGCAGTGCTGTGATTTATCCCGCGGGCCCAGCAGATGGCTGCAACAGGAGTTTGTTTAAGTTTGCTTCAGAGCCGGGCAAGCAGCCAGGAGCATAGAGAGGGCCTGCCAGAAAAATGTTCACTGACTCTGGATGCCTAACCACAGTGCTCCCCCTCTCCTCTCCCTTCCGCCTCCCCCTAACCCCTCACAGCCCTCTCAGTCCAACACACACACACACGGAGACACACACACATGCTCTTGCAGACTTTCTGTCGCTACTCTCCTTTTACCCCTCTCTAATTTCTTTCTTTCCTCCCATCTGCTTCACACACATGCTTACATACATATGCACACACACACACACACACACACACACACACACACACACACACACACACACACACACACACACACACACACACACACACACACACACACACACACACACACACACACACGTTGGTTTGTGCATGCTTCTCCGTTCATCCCTGGTGCAGACATGATCTCACACCTCAGGAAGGGGCATTAAAGACTGTGGAGGTGTCCCATTCTGGTGGGGGTCTTCTGAACAAAACCATATGAACAACAGTTTGCCTCTCACACTGGAAAAGAGAAGTATCTCTGCTGGATAAACACATGCAGAGGACCACATGCACAACCTTGCAAAACGTTGTGCACATAAAGCAGATGGTTTCTGGGTTTAATGTCCGTGCATTGGCTCTTTCTGTCTTGCTTTGATTCAATGTCTTGCTCTCTGATTGCGAAGGTGATGACAAGTCCTATCACATCGCCTCAGGTCACCTACAGTGTAGGTGATAACTCCTGACCTCCCTCTCCACACATCTGCTCTCTCTTCGTACCTTATCTCTCTCTCTCTCTGGTCCTTTCCTGTTCTTTCACTCTTCTACATATTCCTCTTCTTGACACAGAGTTCAGCGAGAAGAAGTCATGATCACTAAAATCTCTCTAAATCAGATGACGTAGCACACATCAAAGCAGACCGCAAGACACAGTGAAGTACATTTGAGAATGAGGGAAGAGTTATTAGTCAATTATTGGTCTGGTCATTTGAACAGCTGAATTATCTCAGAATCAGCAGTTTGACATATTGAATTTTCAGACGGCAAACTTTTTATATTGTGTACGTTCAGTTTGTATACTTTGCCAACTACAAAATCAAATCTAATTGAATCCACTCCCTATAGTAAGTAGTCTCCTGTGAAACTGTTTCATTCAATATCCTGATTAATGTTAAATCATGTGTTTATATAATCATTTTATTTGTTATATTTCTAAGAATAAAATCACTTTAATCCCACATGCATTATGATGCAGGGCATCGTGTTTAAGTTTGCACATACATAGAATGTATGTAGATTATTGTCTTATAATTATGATGAGCTGATGATTTTGAAAAGATATGAATGAAAGATCAGCTATGAGGCCATGTGTTTTTAGGAATATCAGTCAGTATCCAGATGTCCATATTTTGTTCCTTCTGAAATATTACCGCACTCCATGACAAACTTCAGCCAGGAACTAGAGGGTTTGTGTGTGTGTGTGTGTGTTGTAAAGTGAAAACATTCAGTGTGTTTATCTTTTTATGACTGTGTGTGCATGTGTCACAGCATGACCAATTCTTAGTCTTTCTCAACATTATTCTGAGCCTCAACAAAAGCGCACACATGTTCCTTGTTCTCGTCTTTTCTCCTCTTAATTCATAAAACCTTTATTGTTTTGGCTCTTCCGTTCTCCTAACTCTTCTCTCTGGACTTGTTTATTTAGCTTATTTATATCCTCGAGTTCTCCAATGTTTACATCTACTCACTTTCTCTCACTATCGTGTTTATTTGATTACATCACTGATGTTTCATTTTCTGTCTCCTAACCTCTGTCCAGTGTCGTCAGAGACTGTTTTAGTTTGGTGACAGTGATTCGACTGAGAACTTGGTTATACTGATAGTATCAAACGAGAGAGCATGGAGAAGGTCACTTATGTGGACTGAAGCGATGCAGGAATGAAGTCCGTATATATAGAGTGAGAGGAGATCCTTGTGTGTGTATGACTTATTGTGGAGGATGTCAGGGCCATTGTACTTTGGCACAGATGCTTATTTCCTCTGAATGAACATAAGTCATTCCTACTGCCTGTTGTGCCTTCCGGTTGGAGACACATGTTATCCGTGTACTGTAAGAGTTTGAAAAGGATAAGAGAGGTGTGTTTGAGTTCCTGGAGGAAACGGCTGCTTAGAGAACTTTCTTGAATTTGAGTTTTTTTTTAATTTAATGCCACATTTGAAAGTGTTATCACAATCAACACGTATTATTCCTGTGATGTGTAGGGAGACCTTTCTCTAGGGAGACATCCCCTCTGTTACTGCATGCTCGTCTTTTTGAAAACCACTTCAAATGCAGACAGCTACACATCAAACAGGAAGGACGAAAAGAGTAGATGGGTAAGGACGAGAGAATTCTTTATTAGGCTTCATATCCGCTTGAAGCTCTGCTCCTAGATACCCTCAGAGGAGAGGAAGTGAGCAGGTCACAGGTCAGGTAGCTTAGCAGCCTGCTAATGAATATTTATCTGTCAAGGTTACACTCAGTTGACATAAATTGGCTTGTGCCCGACTTATTACCTTACCTAAATGTGCTTATGTCCACTCATTACCTTATGCTAGTCTATATAATGGAGTGTACCTTCACACATGAAAACTGGGGCTGTGGCCAGGACATAAGAAAAGCTGAAGGTACTAGTCTCCCCGAAAACCCTCCAATTCTCACAGACTTTTGACAAGAAATTAAATCAGATCTTTAAAGATATCTGGAATAAAGTCATCACTTGGATTTTTTGGTAACAAATTTAAGTAACTTTTTTGTAATGCTGCCTACAAATTACCTTATTTTAAAATGTCTTGAAAATTGTGTGAACTAGTCAAATTCAAAAGTCTAAAAATAATCAACAAATAGTTTATAGTGTTTAATTATAGTAAATTATGAAATCCCCCTAGGTAACTCAAATAAAGTATGACCTCAGCATTTAACATGAAGGCAATTTCTTTATGATATCCAAGTTTTTTTTTAAAGATCAGCGGAAGAGATTGTAAAATAAAAAAGTAATTTTCCTTTTGTTTAAATTCACACAGAGGAGTCTTTCGGTGAAACCAATACACATGTTGGTTTAGAGAAAATCAATTCTCCATTAAAATCCATGAAATATAACCAAATATAACTTCAAACTCTTATTATAATACCAGTCTGAAATTGTATTCTTTAATAAGCCCATTACTTTTTGCCGGTCGTACATTTCATGATCTGTGAGATTCATCAGCAGTTAGTTTTTTTTATCATACATGTTTTTGTAACTAAAATAACCTAATGTCCTCTTTGATCTCCGATCCAATATGGCTCAAACCCAGTCCACTGCAGATCAATGAATACAATGTGACATGTGAGTCTGTGTGGATTAGTGGACCCTTTAAGGAATGCCATCCATAACGTCTTACTAACCTTGTCCTCACTGTTCTGTGCCTATGATAACACTGTGTGTTTGGTCCAGGCCAGATGGGATTTTAGTGAGCTGATAGTTGTCCACCTGTTGGTTTGCCTCAGGAGAGCGGGAAGCCCAGCAAAGCTACAAACCAGAGCCTCAGACAGACTGACGCTGGCCGAGCAGTGATCAGATGCTGTTTGACTTCCACTAAATAAGGAACATGTGTGCTCGGTGCTGGACTGATAGCAGGCTCTGGAGGGGCTCCAACACTGCGCAGCTCCACAGGTGTCACAGTTGTTCAGGGCTGTGTGTAAAAGCCAGTGATTGTGTGAGATAGTGTTAGCTTTTATGTTTGCGTGCACACACATGTGCGAGCATTTTGACCAGTGAAGCATCTTGAGTGTGAGTATCTGTCCGTCTACATCAAAGCTGTCTCTCCCTGTTGTTTTGTAGCTCTTGGCTGAGTCGGTGTGTGTGGAGGCTTGAGCTGCTTTTATTGAGTGTTGCTGAGTCGGTCAGTGGCCTGAGTTTACATGCACGG